>NC_058518.1:246805240-247116406 GCF_904849725.1 Hordeum vulgare subsp. vulgare | reverse complement strand
ATCACATGGACCAACTCGCACCTGCAACTAGCAACACTAACAATTACTGGTTGAGCAAGCCTAACTTAGCCAAACAATATTTGCTAGGAGGGGAGGTGTTTGAGGTTTCATGGCAATATTTGATGGCCTATATATCATGTGGTAGGCAACGGAGATGTAACGATAGAAACGAACCACTAAGCAAAACAAAGATA
This sequence comes from Hordeum vulgare subsp. vulgare, assembly GCF_904849725.1. Taxonomy (NCBI): domain Eukaryota; kingdom Viridiplantae; phylum Streptophyta; class Magnoliopsida; order Poales; family Poaceae; genus Hordeum; species Hordeum vulgare. The sequence goes on along the minus strand of NC_058518.1, from coordinate 247,116,212 downwards.
GAAACGGTGTCAAGGTCACGATTATCTTGCTTGTGATTTCTTCAGAGTGGAATTGTTCCTGATCTTCCTGCACGAACTCACCTGACTCTTAAAACTCGTTTCCGGCCCCAAAAGCTACCCAAAAGAAACAAGCAGGAAATAAATACCAGCACGAAGATGATTCCACAGACATAATGATGCATGCATGCACTACCTCTAACCATGCACATAAGCCACCCTACACACATAATCAAGTGCCACCTCACCACAAGGTGACTTTGTACAGAAATGATCAAAACCAGAATCTAGTACCACCATTGGATTCCTTGGGATTTTCTACCCCAAATCCATATATTATACTGCCATGTTTGCATGCAAAAAACACCACAAACAAGAAAAGAAATGCACATAGTTTCCAATTCAACTTATAAGTCAAATCTTGTCTAAAGTGGAAAGTTTCCAAATCTGTCTATCTCACCATTTGGAATTTACCACCTAAAGAGGAAAAAACACTCAAAACAACATCATATACAAAAGAAAATGCATGGGGTACAATGGTCATTGAACCATGGCCCCTAGTGAGTGTATGCAACCGCGCACACACACCACTTACTCACATACACACATGCACACACACATACATATGTGCACACACACATACTCACACACACACACACACACACACTCACATGCACACACTCATGTACACACTTGCACACATGGTGCACACACACACACACTCATACGCACACCCATGTGCACACCTACACTCATGGTGCACACACACCACACACACACACACCTCACATACACACACATGTGCATGAGCACATTGCCCTCCACACTAGGGCACACACACTCATACACACCACCACCACGCTGCCAAATACACACAATTACACATACATACACATAACAAAGGAAAAAAACAACATAAAATAAAGGAAAAGTGGTGCAGGGGTGGGGATCGAACCCTGCCCCTCTAGTGGAGACACCCACACACACTACCACTGCGCTACTGCTTCAGCACTTGACAGAGAGGGGCTGTGACTCCTTTCGAGAAGCCCCTCTACATCGCACACTACCATGGCGGCAGCCGGAACAGGGGAAGATGGCGACGAGGCTACGAACACGAATCAACGGAGCTGGCTACCGGCGGGGGATGCGGATGCCATGGGGGTCTCGTTCCCGTGGTCAACCCATCGGGAGGGGGAAGCCAACGGCGGTGCAAGGAGCTGTTGCTCCAGGCCATGGCAGAGGACGACGGCCGCGACGATCATGCATATCGAGAGGACACGCAGCGGGAGAGGGGAGAAGGGGCGATGACGGCTCACCCTGGGCACGACGATGATGAGGAACGGCGCGAGGAAGAGGAAGAAGAGGCGAGGCAGCTCCGTGACAGAGTTTCACCCGCTCCGGCGACGGCGACGGCGGAGACAACGCTAGGGAAGGGGGATCACCCTCCTAGCGACGGGGATGTGTCGAGGGAGGACCGAGCATCCTCCCTGCCATCTTGATCTCCCGGGAGGATCTACCGGCGACAAGGGGATGGCGGCAAGGCAGCGAGGCAACTCTGTCTCTCTCTCTGAACCTCTATGCACTACTGAATCTTACTTTGCAGAGGGGGAAAGAAGGAGGGAGAGGATGGCGGCGGCAGAGGAGGAATGCATGCATCCCTAGGTCACACGGGCTTAAATAGGGCGACGGGCTGACGGCCTCGACGTCCGTGACGGTGCCACGACGGCACCTCTCTCACAACTCTCCCTGCTAACTGACGGGAAATGGGAGGAAGGAGAGAACGGCGTCAGGAAGGAGAAGGGGATGGGCTTTGCCCGCCAGAGAGAAGGGAATGGGCCAGGAAGCCCACTAGCCTCTCACTCTCTCTCTCTGAAATTAACACAGGCTGAAATTTTAAATAAAAGCAATCAAATTCGAATTAAAAGCCAGGGTAGGTAAAATAGAAAAAGAATAAAACCAAAAATGAAAATAAGCTTCTAAAATGTTCCTCCTGTTTATAAAAATAGGTGGGGCATTTTAGAACAAAGTAAAATAACTTGTTTAAATAAAATTTGGCCCTGTTTTTAAATTAAAACAAAAGAAAAATAACTTCAAATAAGTGAGTGTTGCCACCCACAATTATTTAAAAGGGTTTTTAAACATCTTGAACATTTTTAATAGGCCAAAATAGAAACTTCAAATCTGCCCTAAGTCATTTGAAAAGAGAGAGTGTTTTGGGCATGGAGCAACTAAGGGTTTTGAAGGGTTCTTGTTGCACCGACACCACACTTCACATGATCAATTACAAGAACACATGCAATCACATACACCACTAAGGAGACACAACCACACCAAGATCAAACAAGGAAAACAAAAGAAATAAATTCTATGCATGATGCATGATGCACATGAAACGACAACATCACGAAGTCTCTCATCCATTCACATTGCATCACAAGGTTGCCAAACAAGGAAAGTTTACATAAAAGGAAAGGGGTGCACTGGGCTGTTATACCCTGTGTCTCAGAGATTACTACAACAACAGTTGTAGGTACAGGTAATGCGATGCTTTGACGTGAGAGCGATGCTTGTTTGATTTGGAATTCTTCTTCTTATTCTTCATTGATCATAGGATGGGTTCCAGGCCGACAGCCTCGGATTAGCAAGGATGGGTGTCGATTTTAGCGTTCGATTTCGTTTGTAGTCGGACCCGTCTATTCTATATGATGATTGAATGTATTGTTGTATTGAGATGATATGGTTTAGCTTGTGGCGAGTGTAAGCCAATTCTGACTCATCTCCTTTGTACATGTACTTGTAACGATATCCATTCTTGCGAAAATGACGAGATGCTTCTATCCCTGTTGAGGCCCTCGAGCCAAAATAATGACATGATCACATCTTGAGCGTTACATGCTTTGATTGCATTGATGTTATGGGGTATAGAGTACAAGATGATCTACCTTGAGACCGTATGATTATGTTCCAAACCATAATGCTAGTAATCCTCTTCCTAGAGACTATACCCCTCGATTTATATATGCACCGGGGTATCTAGATTACACACACGTTCGGTTGCCAATGCGCCGCCTACGGAGCTATCCTTGAAGTGTACGCCAAGTTTTCGGAGGTTTCCATCTTGGTTATGCCAAAGTTCATAGTTTTGATGGTCCTTCCTTCTAATGATCGACGGGCCATAAACTCGACCCATGGACTGTGGGCCATATAGGTGAGCACCCCTTAGTGCAGGACACCGTTAGATGGGCGTGGTGGCTGCGGCGGCGGAAGGGAGGGTGGGAGGAAGAGAGACGCCAGTTTTACTTGGCCATAGTGGGAGTGAAAATATTTAGAGAAATTGGAGGGGATATATGGAGATGGAGTATAATTTTTACTACCTTAATCATTTTTAAGTATGGGCTAAGTGCGTAGTAAGGGAGGATAAGATTTCGGAAACGTTTTCCGACAGCGCGCCGGCTGAACGCTTCGGCCGGCCGTGCGCGTCATGCGATCGCCGCGCGTGGACCCCCTTCCTTTTTTGCTGTGAGGCGTCATTTTTACTGCAACAGTGTATCTTTTTTTGCTACTATCGACAGGATTTTTTGCTGCAACCGTTGGTGATTTTGCTACATTTTGTCCAAAAAAAAGTTGCATCCATGTTTAGTTGCAACCCGAGTTTGTCGGATTTTTTTGCTACAACCGTTCATTAAAAAAATTGCATGCACGTTCGTCAGAGTTGCAACCCGAATTCATCGGATTTTTTGCTACAATTCACATTTTGTTTTGCTACCACACATCATCATCATCGTTTTTTTTGCTACAACCACGTTGATATTTTTTTGCTACAACCATATTTTTGCTGCATCCACGCCCGAAATTTACTACATCGCTGTTTATTTTTATTATCATCAATGATTTTTACTGCATGAACATATCCGACGGTCAAATCGATTCAGTCTCAGATCGGGCAGCTCGGCCAGCGTAGATCAGTCTTGTCTTGTTGAGAGTCTTGCTCCAGAGACGGCCAACCATGAGGATCTCTCTCTATTCAAGATTCGCGCATGGTGCGTCGATCCTGATGAAGTGTGTTTGGTAAAGCGTCTCTGGGTGCCGGAACCGGAGGAGGTAGATCCTGCAGCGAGCATGCCTACTTCGTGCCAGCTGCTCGAATACTTGACACTAATCCACGTTGGTAGGATCAGGGAGCATGAGGGTCCGGAGCGATGGCTATGTCCGGCCAACTCTGATGGGAGCGGCCAGAGTGGTCTGCCGGAGGACTCTGGTGGGTTTTCTAGTAGAGGGGAGTGGCAGGTGTTGCCGTGGACTAGAGGTGTTCGTGATCACCACGATGGCATGCAGCCAAGTGGAGCTCAGGGCGGTTCCTACCGTCAGGCGCTGCTTGGGCGCATCGGCCCCTCGAACTGGAGAATCACGCCGATGGTTAATGCCACGGAGAGGTTTGAGCGAAACAGGGTCGTTGCCACCCCCTCGAAGGAGCCGTCATCGTCGGCTGGCCAGGCCGCGGTGACCACCGCCACCCGTCTTGCACCAACGGAGTCTGCACTTCGGTGGGCCTCTGAGTCCGCGGGCGTGGCTCATCGGGCCACACAAGATCCGAGCGATGAGCGTGAGGGTGCTGCAGAGGTGGGGCAGTCGACCCCATCTTTTGACCAGGGTAGATGCTGGTACAGGACTTGCAGCTGGTGGCGCCTGAAAAGGTGATTCCACGGGGCCTACCATGCCCGAGCTCGGATAAAGCGCCGCCTCAGCCTTCTGCTCCTGTTGCTGCAGCGCATTCCATGACCGTTGGCGAGCAGCGAGTGGACGACAGGGAGGTTGGCATGTTTGTCCCTTCTGATGGGACCAACCCGACAACAGCAGTGGAGACAAACGCGACATCAGATGCTGGAATTGGTGACAGTCCCAGAGGGTGGGACCCTTGTCTGCGAGGCGATGGCCACTAACACAACGACAACCGATTCCGATGGCTGGGCCCCGATCTCAGATATCGTGACCACCAGGGCTACAGAGGAGGTGGGAGACACGTCTTTGGACATATTTGGAGAGGGACGATTTACCGCCATAGATAGGGAGCATGTGGGGGCCATGACAGACATGACCACGTACGAGTGCATGCACCCACCGCGGCCTCACGCGGTGGAACCTGATGGCCAGCGCCAGGAAGATGGGCTTACTTCCAAGGAACAGGTCGCACTGCACAATATCAGATCCTTTTGCGCGGGACTCCTCAAAAATTTGGCGCCTCCCCTACTCAAGGAATCTGAAGTGTTACGCCGCGTCAAGGACGGACAGGATCCTTTCACCCTGAGGCGTGCAACTCGCTCTTTCTCGTTGGGGGCAATCGGAAATTGAATGCCTCGGCGGCAGAGACAGTGCTGCTGAAAGCGCTGGGCTTCGTTAGTGATGATGTGGCTGTTTCTGAAGACGCGCTTGGACAACTACGTATGGTCTTTGACTCACCCTTGCAGGAGCCGCAACTAAGAGCTATCGCCGCCATTTTTGGGAAGGCTATCCCACGCAACATCATCGACGATATGGAGAGGAACGGTGACACCGTGGTGTAGTATCTGGCCAGGGCGTCGACAGGAGATGCACTTGATTCCATGTCGACTGTCAATTTGGAGGTGGTGTGCTGGAACGTGATGGGTCTTAATAGCCCCATCAAGAGGAAGGCGATGAGAGAGTTTGTGGACTCGATCTGCGCGACGATAGTTTGTATTCTAGAGTCTAAGCTTGAGGCGGTGGACAAATATGTAATATTGCAATGCATGGGGCCAAATTATGATGGCTTTACTTACCTCCCGACGTAGGCTACTAGGGGAGGCATAATTCTGGCATGGGACTCCTATAGGGCGCGGATCTCTAACTTTGTTAACGACACTAACTTCATCACGGGATACGTCTCGCCCACAGAGGGCACTCCATGGTGGATATCCGTGGTGTACGGGCCGCTGGAGGACGAGCAGAAAATTACCTTCTTGTGAGAATTATCATACCGTAGATCGCTCTGCCCGGGGCCTTGGCTTTCTATTGGAGACTTTAACCTAATCCTACATGCGGCTGACAAAAACAACTCGATCTTGGACAGGAGGATGATGGGGACGTTCAAACGCTTCGTCGATGATAATGCCCTAAAAGAGTTGTTTCTACATGGAAGGAAATACACGTGGTGCAATGAGAGGGAGGTGCCCACGCTCACTAAAATTGACCGTGCCTTTGTATCTGTGGATTGGGAGCTTGATCACCCGGAATGTCTCTTACAAGTTCTCTCCACCGCATCCTCTGACCACTGCCCATTGCATCTAGCTATGTAGGATCATGTGCACATAAAGAGGCGGTTCCGGTTTGAGAGGTTCTGGATTAACATGGACGGCTTCATGTATGTGGTCCGTGAGGCTTGGGTTTGCGATGATAGCATCACTGATCCTTGCTTGCGGCTCGATCGCTTGCTCAGGAACACTACGAAAGAACTGGCGGCGTGGGGCCAAAAGAAAATTGGAAACATCAAACTACAGATCGCAATCGCGAATATACTCATCCTCCGGTTTGATTGCGCTCAAGAGACTCGGCTGCTTACTGACGGCGAGAGATGGCTCAGGAGAACGCTCAAGCAGCTGGTGTTGGGTCTCGCATCCTTAGAGAGGACTATTGCTAGACAAAGATCACGCATATCTTGGCCGCGCGAGGGAGATGCCAACATGAAGCTCTTTCATCTTGTGGCTAATGGGAGGAGGATGAAGAACCACATCTCGTCGATCCTAGTGGATGGTCAGATCATCACTGATCACAGGGGGAAGGAGGAGGCCTTCCACCAGGCATATCATGAACTACTTGGGAAGGACGTGGCCCGCGAGTTCACCTTAAACCTTGATGAGCTTGATGTTGTGCGGGCTGATCTTTCGGATCAAGACTGCATATTTCATGAAGAGGAAATTTGGAAGGTTATCAAAGAACTGCCATCCGATCGCGCGCGAGGGCCAGACGGATTCATTGGCATATTCTTTCAGAAGGCTTGGGAGATCATCAAAGCTGACCTTACTGCCGCACTGCATAAAATGCTCATTGGAAATGGGAGAGGGTTTGGCAGACTAAACCAGGCATTGATCACCCTGATCCCGAAATCACCGAAGGCTTGGTCGGTGGCGGATTTTCGACCGATGAGTCTGATTCACAGTTTGCCTAAGCTAGCCTCGAAGCTCCTGGCAACGCGCCTTAGGCCTCGCATGGGGGAACTGGTGCACGTCAACCAATCGACTTTCATCAAAGGGAGAAACCTACACGACAATTTCCCGTTGGTTAGACAGCTAGCGCGTGGCCTACATCGGAGAAAGGAGAAAGGGGTCCTGCTCAAACTGGACATATCTAAAGCCTTCGATTGTCTATCCTGGCCCTTCCTCTTCGAGGTGCTAAGGGCCAAGGGCTTCTCCGAGCGATGGATCTCATGCATTGCTACCTTACTGACGACGACTAGTTCGAGAGTGGTGGTGAATGGATGTGCTGGTAGCAAATTCATGCATGCGAAAGGTCTCCGACAAGGGGAACCTATACCCCCCATGTTGTTCGTGCTGGCTATGGACGTACTCACTTCGATCATTATTAAGGCACATGAGAACTCTGCTATTAGCGCCATGAACGGTTGTAGCCCGATGCAACGCCTGTCCCTATATGCGGATGATGTGGTGTTTTTCATCAAACCTACTCGGCCCGATCTGCAACTGGTGACTGAGGTGTTTCACATCTTTGGCGTGGCTTCGGGACTAAAGGTTAACTACAACAAATCTTCGGCTATCATGATCAGGTCGGAGGATTCAGATGCGGAGCTTGTCGAGCGTGCGTTACCGTGGAAAATGGAACAATTTCCTTGCAAATACTTGGGGCTGCAGCTAAGCATCTGGCAATTACGTCGCTCGGAATGGCAGCCGATTGTAGACGCGACACTCCATATTGTGCCGGGTTGCCAGAGGGGATTGGTGACTAGGCCGGGACGTCTGGTGCTTGTTAACAAGGTCATGAGAGCTAGGGCCACGCACCACCTGATGATCGCTGAGGCGCCCAAATGGGCTTTGGAGAAAGTGGACAAAGGCTGTCGGGCCTTCTTCTGGGCTGGCACAGAGGGTATCCATGGCGGCAAATGCGTTGTGTCTTGGGATCGTGTGTGTCGGCCAAAGAGGCTTGGAGGACTCGGCGTGATCGACCTATACAGGCACGGGATTGCCCTCAGATTGCACTGGGAGTGGTTGCGGCGTATGGATGGCTCTAGGCCTTGGCAAGGTCTTAATCTGGTTCCTGATAAGCAAGTGGCCCAAGCCTTTGGCAGCATGGTTAAGTGGAGCTTAGGATCAGGATCACAAATTCTGTTTTGGAAAGACAGATGGATAAATGGTGCCACGATCAAGGAAATTGCACCATTAGTGGTGGCTAGAGTCATAACCCAAGTGGCCAACAGGAGATCGGCAAGAGATGCACTTCAAATGCATGCTTGGACAAATGATATTGTTGGAGATATGTGCACCGAAAGCTTGTCTCAGTTCATCGCGCTCTGGGAGATTCTTATCGAAGTGGAGACCGACCCGGGCTGCGAGGATAGACCGATCTGGGCCTGGAACGTGGATGGAACTTACACGTCATCATAGGCTTATAGGATGCTTTGCGAGGGGGGGGGGTAGGAGATACCAGTCTTATGCAGCTATATGGAAGAGTTGGGCACCCCTGGTTTGCGGGATCTTCATGTGGTTGGCAGTGCAATACCGGCTGTGGACGTCGGATAGGAGGGCACGACACGAGTGACAAGACAATACCTCCCCTTGCTACTTGTGTGATCAAGAAGAGGATACGGTCGACCATATCCTTATTCAATGTGTCTTCGCTAGGCAGGTATGGTTCCTTTGCTTCTTCAGGATGGGGCTGGCATCGCGCTTGTGCCAAACTCAACATGACACCTTGGTGGAGTGGTGGCAGATGGCTTGAAAGCGTATCACCAAGCGCATACGCAAGGGCTTTGACACACTAGTTATGCTGGTCAGCTGGAGCCTATGGAAGCAGGTGAACGACAGAGTTTTCGGTAGGAGTGTTGTCTTGAACGAAAGGGGCACGGTGGATCTCATTTTCAAGGATCTTACGAACTGGACTATGGCAGGAGCTTCTGGAGTGATCCGTATGATTGAGTAGTACAGTCTAGTTAACTGGCGAGTGGGGGCTGAGTTAGGATGGATCCGTGATGCCTAACTAGCGATGTTGTAATCTCTTGTACATAACTTCTGTCTTCTATAAAGCTATGGTACCAAAAAAAATCTTTTTTGGTGGAGACGGTTAGAAATGGCCTAAAGCACTGCACCGACTGCACCTGCCAATTTTCCTACGACTTGCAGAACAAACAAGGAAAATTGCATTCTCTTATTCATGTACTGCTGTGAAGAGAAGCGGGGAAACTTTTTACCAAACGAAAACGAAAACGAAAGCATGTGCCAAAAACCCTCTCTAAAACTCTTTAGTCCCACTCATCGCCGACGATGATGTCTTCCTCGTCTTTGGGTGGCCGGACGACGGTCACCACCTCCGCGGCGGCCTGGCTAATTCCTTCCTCCAACAGCTTATTGCCCCTCTCCACCACCAGCTTCCCTCCCTTCTCCAGCACGTATATCCCCTCATCCACCACCTCCTTCCGTTTCCGGTCGGCCACCACCAGCACTCTCTCGTTCTCCGCCGACCGCCACGGCAGCACCCGCCCGTCCGCCAACTCGATCACCACCGCCTCGTCAGCCACCGCCATGACCGGGGCCCAGCCCGGCAGCACCGCCCAGCGCGCCCACCCCTTGTCCACCTCCACGATGCCGAGGTCCGCGTCCGTCTGGCTCCTCCTCGGGGCGAGGTCCACTGCCTGGACGCCGTCCGTTTCTTTCACCACCGGCAGCAGCAGCACGATGGACGCCTCGGAGATCTCGCCGTACATGAGCCGCACCACCGGCACCGCGGGCCGTGCGTCGACTTTGGCCTCGAGCTCCTCCACTTCCTCTCCGGCGGCCTTCTTGATGGCCCTCTCCATCTCGAGCTCCACCCGCGCCCTGGCCGACTCGGTCTCGACCACGTCCAGCGAGCGCTCCAGCTCGGGGATGCGGTCCTCGTTGGCGATGGCCTCCCGCGACAGCCGGAAGCGCGCGTACGCGAGGCAGTCGCCGGCGGAGTGCCTGTCGAAGGCGTCCCACCCTTCGTCGCCGCGGCGCTGCGGGAAGTCCTTCATGGAGCGCGCGAGCTCGCGCACGCCCTTGGACTCGAGGCGCCTCTCGATGGTGTGCTTGGTGGCGACGATGCGCTGGCGGGCGTTGAGGAAGCGGAGCTCGTACAGGAGGTCCGGCCCGCCGTAGGAGTCGAAGTAGTGTAGGAGATCATCGGGGAAGTCGTCGGAGATGAGGGAGTCGCGGACCTGGGAGGCGACGACGAGGCGGTTCTGCTCGACGCCGGACATGCCGGTAGCTTCCTCGATGGATGCCGGGGTGAAGCCCTCGCGGGAGAGGGAGGAGATGAGGGGCGCGTACTCGTACCAGCGGCCCATGCGGTCGCGGAGCACGGCGAGGCGCTCAGTGAGGTCGAGGTTGCGGTAGTTCTCGGGCAGGGGGGACGGCGGCGGGTGGAAGGGCTGGTAGAGCTGGCCTGGCGGGGCCGTCGGTGGCGGGGTGCGGGGGAGCATTCCACCGCCGCCGCCCCCGCCGCGGCCGCCGCCGCCACCGCTGCCGGGGAGGATGAGCTTGCCGCCGTTCGGGGGGCTGCCCCGGGGTCCACCGCCTCCGGGGAGGATGAGTGCGGCGATGGTGTAGGTGCATCGACGCCGGCGGTGGTGGGCGGTGGAGAGGGGCTTGCGGTGGCGCGGGCCGGTAGAGGCCGCCGGGTGGGGGTGGGAGACGGAGAGCATGGTGGTGATAAGGTGAAGGGAGGAGCGCAGAGGAAGCAGGGGAGCTTATCTCATCTGCTCTCGTCTCGGGGAGGGGGTGGCAGAAGAACGGGGTTCGGTTAAGTCGTTGATTCGGCCGCCAAATTCAACCGTGGGCCATGGCACGGCTCTAACCACCAGAACGGAGCCGATTACCGCCATAACACCGGGTTTGGGGTCACCAACATCCGCCTAGGAAGGCATTAAATCCGTATAAACTAGCGCGACCAAGACCAGTGTTGTGTTGTGTGGCACCCCCTCGCCGTCGCTTTCCCCCCTCTTTTCTCCCCACGCGGTAGTAGACTAGTACTACAAGAAGAATAAAGGCCTTGTGGAAAAAAAGACACTGAAAGCCCAAGCCCCCCCTCCTCTCATCTCTTCCTCCAGTCTCCCGATCTCCGCAGCAGCCGCGAGGGTTTAGAGCTTGTAGGGTTCACGCCTTGCGTTGTGCACTGTGCTGTGGTGGCTGGTGAGTTGTGGACTTGGCGGGCCTGGTCGCGTGCAGCGCGCTGTCCCACGCCCATGGCGGCGCCGTGGCGGGCGGCGGCGCTGGTGATGCTGGGCGTCGTGGGGTTGGCGGCGGGTCCGCGAGGCTGCGCCGCGCAGCCGGTGGTGCTGGCCAGCTACGGCCAGCCCAAGCTCTCTCTCAGGCCCTACGACTGGACCTACCTTCGCGGTGAGAGATCGAGTCCCTGCTGCTGCTGCCTGCTTGGGTTTAACTTGTTCTTACTATATATACTGGTATATTATTAAAAAAAGGTGTGACCGATCTGTGTCCGGAATCCCTCTCTTCTTCTTTTTATCTTTCTCCTTAGATTAAACGCTCGTTTTATACCAGATTCTGTGTGGTTTAGCATGTCCTCGCGCCCCGATCCCTGGGCTGGTAGAATTTTCATTTGCCACCACATGCTGTGGATTGTTTGTGAACGTACCCGTGTTTGGGTTACTCGAATTTCGAAATTCGACGCTTATGCCTCTGATTCTACTTTGCTTGCTCTACTGAGTGTTTACTTGTATTTCTTTCCCCATTGAGGAACAATTGACGCAATATAATTCGTATTTGCTTCGACTCGTGTATCTAGTAACTATACCTGAATTTTGTCCCACGTGGTCTGATTATTTTTTATTTTTGTTTTCCTTACTAGCAGTTGACTTGCCGGCATCATTTTCTTCTATCACCATGAACTTTGCAACCGACAGAGATATTGTAAGTGAAAGACTCTGGTCTTCTTCTATGAGTTATATTTTTGTACTTTTTTTCTCAGAAAATAGTGCTGTAATTTTTTGATGTGTGGGTGAGCTATGCTGGCTTGTCTTCTCAGAGTAGAGTGGCGATGTTGGTGACTTAAAAAGTGCTTCATGACTAGCAGACATCAACACTAGCTGAGCAATCAAGACATTATGTTCTTTTCATGCTCGCCCCAGTTCATGTTATACATACGTATTTCAAGATGTTGAGACCGCTTATGTGTAAAGGGCCTTTGGAATGCAGAGATATGAATAACATAGGATTGAGATATAATGGTTTGTTGAATGCTGCAGAAACACAAACACGTAAATTTACAAATATGGTTACTTAGAAATATGCTAGACATAAGATTCTTTCCATGAGGTCTATGTTCAAGTTAAAATTCCTCCAAAATTCCTATGGATTGAGCCATTCTGTAGGTATGTCACTGGATTCCTGGATGCTCATTCCTTTGCTCTAAAAGGCTCCCTTTCAGTTTTACTACACCATTCCAATCCTCCAAAATTTATATAATCAAAAGATGTCGTAAGTGTCTATACACAATTAGTACATAGTCCAATTTTTGTTGTTGGGAGTAGTATATCATGCTTTCAAAACAATATGATGATGGAAGGGTGATCAATATATTTTTTAACCCCCCCCCCCCTGTATAGCCTCGTAATGTACTCCATTAAATATTTATACACCGCCGGAGTCTTCCCTATTAGCATGGACATAATATTTTTGCAGGCATCGCTCTTTAGTTCATATTTGTTCTAAAGACCGATGGGCACACAAATATTACATCAATTTCAAATAGGTCCTACAGTATTTTACAAAAAATTACTGGTTTGGTTTTAGTTTTACATTTGGTGGTCAGTAGAGCCTGAATGGTAGAAAACACTGTAGCAGAGTGTTTTGTATGTGCGGTGGTGATCGAATGAAAAAAAAAACACTTCCGTGCTTCATATAAAGGTAGGTAGTGATGCATTGATGCATGACATTGTGAGCTCAAACATTCTGTTTTTGGAACCTTTTAAATTTTAACAGCGTTACTTGTTTATTCCCTATTTTTGAGCATAGGTGCAAAGTGCAAACCAACTTATGCACAGCTTATGCAATGTTTCTTTAAATAATGCAGCCCAGGGAGCACTTACAAGATCTTCCGAGAAGTGATCTTGCTATCATCTGTTTGATGACTGCCAACCCTCCTATTCCCGATATATCTGATTATTATTTGGACAATTTATGTGAGTGCCATATACATTTCCTCATGTGGTGACATACTTTACTACTTTATCTATTTTGACAATCTTGTATACCTGCACAATTGCGGTGAACTTGTTAAAGATGTGCTAAATACGGTTTATGACCATAGTCTTCAAACTGAAAGAGATGTAATTTGTAGTACTAAACTATTTTGAAGCCAATCATATTTGGTGCTATAATTTTCCTTGAAAGTCCATCACAAATTTATTGCAATTAGTGAGAAAAATAAAACAATGATGTGACAGATAGATAACAATTTCAAGATACTGCAGTTATGAAAGGTGAAGACTGAAGTAGCTAAGATGCTAATAAAGTGGTGTTTTTTTCTTCCACCTGGATAGCTATATCCCGTGCTGCCATTTTTTTGCGGGAAAAAATAAATAAGAGGAGCATATTTGTGCTGCCATCTAGTCTGTAGTTTTTCTGAAACAGTAGCATGCCACTTGTTTAGTCTAGATGAGGAGTTTATTTGTCAAAAAAGGACTGATTTGTAAGCATTCTTCTAGCAAGTTAGTTTGATATGTTCTTCTGATCCTAGCCTAATATTTCGTGTTTACTTAACTTTCTGATAAACTAATTTTGACAGGAAGGTTCTTTATTGCAGTATCAAACTTTCTTGCTGTTGGATCTTTTGGCAATACGAATAACCAATCAATTCTGGCTCAGTGCATACCATTTCAGAAGAACACAACGATAGTGTTAACAAATGGCCAGGTTAATTATCCTGATGCTCTGACTTACAAAGCAATATGTCGTAGCTACCTCGTCTACAGTAGTGACCCTTGTTTGTACTAGCACAACAACAGCATCAATGCTACCAAAGATGTAGGACCGGTTATCACTGAGCAATGTTTCATGTCGGGTTACTTGTACTATTATATACATCGCATCACATGTATACTAATGGTGACACCATATTAAGAAATTATGTGAAAGGAATTTATGTTATATTCTGATGTATTAGCTATACACCATATTAAGAAATTATGTGGACTTCTAATGTACCTGCCTTCGTTATGTGCAGATATCGCCAGGGATTTGGTACATTGGTTACTTCAATGGCCTTGGACCTGCTCGCACACAATCAAAGATGGTACGTTCAGTCCAGATTAGGGCATGCCATGTGCATAATTATTAACTTTATAATTCCACCATTTGGCATAATTATGTAATCACAACTTGAATCTTGATAATTATACTTCTTCAGATTAGCCGAGGGAGAGCACTGTCAGTGAGCACTAGCATTACTGTAGAAGGATGTCCTACTTCAGCACTATGGGGACCCTACTGCAACCAAACTATTGAAACTATTGGTTGTTCTCAGTTTTCAAGATATAACAACTCAAGAGATCTTTTAGGTCTGACTATCAACACCCGAAAAATATTGAAAACTAGAGAAAATACTAGACGTACCAGCTTCTTATCAAGGTCGAACCATCCAATAGGACATCAGCTCGAGTCCAACCGTACTAGCTTAGTGGGAGTGGAGAATTTGGTCACTTGTGCCATTTCAAATGACTCACTATGCCTTAGGCAAGGCGATATGAAGTTTTACTTCTTGGATGTAGTCAACCAAGCACTGCAATTTGAAATTACAGCTGCAAATTTTAGAGTACCCCAAAGTGCATCCTTAATCTGTTATCTGCGCTGCAACGCCTTCCCTCAGAGAGATTTGCATGATTATTCAGGTGATATTAGCAGTGCTCCCTTGGTTATAAAGCTGCCAAATATTGGACGATGGTATATCGCAATTGAGATTCTGAACAAAACACAGATGAGAAATACAACCGCAGCTATGCTGGATACAATTTGTTTCTCATTTGATTGGCAAGTAACTGGATGTCTGAATGGAAAAACTGGAATCAACTGTTCATGGGAAGCATATGTGCTACAGGTAGGTTGAGTAGTTGAGAGAGATGCATTCTGTATTATTTATAGTGCATACACTTCCGTCTTTTAGTCTTGTACCTAACTAACAAGAAAGATAAACATAGCCGTAGCAACGACTGGGTTGATCTTTGTCTTGGCCAGTTAACGGTGTAGTGGCAGCTAAATAATGGTGCCTAACTTTTTGAAAGTGTAGTGGGTTTACCTCTTTCTCTTCTTTTACAGCATCTTTGAAATAAATGAAATGTTTAGTTTGCCTAGAATCTGTTTAATTACTGCCGTGCAGGCTGATGTGTTACTTTCATGATATTTCCTGTCTTCTGATCATGAAAATTATGCAATAAATGAATCAAGGCAGAATGATTAGTTCGAGAAGCTAAACAAGAGCAAAATAGTTACTTATCACCAACATTTGTGAGATTAGCTGATACTATGAATTTCACTGCTATTGTCGGGGTTCTAATATTTTTCTCTAATGATGTCCAGTCTTGCAAATATCAGATTAATGTTGAATTTGAAAATGTCAGATATTTTTAATGCAAGGAGTACTGGATATAGATTCGGGAACGTTATCCAATAATCTCATGTGCTTGCATTTATATTTTGCAAAGGTATAGATTTTATTTATTATCCCGCTGCAATTCTCAGCGTCTCCTGTTGAGATAAAGCTAGCATGTTGCCACCCAAGACAGGACACTAGATTGATCTCTTAATTTTAGTTATTACTGCAATTTAAGACTTTTGAGACTGGTATGTGCACTCTTTGTTTCTATGAACTTCACTTCTTATTAGGCGTCTTTATTAATTACATGTTGTTTACGTGCAGAGAGTTCCTAAAAGAAATCCTTCTGTTCCTTTTGAGTCATATTATGTTCCTACTGATGAGAGGGCATTGCTGGAATATACTCACTTCTCGCTCGAAAAGTTCTTAACCAACTCATCCTTTGAGCAATTTGCATGGACTTATTTCTTTTTGGATGTTCCCCAAGGTTCAGCAGGTGCACTTATTCGTGTCCAGCTAAAGTCAGATAAAGAATTGAATTATGAGCTGTACTCAAAATATAATGGTCTACCATCAAATGATAGTTGGGATTATTATGCAAGCAGGACAAGCAGCAGTAACAGTTCAGTATTCTATTCGCTACAGAATTCCACGGATTCAGACATGGATCTATCTATTTTCTATGCCAAGGAGGGAACTTGGTGCTTTGGAGTCAAGCATCCAAATTATACCTCAAATTCTCAGACATATATGTCTATATCTCTTCAGGGATGCCATAGAAATTGTAACCAGAAAGGTGTTTGTCATGCTTCAGTTGATGAAAGTGGGTTAACGTTCTACAGGTAAATAAATCCTCAAGGTTTGCCATGCTATTTGGTTGTATTTGCATTTGTATGCCCGGTATATGATGTTTGATACAGTACTACTCAACAAAAAGATGTAATTGTTTCTAGCCACTGTGATCTCAAAGATTTGTTTCTTCTCATTCAACAGCTTCTGCACTTGTGATCGTGATCATGGTGGGTTCGATTGCAGTAATGAATTAGTTTCACCTAATGGTAAGTCTCATGTTTAGTTTTGAAATTTCAGTGTGCCAATTATTTTACAGTAGAAGATTCTTCCCCATATAAATGATGAAGAATACTTCAACCAGCTACTACCGTTGGTAGTCAATTATTGATGTAGTCTTTTGATTCATTTCCTCGGCAGTGCATTTTATATTTATCAAGAGAAACGTTGCAAATGTGCGTATGAAATTCTTCGATCATTTAAACATTAACATGTGCTATGTTTGGGCACTCTATTCTTAGGAAGCTTGCATTCAATAAAATAAGATGTACAAGTAAGCAAGTAGCCATATAGTAGTGTAATGTTACTGAAATAACATGTACAAGTAAGCAAGTAGGCCAAATATTTCCTACCACCCAGTGGTAGTTACCTTCACGTGATTTTTTTTTCTCAAGAAAATGCAAGGTTTGCATTTCTTTGCATTGAAAAGGGGTGGAGTTCGGTTACAAGCGTCCTAGAACGCGCAGATTACATCATGATTAGTGCACATCCCATGTTTGCGGGATTACTACCCTAAGCCCAGTTGCCAATTGCCCCTGCTTGTGCCCAGGAGCGGGCCTCGTACTTGATCATATCGACTAGTGTATGGAGTGAGGGGCTTTCGTTGTCGAAGAAGCGGTTGTTCCTGTACTTCTAAATCATCCAGGGCACGAGCAACGCGACGGATTTCAGTGCCTTGTGTAGGACTGGCGGCTTGTTTCCCTTGGCGTGCAGCCACCAGTCCATGAGACTGGGCTCTTGGTTGGGACTTGGGGCTGGGATGCGCAGCCATGCCAAGATCTCGTGCCAGGTCTGTCAGGCGAGTGGATAATCCGGCAGCATGTGTCCCAGCGTTTCCGGTGCTTGATCGCAGAGCAGGCAACACAGGTGGTGCTGCAGTCCGCGGCGAGCCAGTCTTTCGGCGGTCCAACAGCGGTCCTGGCTGGCTAATCATTGGAAGAACTTGACCCTAGGCGGCGCCCAGCCCTTCCAAATTAGCTTCCATGAGTAGCATGTCGTCGATCCGTGGAACGTTGCCGCATAGCACGACTGTGCCGAGTAGGCGCCGCTCGTGGTCCACTTCCATATCAGCTGGTCAAGGTGTCGGTGAGCTCGGTGCTCTGCACGAGTTGCCATAGCTGCAGGTATTGCCCAATTTCCTGGAGTCCGATGATGCCATGGATGTCGCGTGCCCAGGCGTTGTCGTTGAGCCCCTTGGCCACTGTTCTCGTCTTGCACCGGCGTTTGGGGATGCATCCGTGTAGCTTGGGGAAGAGCTCGCGAATGGACTGCCCAGCCAGATCGATCCTCCCAGAATAGGATTGTCAGGCCATTCCCAATTGGCATGGTAGTGGATGTCGAGAAGAGTGCTTGTTCCTCTGACGAGAACTGCAGGCCAAGCCCCCGCCACGCGCGTTCGGGGTTTGTTCTGGACAGCCATAACCAGTGTAGTCGCAACGCCAGCCCTACGTGCTCGGCGCCAATTAACGTGGCAATGCCCACCATTGGCCGTTGGGCGTCCAGCCCATAGAAATCCTCGCTGAATCTTCTCGAGCCGCCTGAGCGTTTTCTTTGGGGGCGCGAGTGCGAGCAGCTGATGCATCGGGATCGCACTCAGGACAGATTTGATGAGGGCAAGGCGTCCGGCTTTGTTCATGAGCCAGGCGTTCCAAGATGGCAGGCGCGCGGCGGTCCGGTCCACCAAGGGTTGCATCTGCACGGTCGAGGGGCGGCGCGTGGACAGGGACATGCCCAGATAGGTGATGGGCAGCTCCACCACGGGGAAACCCAAGTGTGAGATTGTCTCTGTGGACGTCTGGTCGCCATGAAGAACAGTGGCCGAACTCTTCGCATAATTCACCTTCAGGCCGGAGGCCCTTCCGAACAGGCCTAGGATCTCCTTGATCGCTGTTGTGTCACCCTCCCTGGCATGACATAATAGCATTACGTCGTCGGCATAGAGCGAGATCGCCGGGATCGTCCGCCTGGGATGTGTACTCCCTCCGTTCCTAAATATAAGTCTTTTTAAAGTTTCATTAAAAGACTACATACGGATGTATATAGACATAGTTTAGAATATAGATTCACTCATTTTGCTCCGTATGTGGTCTTCTAGTGGAATTTCTTAAAAGACTTATATTTAGGAACGGAGGGAGTAGCTGCTACATAATGCCTTTTTTGTGGGCGTGCTTCATGAGCCTCGTGAGTGTTGACGACGAGCACGAAGAGCCTCGGTGATAGGGAATCGCCCTGCCGGAGCACCTTTCGATGTCAGATTGGTGGTCCCGTCTCTTCGTTCAGAAGAACCTGGGTGTTGATGAGGAGAGGAGAATGGCGGCGCTAGGAGCACTGCTGGTGGAAGAATGCCGTGTTTGCGTCGCCGTCTCGAAGATTAGCAATGCGGGAGCGCCGCTGGGCGATCGTACACTCCAAGGGCGTGAGGCCGAGGTAAGAGGCCTTGAGCTGCTTACGAAGTCAGTCCTCGGGTGGTGAGAGGGTGCGGTCCTCCTGGGCTTTATTGAAGCGCGAGATCAACTCACGAGATATGGCCAGCTTGGCTTCGATGTTCCCCATGGATTTGGAGCTCTAGCTGATGAGCCTAGTCGCCATGGCCTATAGGCGCAACATTAAGTGATGAAACGGGCTCGCCATGTGCATCCTCCCGGTCCGAGTTGCAGAGCACGCGGTTGAGGTGCACCAGGGTCGGTGGCGTCTGCTCGTTAGACCAGGTGTAACGCTGGCCGTTGAGGTAGATCTCCTTGAGTGCTAGATCGTTGGTAAGTCGTCAAAATTTGCCCATCATGCACCGGTTAAGGTTGCCCGTGTTCTTGTCCTTGTCGCGGCGGATGAGGTTAAGATCGTCGCACAACATCCAAGGCTCGACGCAATCCGCCCTGAGGTCGCACAACTCGTGCATGAAGGCGATCTTCTCGGCGTCGTCCTGTGGCCCGTAAACCACCGATAGCCACCAGGGAGTGCCCGTGGCCGTGGAGATCCTAGCGGTGATCCCTACGCGCCCTTGGTCACAAACGCCGAGTCCGCCAAGCTCAATGGGGCAACATACGCGGCGCCAATTAACGTGGCAATGCCCACCATTGGCCGTTGCTCGTCCAGCCCATAGAAATCCTCGCTGAATCTTCTCGGGCCGCCTGAGCGTTTTCTTTGGGGGCGCGAGTGCGAGCAGCTGATGCACCGGGATCGCACTCATGATAGATTTGATGAGGGCGAGGTGTCCGGCTTTGTTCATGAGCCATGCCTTCCAAGATGGCAGGCGCAGCGGTCCGGTCCACCAAGGTTGCATCTGCGCGGCCGAGGGGCGGTGCGGCGCGCGGCGGTCCGGTCCACCAAGGTTGCATCTGCGCGGCCGAGGGGCGGCGCGTGGACAGGGAGATGCCCAGGTAGGTGATGGGTAGCTCCACCACGGGGTAACCTAGGTGCGAGATCGTCTCTGTGGACGCCTGGTCGCCATGAAGAACAATGGCCGAACTCTTCGCATAATTCACCTTCAGGCCGGAGGCCCTTTTGAATAGGCCTAGGATCTCCTTGATCGCTGCTATGTCGCCCTCCGTGGCGTGACATAATAGCATTACGTCGTCGGCATAGAGCGAGATCGCCGGGATCGTCTGCATGGGATGCAACTGCTATAGAATGCCTTTTTTGTGGGCGTGCTTCATGTGCCTCGTGAGTTTTGACGACGAGCACGAAGAGCTGCGGTGACAGGGAATCGCCCTGTCGGAGCCCCTTTCGGTGTCAGATTGGTGGCCCAGGCTTGCCGTTTAGAAGAACACGAGTGCTGGATGAGGAGAGGAGAATCGGCTCCCGAATCCATACTAGCGCAGAACCTCGAAGAGGAATGGCCATGATAAGGAGTCGAAGGCGCGGGTGAGGTCCAGCTTGAGTATCACTCTCGCGGCGCCCAA
This sequence comes from Hordeum vulgare subsp. vulgare, assembly GCF_904849725.1. NCBI lineage: Eukaryota > Viridiplantae > Streptophyta > Magnoliopsida > Poales > Poaceae > Hordeum > Hordeum vulgare. The sequence continues at coordinate 247,095,441 of NC_058518.1, read as the reverse complement.
CTGACGCAACATCTTGAGTGATTGCCTCACAAGGACGTAGCAAATCGAACATCAACGCCCACAAAAACTTTTGTGTTCTACTCGAGATTACATCTACGCATGAACCTAGCTCTCTTACCACAGTTGGGGAATGTTGCATGGGAAACTAAAATTTTCCTACGCACACGAAGACCTATCATTGTGATGTTCATCTACGAGAGGGAGATCGGATCCACATACCCTTGTAGATCGCTAAGCGGGAAGCGTTAAAAAATGCGGTTGATGTAGTGGAACAACTTCGTGATTCAAATCACCGTCGTCCCACGATCCGTCCCGATCTAGCACCGAACAGACGGCACCTCCGCGTTCAGCACACGTACAACTCGATGACGATCTCCGCCTTCTTGATCCAGCAAGAGAGACGGGGAAGTAGATGACTTCTCCGGCAGCGTGACGGCGCGCCGCTGATGGTGATGATCTATTCCTGCAGGGCTTCGCCCGAGCTCCGCAGAAAACCGATCTAGAGGAAGAACTACGAAGTAGAGGTTTAGGGTTGCACGTGGCAAAAGTTGTGTGTCAGAAAGCCCTAAACCTCAAGTATATAGGAGAAGCCAAGGGGTGGGGCTTGCCCTAGGGGCGCCGGCCGAAGGGAGGAGGGATCCTCCTCCAAGTCGGTTTGGAGGGAGGAGTCCCTTCCTTCTCACCTCCTCTTTTTTTTTTCTTTCCTTTTCTTTTTCTTTCTCCTTGATTTTCTCCTTGGCCGAAATAGTCCACTTGGGCTGGCCTCACCAGCCCACTAAGGGCTGGTGCGCCACCCTTGGGCTATTAGGTTCACTCCCGGGTGGGTGGCCCCCTCCCGGTAAAAACCCAGAACCCATTCGTCACTCCCGATACACTGTCGGTAATGCCCCAAATCTTTCCGGAGGCCAAATGAAACAATCCTATATATCAATCTCCGTTTCCGGACCATTCCGGAAACCCTCGTGACGTCCGTGATCTCATCCGGGACTCCGAGCAACCTTCGGTCACCAACACCTATAACTCAACTAAACCAAAACGTCACCGAACCTTAAGTGTGCAGACCCTGCGGGTTCGAGAACTATGCACACATGACCTGAGACACTCCCCGGTCAATATCCAACAGCGGGACCTGGATGCCCATATTGGATCCTACATATTCTACGAAGATCTTATCGGTTGAACCTCTGTGACAAGGATTCATATAATCCCGTATACCATTCCCTTTGTCCTTCGGTATGTTACTTGTCCGAGATTTGAGCGTTGGTATCCCTATACCTATTTCAATCTCGTTACCTGCAAGTCTCTTTACTCGTTTCCTAATACAAGATCCCGTGACTAACACATTAGCCACATTGTTTGCAAGGCTTATATGTGATGTTGTATTACCGAGTGGGCCCTGAGATACCTCTCCGTCACACAGAGTGACAGATCCCAGTCTTGATCCATGCTAACTCAACGGACACCTTCGGAGATACCTGTAGAGCACATCCTTTATAGTCATCCAGTAACGTTGTGACGTTTGATACACACAAGGTATTCCTCCGGTTTCAGTGAGTTACATGATCTCATGGTCATAGGAATGAATACTTGACACGCAGAAAACAATAGCAACAAAATGACACGGTCACATGCTACGTTTATAGTTTGGGTCTAGTCCATCACATCATTATCCCAATGATGTGATTGAGTCATCAAGTGACAACACTTGCAGATGGTCAGAAAACCTTAACCATCATTGATCAACTGGCTAGTTAACTAGAGGCTTACTAGGGACATTGTTTTGTCTATATATCCACACATGCATTTATGTTTTCATTCAATACAATTATAGCATGGATAATGAACGATTATCTTGAAACAAGAAATATGATAATAACTATTTTATCATTGCCTCTAGGGCATATTTCCAAAACAGGATGCCACCCCAGGTCCCATTCGTCGGGATATACGTGTAATCATCAAACTCCGAACCGATGTGTCGGGGACCGTAGACGAGCAGATCAAAGCCATTTTTTTGCAAACATACAATAGCGGCCTTGGTGGTGTCTATCAAAGTCTGGATGGCATGCCACCTCGCCTGAGCATTTAGGCCCCGTACGTTTCATATTGCTATCTTAAGACCGTGATCCATGGGAATGGGATCGACCGTGAGCACAACCCGGGTGGATCTAGGTCTCGCACGCAACGTCGACGCACACAATCGTGGCTGTTGAAGTGTATATGTGGATTGCCTACCCCTTATCAGTTAGGACTTTTAGTTGTGTTGGCTAGTGCATGAAGCTTAACATGTTATCGGACCTAAGGTCTTGAGTTCAAATCTTGGCTTTTGCAGTTTATTCAAAAATTGTTGTCGCCCCTATGTGTCCACGTATAGGCCTCTTGAGCCATACCTTTGAGTCTGTCCACGTGTTGACTTTCCGCGTCACACGTGAGAGGGGGTGTTGAAGTGTATACGTGGATTGCCCAACCCTTTCCATCAGTTAGGACTTTTGGTTGTGTTGGCTAGTGCATGAAGCTTAACAGTGGCCACCGATGACGCCATGCATGCTGGGATCTCGCGATCGACCAATGCAGCGATTACCGTGAGCACAGTCAGCGGTATAGGTGCGGCGAACAGGTCGTCGTATGCCTTCATCTCTGACACGGTGATTTTCTGGTTGATTCCAACGATCCCCAGCGTGCAAAGATCTACACTTGCGTGCGTCTCAGCTTTGGGCGGTGCATGTGTGTTAACAGCGACGCACACCGATCTCCCCCTACGTGGGGTGAAGTTGTGTGGCCGATGCGGCCTCTTCCCGGGCGCCGACAATGTTGCATTTAGGTGCTTGGTGGTTACAACCAAGAATTCCCCCATCGTCCATGCTTGTGTGGGGGCAACACGTCCTCGGGATCACCGCAACGTGATTGGGGGTGAGGCAAAACGATTGGCATCCGAACCGCATGGGGTTGGGTCAATCGAGGCGGGACATCTGGCATTGGTGGGTCGATCTCGGGCCGTGGTGCGGTGGGTGGTGACGCGGGCCGCTGTGGATGGCAATTGGGCCCCACATGGTGGGGGCGTAGTCTACATGCCAACTGACGTGAGGAGATTTGGGACGCTATCAAACGCCTCCCAGCGCGAAAAGCACCCGGACCCGACGGGTTTACAGCTGAGTTCTTGCGGGCATGCTGGGACATAGTACGGCAGGATTTTCTGGATGTCTTCCAGCAGCTCTTCGAGCTACGCGACCGCGGCTTCAGTAAACTAAATCAGGCCCTCCTGACCCTGCTCCCGAAGCGCGCCGACGCCTGCGAGTTGCGCGACTACCGTCCGACCTGCCTCATACACATTGTGGCCAACATTTTCACGAAGGTGATCTCGCTGCACCTCGCCCCAAGACTTAGAGAATTGGTAAGCCTCAACCAGAATGCATTCATCCCAGGGCGGAGTCTCCATGACAACTTCGTCCTCGTCAGGCAATCCATGAAGCAACTGCACCAGCTCGCGGCCCCGCAAGTCATGCTTAAACTGGACCTAACGCGGGCTTTCGACTCCCTATCCCGGCCCTTCCTGTTTGAAGTGCTCCGCCAATACGGTTTTGGGCCTCGATTTCGGGAGTGGATCGCGATCTTACTCACCAACTCGAGCACCAGGATCATGCTCAATGGAGAGCCAGGGCCACCTATGTGGCACCGATGCGGGCTACGCCAAGGGGACCCCGTGTCACCGCAACTCTTCGTGCTTGCCATGGACATCCTCGGCCGCCTCATCCGCCACGCCCACGACTATGGCATCCTACGACAGTTGCACACACGATGGAACATCCCGGCTATCTCGCTGTACGCCGATGACGTCATGCTATTCTGCCACGCCACGTCGGACGACGTGGAGGCCATCAAGGGAATCCTCACCTTGTTTGGCAACGCCAGCGGCCTAAGAGTTAACTATGCAAAGAGCTCGGCCACCATCATGCACGGACACCGTAGTGCGACCACGATGATCACCCTAATGGGATGCACGGTGGTAGATCTCCCCATCAACTACCTTGGCATTCCATTGACGTTGAGACGCCCCACGGCCGCTCAGCACCAGCCACTCGTCGACTCGGTGGCTGCGAGGCTGCCGACATGGAAGGCATGGCTCATGAACAAGTCCGGAAGACTCGCATTGGTCAAATCGGTACTCGACGCTATCCCGGTTCACCAGATGCTGGCATTTGCCCCACCTAAGAAAACTCTCAAGCAACTGGAAAAGATTCAGAGAGGCTTTCTGTGGGCCGGCCGCGCCACGGCCAATGGCGGACACCGCCATGTCAACTGGCGCCAAGTGTGTCGCCTATTGAATACGGTGGCCTGAGGATCCGAGACCTAGAGCGTGCCGGGTTGGCACTCCGACTCCGATGGTTGTGGTACGCCCGCACCGATGGAGACCGCACATGGCAAGGACTCGACCTACAATTCTCCCGTGAGGAGCGAGTGCTATTCTTCGCATCCACTGCCATGGTCATTGGAGATGGACAGGCTGCCCTGTTTTGGGACGACCGCTTGCTCCATGGACAGTCTGTGCGTGAATTCGCAGCGGCGTTATACAATTGCATACCCAAACGGCGCTGCAAAACGAGAACAGTGGCTTAGGGGCTCGCCGGCAACTCATGGACGCGTGACATCCAAGGAGTCATCGGGATGCACGAGATTGGACAATATATGCAGCTTTGGCAGGCCGTGCAACACATCACCCTCATGCACGAGCCAGACCGAATGATATGGAGATGGACAGCAAGCGGCACATACTCGGCACAATCATGATACGCCACGACGTTCCAAGGCTCCAAGCGTTGCCCCGCAAGGAAACTCACGTGGAAGAGCTGGGCGCCGCCTCGCGTCAAGTTCTTCAACTGGTTGGCAGGCAAGGATCGATGTTGGACGGCGGAGCGGCTTGCTCGACGCGGCTTACCGCACCGTCCCCGATGCCTATTGTGTGACCAAGCCCCGGAGACTATGCAACACCTACTGTTGGGATGCCCGTTTGCCAGGCAAACTTGACACGCATACCAGCCCCCCCCCCCCCACCAACGAACCCACACTAATTGACTGGTGGCAGAGGGCTAAGGAACAGACACCGTCGGCGCAGCGCAAAGCCCTGCAATCAATCGCCATGCTGGTCCCCTGGATGATTTGGAAACACCGGAACGAATGCGCCTTCGACAATGCGCGACCCTCAGTAGACACATTAGTGGATAAGATCAGAGATAAGGCCAAATGTTGGGCACTCGCTGGGGCAAAAGGACTACGGGTTGTCCTACCCATCCTGGGATGTACACTGACCGGGCGCACGACTCATGTATAACCGCCTCTTAGGAGGATTGTACTTTCCATCTTTTCAATGAAACGAAACGCAAAGAGTCTTTTCCGTTTTCTTGAAAAAAAAAATCACCCTTTTGACAAGTTGTGATGCATCATTTTACATCTATGCAATAAATTATTAAATTTCTGTATAATATTGGTTATATCTAAATGCAGGGCACATCAGGCAGTCTGTCTTTCTAATCGCATCAAATGCTGCAGCAATTTTACCTGCCTTCTGGGCCCTCCGGCAAAAGGTATACTTGTGCTTCTACTAGCATGATGAACTGAAAAAAGAAACCTCAATAAGTATGATCTTTTGCCTACTGGTCTGCAGTTCCTCCCTTTCTTCAGTGAGGGGAGATTGGCCAACAAAAAATGTGCTTTTTTAGAAAATAGGGAAAAACATCCGGACATTACATAAACCATTTACTTAACTTTGATGACCTAGATATCTACAGCACTTTGCATTTTTATGGACCCTCAATGCAATTTACTATTTTATTTACATATATCAGCTGGTGTAAGGAAACTGTCTTATCATTTGGGGATTATTTGTAGTTCATTAGTCATTACGCAGAAGTGCTCTCTCTGGTTGAACATAAAATTGTTGAAAGACCTGTCAGATTTGAATGAAGGCCTTTGTGCGGTCAGTTGTCTTCATCTCATTTTCGAAACAAGCATCTTATGATCCAATAGGAATATATACGTGACTACACAAGTAAAGTATAAAGTTTCATGCTGAACTATGAGGCAAAACATTCTGCAAGTTATGGAGTTAGGGAGAATAACATGATTGTTAACTGAAATAGATCTTGTCACTATGGCAGGCGTTGAGTTCCGAGGGATGAAACATTAGTAGGTCCCAAATGACTGATAAGCTGCTAGATTGTCTTACTGCAAAGCCGTGCCTAAACTAGTTCCATATTATATCTTGATATTTTTAAAATATTCTCCACATTCAGAAAGCTAAATTTGAGTTTTCTTTTTATATAAACGGAGTAAATTTGCTCAATAACATGGTAACCTTTTTCCCATTGCCACCTAGGCGTTCGCCGAATGGATTCTTTACACGTCTAGTGGAATTTCTAGTGCCTTGTACCATTCATGTGATGTGGGCACCTGGTGCATACTATCTTTTCGTGTATTACAGGTAAGATGCTCATCACGTACTGCTAGTTACATATTATTGACATTTATTGGACCAAGTATCATGGTCATGTATATCTATTATTCTAATACGAGGTAGACCATCTTGCACCTTCTGGTTGACAACCAACTTCAGTTTAAGAAAAGACCCAAGAGGAACAACAACAACAACCAAGCCTTTCAGTCCCAAACAAGTTGGGGTAGGCTAGAGTTGAAACCCATAAGATCTCGAAACCAAGTCATGGCTCTGGAACGTGGATAGCTAACTTCCACGCACCCCTGTCCATGGCTAAGTCTTTGTCGATATTCCAAACCTTCAGGTCTCTCTTAACGGACTCCTCCCATGTCAAGTTTGGTCTACCACGACCCCTCTTAACATTCTCAGCACGCTTTATCCGTCCGCTATGCACCGGCGTTTCCGATGGCCTCCGTTGAATATGTCCAAACCATCTGAGACGATGCTGGACCAGCTTCTCTTCAATCGGTGCTACCCCAAGTCTCTCTCGTATATCGTCATTCCGTACCCGATCCTTCCTTGTGTGGCCACATATCCATCTCAACATGCGCATCTCTGCTACACCTAACTGTTGGATATGTCGTCTCTTGGTTGGCCAACACTCCGCGCCATACAACATCGCAGGTCGGATAGCTGTCCTATAAAACCTGCCTTTTAGCTTTTGTGGCACTCTCTTATCACAAAGTACGCCAGAAGCTTGGCGCCATTTCATCCACCCAGCCTTGATTCGGTGGCCCACGTCTTCATCAATATCGCCATCCTTCTGCAACATGGACCCCAAATATCGAAACGTGTCTCTCTCCGGTACCACCTGCCCACCAAGGCTAACCTCTCCATCCTCGTGCCTAGTAGCACTAAAACTGCACCTCATGATAGCCGAACGGGGGTTAATAGAAAGTTAAGAGTTATGGAGGCGGACTCTAGAAAGACCCAAGAGGAACACGAGCATAATTTACAAGTTTAATTGCATCCAGTGGATATATATTTTTAGCATGCAGGCCCTCGGTGCATGAACTCGTGCAATCATGCATGACTACTGTTATGACCGGTTTACATTATAACCGGAGGAGGCCCAGTTAGCCAAGCTGGCCCAGTTATCTTATAGTATCAGGGGCTTAGCCCAGTTTATTATAGTTGATAGTCTAGAGGAGTTATATATACTCATGTAATGAACACCTTTGAGATTAAGCAAGATCAATCTATTTTGATCGGCTCCTTCTCCTAGAAGGAACCGATGCCCTAACCCTAGCTACGCCCAACTCTCTCTCGCTCGCGACCACGGCGCCCCAGCGCAGTCGGCTGCGCCAGTCGCCTCGTCATCCACCGCAACACCCCTATAACCTGCGAGCACGCCCTGGTAGGGAAGCTGTTCCTACCAATTTGGTATCAGCTTGCTTAGGTTCGGCCATGTCTGCCCCTCCGTCCGCTTCCAGTCTTCCGCCAACATCTGCCCCACTGCTGCTGGCCACCATGCCGATGGCCACTGCGGCCGTCGCTGCAGCCGTCATCGACCCGCCTCCCGAGGCCGCCTGCCCTCCGCCGCTCTCGACCGGCCTGGTTCACTCCCCCGCGGAGATTACCGTCGCGCTGGTGGAGCTCGGCCACGCCGTGGCGGGCATCCGCGCGCTCCTTGCGGGAACCCCATGCCGCACTAGTCGGCTGCGGCCTTCTTCCCCGCCGTGGCGCCTCCACCAAGCCTCGCGACGGCGCAACACCTGGGATCCACCTCCGCGCTGAGTGGGCCGCCTCCGACCCCGGGCGCACTCATCCAGGAGGTGCGGTTCCCTCCGTCGCTGTCCCCGCTCCCGGCCTGGCTCACCGAGCCCGTCTACACGTCGGCCACGGTGCAGCTGTCCCTACCGGCCCCAGCCGCGATGCACCCGGCCGGGCCACTCGCCGGCTACGCTGGACCGGTAGGACCCTATGCGGGCGTTGACGGCCCCCTGTTCCACGACGGGCCACTGCAGCCCGTCCTCCCGGGTCAGTCGGCGCCACTGCTCCGCGTGGCCGAGCCGCCAATGGCCGCCGGCTACGGCTAACACCCACCACGTTTCTCCAAGTTGGAGTTCGCCACCTATGACGGCACCGGCGACCCCCTGAACTGGCTCAACCAGTGCGACTAGTTCTTTCGCGGGCAACAGACGCTCGCGTCGGACCGCACCTGGATCGCCTCGTACCACCTTCCGGGCGCGACACAGACGTGGTATTACGTCCTCGAGCAGGACGAGGGCGGGATGCCGCCATGGGAATGCTTCCGCGACCTGTGCCTTCTACGGTTCGGGCCACCCGTCCACGGCAGCAGGCTGGCGGAACTCGGACGCCTCCCGTTCTGCTCCTCGGTGCAGGATTTTGCCGAGCGCTTCCAGGCGCTGGCCTGCCACGCTCCAGGCGTCTCGGCCCTCCCCTACCCCCTCGAGCGCCCACGCCCGCGCCTAGCCGACCTGCCCAGGCGGCGACAGGGTCCCCCACCATGGCCGCGACTCGCCCGTTCCGCCGGCTCACCCAAGTCGAGCAGCTCGAGTGTCGCCGCTAGGGGCTCTGCTTCAACTGCGACGAACTCTTAAGTGTCGGGCCACGTTTGCCCATGCCTTTTCTACCTGGAGGCAGCGGACTACGCCGAGGAGGATACAACCTCTCCAGAGCTGGCCGAGGAGACGCAACCGGCTGCTGCCACCGCCCTCGTCGTCTCCCTCCATTCCCTCGCAGGCATCCGCTCGGAAAAGACTATGATGCTGCCAGTGACGGTTAATGGGGAGCGTCTCCTAGCTCTCATAGACACGGGCTCTACACACAACTTCCTGCTGGAGTCTACCATGCATCGGCTGGCCCTTCAACCAACCGGTGGAGAGCAGGTCTGGGTTACCGTGGCTAACGGTGACCGTCTTCGCTGCCACAGGATTGCACGACAGGTTCCCATCATCATCGGCGACGAGCACTTTGCCATTACTTGCGTAGGCATTGACTTGGGATGCTTCGACTTCATCCTCGGCGTGGATTTCTTGCGGACCCTCGGTCCCATCCTTTGGGACTTCGACGTCCTGACCATGACGTGCTGGCGTCAAGGCCGCAATGTGCAGTGGAAGGGTGAGGGTGGCGCGTCGTCGGCAGTTGCCCCACCACAGTTGTCGACAGCAACCGCCGATTCAGAGCCGCCCCTGTTGGCCCATCTCCTGCAGCAGCACAACGATCTCTTTGACGAGCCCTAGGGCCTTCCGCCCGCCCGAGTCTGCGACCATCACATTCACCTTCTTCCGGGTACAGCGCCTGTCGCCGTCCGGCCATATCGCTAGCCACAGCTGCAGAAGGACGAGCTGGAACGACAGTGCGCACTCATGCTCGCCTTGGGCATCATCCGGATCTCTACTTTGCCGTTTTCGGCCCCGGTGCTCCTCGTTCGCAAACCCGGCGGCTCATGGCGCTTCTGCATCGACTACCGTGCTCTCAACGCGGCGACGCAAAAGGACAAATTTCCCATACCGGCCGTGGAGGAGCTCCTGGACGAGCTTCACGGGGCCCGCTTCTTCACTAAGCTCGACTTGCGTTCGGGTTATCATCAGGTTCGGATGCACCCGAACGACATCGTGAAGACATCGTTTCACACTCATCATGGCCACTTCGAGTTTTTGGTGTTGCCTTTCGGCCTCTCTAATGCATCGGCGACATTCCAGGCCTTGATGAACGACGTACTCCGGCCGTACTTGTGACGGTTTGTGCTCGTTTTTTTTGATGATATTCTCATCTATAGCTCCTCTTGGGCAGAGCACTTGCATCACGTCGCCATCATCTTCAACGAACTTCGGGCACACCAACTCCACCTTAAGCGCCCGAAGTGCTCGTTTGGCACGACATCCGTCGCATATCTCGGTCACGTCATTTCAGTGGAGGGAGTCGTCATGGATGCTGACAAGATCGCGGCGGCCGCCTCTTGGCCAACACCACACTCACCGCGGGCCCTCCGCGACTTCTTGGGTCTGGCCGGCTACTACCGGAAGTTTATCCGGGAGTTTGGCCTTCTCGCCGCGCCGCTCACACGGCTGCTCCGCCGTGACGCCTTCTCATTGGACGAGGAGGCAGCTACCGCCTTTCAGTCACTAAAGGAGGCTCTTACTACCGGTCCGGTCCTCTAGATGCCAGATTTCGAGCAGCCGTTCATGGTTGACTGTGATGCGTCCGGAGTGGGTTTCGGCGCTGTTCTTCACCGGGACCGCTCGCTTTCTTCAGCCGGCCATTCGCCGCACGTCACCATAAGCTCGCTGTACTTAATGGTGAAGTGCGCTCTTGTGTGACGTGCCAGCGATAACGGTTTGGTACAGGCGGTGCGACATTGGCGACCATATCTCTGGGGGCGACACTTCCTGATTCGCACTGACCATTACAGCCTGAAATTTTTGTTGGATCAACGCCTGTCCACGATTCCGCAACATCAGTGGATCAGTAAGCTTTTTGGCTATGACTTCACCATTAAGTACCGGCCAGGACGTCTCAACATCGTGGCGGATGCATTATCACGACGTGACGCCGATGACGACGCTTCTGACACCGAGGGTACGGCCCTTTGCATCCGCTTCGGGCCCTCCTTCGTCTTCATCGACGACATTCGCTGTGCCATTGCCACGGCCACTGATGCTCAACTTCTTAGGAAGCGGCTTGCGGAGGGCAACTTGCCGGCACCGTGGCGACTCGATGACGGGTTACTCATCCACGGTAGGCACATCTTTGTGCCCAATCACGACGATCTCCGTCACCAGGCGATTCTCTTGGCGCACTCAGCCGGCCACGAGGGGGTGCAGAAAACACTCCATCGCCTCCGCGCCGATTTCTATCTTCCGGGCGACCGCCCGTTGGTGCGCGATTGGGTGCGCTCTTGTGTGACGTGCCAGCGCAACAAGACCGAGACATTGCAGCCAGCTGGCCTTCTACAGCCCCTTGAGGTGCCCTCCTAGGTGTGGGCTGACATCTCCATGGATTTTATTGAGGACCTTCCCAAGATGGGCGGCAAGTCCGTCATTCTCACTGTGGTGGACCGTTTCTCCAAGTATGCGCACTTCATCGCGCTTGGCCATCCCTACACCGCCACTTCCATCGCACGAGCCTTCTTCGACGCCATCGTCCGCCTACACGGGTTTCCCTCTTCAATCGTCAGCGATCGTGACCCGGTGTTCACTGGCCACTTTTGGAGGGATCTCTTTCGGTTGGCAGGCGTCAAGTTGCGCTTGAGCATGGCCTTTGATTCCCAGACCGACGGACAATCAGAGGTTGTCAACAAGGTGATCACTATGTACTTGCGCTGCATCACAGGTGATCGCCCCCGAGCTTGGGTGGACTGGCTTTCGTGGGCGGAGTACTGCTACAACACTTCTTACCACTCCGCCCTGCATGCCACCCCCTTTGAGGTGGTTTATGGCCGGCCCCTCCGGCCATCCTGCCTCTCCAATCCGGGGCCGCACGGGCAGAGGCAGCAGGAGCACTCCTTCGCGATCGCGATGTCATTCTTGCGGAGGTGCGGCAACGTCTTCTTCAGGCCCAGCAGCTGTCCAAGAAATACTACGACGCTCACCACCGCGAGGCCGAGTTTGCGGTGGGGGATTGGGTGTGGCTGCGGCTTCTCCACCGTACTACGCAGTCACTTGACCCCCGCGCCAAGCGCAAGCTGGGTCCTCGCTATGTAGGGCCCTTTCAGGTGTTGGAACGCATTGGCGGCGTCGCCTACCGACTGAAGCTTCCCCCTGCTGCACATCTCCATGATGTCTTCCGTGTGGGCTTATTGAAGCCTTTCCATGGGGAGCCGCCGGCGGCTGGACCAGATCTTCTGCCAACCTCGGACGGGCCCTTACTTCCTGCTCCAGCCAAGGTATTGAAGGCCCAACAAGGCTGTGGTGTATGGCGCCTTTTGATCCAGTGGCACGGTCTTGCAGAGGAGGATGCTACGTGGGAGAGCCTGGAGGAGTTCCGTCAGCATTATCCAGATTTCCAGCTCGAGGACGAGCTGTTTGCGCAGGCATGGAGAGATGTTATGACCGGTTTACATTATAACCGGAGGAGGCCCAGTTAGCCAAGCTGGCCCAGTTATCTTATAGTATTAGGGGCTTAGCCCAGTTTATTATAGTTGATAGCCTAGAGGAGTTATATATACTCATGTAATGAACACCTTTGAGATTAAGCAAGATCAATCTATTTTGGTCGGCTCCTAGAAGGAGCTGGTGCCCTAACCCTAGCCGCGCCCAACTCTCTCTCGCTCGCGACCACGGCGCTCCAGCGCCGTCGGCCGCGCCAGCCGCCTCGCCATCCACCGCAGCACCCCTACAACCTGCGAGCACGCCTTGGTAGGGAAGCTGCTACCAACTACCTTATTAGTTTACATAATAACATTGATGTATCCTAACATATAGGCTTCTACTGTATCATAATAACATCGATATGCAAAAAACTTATTTAATACTCCCTCCGTTTCAAAATAAATGACTCAAAAATGACTCAGTTTTGTACTAATTTCAGTACAAAGTAGAGTCATTTTTGAGTCACTTATTTTGAAACGGAGGGAAATCCTAAGAAGTCGAAAGCTGATGGATGAAGTCGGAACTTGGAAGTAAAGAACATAATGGCAGTTTCGTCGTGACAAATAGAAGTGAATCCGGCATTATTTTTCCTGGTTGATGCTAGTAAGCATCCTTTTTCATGGTGATTAATTGGTTTAAGGGAGGACAAGCATTTTAGTGAGGTACTGTTATGGACCTTTGTCCAAAACAGGGGGATTTGGGCATAATTAAGGTCCGAAGACCAAGGATAGGGCACTTGCCCTATTCATTCCGGAGGCAGGGCTTGTACCTGTTGTTGATGAGAGATTTGAGGCTTATTGGAATCTTTTGTTTTGATTGTTGATTAATAAAAACTGTAGCATGCTAGTCGATCATATAGGATGACTAACTTGATCCATATGTTGCAAAGATAATTCAGACCTAAGGCCTCTCCTGATAGCATATTTCCATGTCTGTGTACGTCATATGCAGCTATACTACTGCAACTATGTACCACCAGTCATATCCAAAGGACCCATTTGGGAAATCCACAATCTTGTAGAAGGCTGTAAGCAAGGTACCCTTTTAAGTTATTGTGCACTACAAACCCGCTGTATACAGTGGATATTTTTCCATTGTGAGATGGTGTTTCAGTGGACAGTAAAACCCCCTTGCTGGGATAAGCGACATCAAGAGATCACACAAGTACACAGGAAATGTCTCCCTCAATACAAACTTGATAAACACATGAAATACCTCTCTGAATACAAACTCTCATGACATTGTTTCTCCAATCATGAATTTGCTAAAATTAGTTAATTGTTTCTCCAATCATGAATTTGCTAAACTTAGTTAATAAATATTCCAAGCATCAAGTATTGGATCCTGATACATCAGAAATAAAAACAGCCCCATAAAATGAGTGTCTTTCACAACTTTCAAGTCCAAAATCTTGCAAGAAGTTGTCACAGCAAATGTAGGCATCATCCATTGTGCTCCTTGACCCAATATCAGCCAATGAGAAAACTGAAAATCAATGTCGATTACTGATCAACCGAAGAGCATGAACATCAGTGTAAGTTAAAGGATCAACAAATTGAAGGGGAGAAAAAAAGACAGAAAATGCCGAACCAAACCACCCATTGACACATACACAAACAAAATTATAGTTCATTGACATATTTAACAACATTTGGCACCATTAAAACAACATTTGCAAGAGAGGCACCTGCCATTGAATAAACTGAGGCAAATAAGGTATATATGTGTATTCCTTTCTTTTAGTTTGAAAAAACAATTCAAGAACCATTAGATTAAACCAAATTTAAGGATCCATACTAGCACTTTCCATTTTAAATGTATGTTCATTATAAAGACACAAGGCTAAATCCAAAAAGCTCAGGACAAAAACATAAGTAGAAAATATATGCAGCATCTGAGATGAACAATATGTGCTCTTTTACAATAAGAAAAAAACAAATTACCAAGATTTGCTACAACTGTGATATCTGAGAACACAACTGTTGAAATCCCCTTTCATTAGATAAATAAGTAATTAAGCACACGAAGAACTGCATGCTGTTAATTAACATGGAAATGATATGCAGGCTGCAGCACAGCAGTCAACACTTGCTCAAACATCATAACCAGGAGAACAAATTTTAGAAACTCAATTAGATGTACAAATTCTTCTTAACAATTTTCACTGTCATTGTCATGGAACAGTAAGCAAACAGATATGCAAAAGATTAAGAAGGTTTTAGGCAGGAACCTAGATATTTTACAAATTCCTTTCCCACTTCCCAGATATTTACAATGGAACAATATCGGATAAAAAAAAGCACCGTGAAGCTAAGCTCACATCGTTAGTACCTTGCAGACCTAGAAAATCTGAACAATGACCAACACACAGATTCCAATAACAGCAGCGGAGGAAGCTTATGACTTTACCATAAATTTTTTTTTTGACAGCTTTCCATTTTGCAGCTAGGACGATATTTTATTTAGGGTTGTATTTTACGCCCAGTTTGGTACCAATAGGACTTCCAAACGGAGCTTAACAGATACAGTTGTATCCAAGTAGTTAATAAACTACGGAAATGTTAAAAAACTGACACCAGATTTTTAAGATTTCCCAGCGAACGCCCAGAACTGCCATGCGAAAACAGATAAAATTGGCATGCTGTTGCAAGGGATTTGCCATGCTCTAAAGCAAAAAATTGCCATGTAGTACAAAAAATGGCAGAAAAATTGCCATGCTGCGCAGAGTAATTGACATGCATTCAATCGGTATCTGCAGTCCTAAGGGCGTTTGCTGGGATTGCATAGAAAACTGACGTTCGCTGGTTAGTGTTGTCCATAAACTAACTCATCTCTATCACACGCCATCCTTAATGTGCATAAATGTTGTTCCAGCCGGCCACAGGGCCCATGCCCATGACCATAACAAGTCAAAAGTACAGTACAAACTTACGAGTGGTTGAGAAAGTTCTCACCATAGAACAATTATATGCGACCTCATATGCCCCATCTGTTGAGTTAACCTTTATAGTACCTTTGGGAATATTGATGTCATGATTGATATATTCATAAAGTATAACTTATGCAGTTCTCTAACAGGCCGCGTATTCTAGTACAGATGGGTTAAGTAATTTAGAGTAAGAGGAAAACTGGGAATGCAATGTCTTGGTTGAATGGTATTTGTTTCCAGTTCAGGACTATGGCCTCTGAAATCATGTGCTTTGGCTGTTTTCTCCGTTCAGCCCGTACACTGTAAATCTTCCTGGCCCACCCTCCCTGACCTCTTAATAGTGTTTATGGCCATCACAACTGTGGCCTTGTGGACCTTATCAGAAAAATCATGTTCTTGCGATGTTTGAGCTAAAGCTGACAAAATGTGTGTTGTATAACAAGTTTTGCCTGTTTGAAATACTTCTGATACATCGTTGGCCATGGCCACTGGACTGTCTTGCTTCAGTTTTTGGACTTCTGGCTTTCATTCATGGCTGTTGTTGGTACATTCATATATATGGCTACAATTAAAGAAGCTTCAAAGCGAGCAATGCATACTGTTGTGTTTATTCTGACAGCTATTTTAGCTGCAACTGGTGCCACTAGGTATGGAAGTCACTGCTTAGTTTTCTTTGATCAAGTATCATGGACACTGGGTGCATCAATTTATGATAGTTACCATCTCAGATCTGCCAATATTGGTATCGTCGTTGCTATTGGTTCATTTGGCCTGCTTATTGGATGGATATTGGAATTCTCTACCGCACGAAGATTTATATGCTGCTCGTGGCAAATTAACCTCAGTGTGCCCCATAGGTGTGCTTGCATTCATAGTTTCATGAATATATGTCAGCAGTTAATTTTTTTATCCTCTGTATTTTAATTTCACATGCACACATCATGCTAACACTGTTGTATGTAGGTTATAGCAATCGCATTTCCAGTATTTCCTTTGGTTGGCTGATGCATTTTTCGTATTGCTGTTCTTTCTTACAGATGGCCAAACCTCGTGGCTTTGTTCTGGAATACTCTGGAGATGCTGAACAAGCGGTTCCGTTGGTTGTATTTACTTTTTGGTTTCATTACATTATCTTTTGCAGCTTTAAGCTGGAAGCTAGAATCAAATAGTAGCTATTGGATTTGGCACAGGTATGGAATCATTTCTTCAGTATTGAAAATGTTACATCATGTATTTTTTGTACAAGTTGTACTAAAGCTGCGACAAGTAATATGGATTTATGGGATTACTAAGTTTTTCAAGGGCACATTTTGTAGCATGATGTATATCATCTGAAGACAAAAAATACATTTTGAATAGAGTGAACGCACTCAGTTGAAGAAAGTTTGCTTTTGTACTATCACATTTTATATATATTCTTATCCTTACTATGAACGAACTAAGGTGAAAATTGTTTTCTCTGCAGTATGTGGCACATAACTATCTATACATCTTCATTCTTCTTCTTATGTTCAATGCGTGTCAACATGGCGAATCATAGTCCGGAGGCAACCTATGAGTTGACCAGGCAAGATACCTTGCCAAGGACAGAGTCAAGTGAGGCCTAAGGAATATCGGGACGCCTGTGCTCCATGCCTTCTGGTGGCAAACTAGAAATCCATGGACAAAGGTCTTATCTTACTCCAGTGAAGAGCTTGATACCATATTCTTTCTGGCAGGATATGCATGTGCAAGCCTGATTGTACGTAAATTTGCACATATATATATATATGGCTTCCGTGCAATTTGGGATGTAGCACACAATTATTTGAGAGCACACAATTATTTGAGGGATATTGGGACTACATGTAAATTGGTCGTCAGCTGCATCACATAATAATTGTAGATAGCATGGTGCAGGGAAAACATTGATTAGGAACTAGGCAGATCACTTGATAGGGTGTCACAGCTACTCGGATGATCCAGGTGGAAAACAAGTAAGCAAGGTTAACCAGGTTCATGCCCTCTCAGTGGAGGCAAAACTCTACTTCCTGCTTGATTGTATTGATGGATGCGGTTTATAAAGTACATGGATGATCTTGGGGTGTGTTTGGTTGGCGAACCAAATGTAACTAGACAATTCCCTGCGCATTGCTGTGGGTATTGTTGTTAATATGTTTAGATGATACGTGCTTATGTGGAACGAGAATATTACAATTAACAATATGAGCATGAATATACAAATGTATGAGCTTTATTACACGTGATTAGTTTATATTTGTAAAATATTTTTGGAACATATGTAGCATAATGTGAGTTTAAAATTCTTTGAAGTTATCCACACAGGTGTCTTCGTTGAGGAAAATTTGGACATGAGTAGTGAGGATGATTCTCACCCCGCGAGTTGTTGCGATAACTTTGTTAAGAACATGCGTAAGTGGTTGTTAAACCTAATGAAAGAAAGTATAAACTTAAAAATTAATAAAATAAAGTGTTTAAAAAACTTTTAAATTACAATTAGAAATGTCATTTCAAACTAAAATGTGAAAGATGACTAACATGAATATATGATGTGGCATGGTTACATGCATAGACTAATGCAAAAAATAGTTGTAATTTATAAGTTCAATTTATGACTTGCTTATGTGGAAGACTTGACATGATTTAGTGGAAAAAAATACTTATGCTTAGTGGGACGTTGAGGTGGACAATTTGCATGTTGAGAGTGCTTATGTGGAGCACTTTGCATGGTTTAGTGGAAGAAAAGATTTTAAATGCATTGCTTAGTGGGATGATGAGATGGACACCTTGCATGTTGAGAGAATTGGGACCAACTTCTTAAGAATGTAAGATGTAATGCAATGTAATGAAATGGCTCCATTGAAGTGAAACGGGTCGGTTTCATTCCATTGTTTGGTAGTTGTAAAAAGTATAATGGATTGGTTCCGCTCGTGTGTTTGGTTGTAGAGTTGTAACTAAAAGTAGAACAACATAAAATTTGAACTTTCATTAGTATTTTGTTTGTACTTTCAAGACAAACAATATAATACTAGCTCTTCCATATTAATTGTTTTAGATTTGAGTAGATACAGATGTACCTAACACTAAAACGTGTCTAGATACATCTGCATATAGACAAATCTAAGACAATTAATTTGGGACGAAAGAGTATATACGATGACAAGCATGACATGTTCATGACATAACACAATTTTCAACAACAATAAGGTAGCAAGTTCATCCAAATCATAGCAATTTCACTACAGCCATTCATGTCTAGTTCACATACCAAATCATCCCCATTTGAGTGAAACGGGTCAGTTTCATTCCATTGTTTGGTAGTTGTAAAAAGTATAATGGGTTGGTTCCGCTCCCGTGTTTGGTTGTAGAGTTGTAATGAAAAGTAGAATAGCATAAAATCTGAACTTCCATTAGTATTTTGTTTGTACTTTCAAGACAAACAATATAATACGAGCTCTCCCATATTAATTGTTTTAGATTTGAGTAGATACAGATGTACCTAACACTAAAACGTGTCTAGATACATCCACATATAGACAAATCTAAGACAATTAATTTGGGACGGAGGAGTATATACGATGACAAGCATGAAATGTACATGACATAACACAATTTTCAACAACAATAAGGTAGCAAGTTCATCCAAATCGTAGCAATTTCACTACAACCATTCATGTCTAGTTCACATACCAAATCATCCCCATTCAAGTGAAACGGGTCGGTTTCATTCCATTGTTTGGTAGTTGTAAAAAGTATAATGGGTTGGTTCCGCTCCTGTGTTTGGTTGTAGAGTTGTAATGAAAAGTAGAATAGCATAAAATTTGAACTTCCATTAGTATTTTGTTTGTACTTTCAAGACAAACAATATAATATTAGCTCTCCCATATTAATTGTTTCAGATTTGAGTAGATATATGTATCTAACACTAAAACGTGTCTATATACATCCGCATATAGACAAGTTTAAGACAATTAATTTGGGACGGAGGAGTATATACGATGACAAGTATGTCATGTACATGACATAACACAATTTTCAACAACAATAAGGTAGCAAGTTCATCCAAATCGTAGCAATTTCACTACAGCCATTCATGTCTAGGTCACATACCAAATCATCCAAAAGCACACCAACTTGAAGTTCATTACAGTCATAGAATCATATCGAATTTACCTTAGAAGTTCTTCACATACCTACTCGGTTTGGGAAAGTGACATGAAGGCTCTTGTGGTCTTGTTATTGTCAACGAGATGATCTTAGTAGTGGGCAATGTGGTCTTCATCAAATTCAAGAATTGCGGAGACTCAATCCCAGTGGTCATCGGGTATTAGCATCATGATCTCCACCATACTTCACAAGAGCTTTAGCCATAAGTTTGAACCCATCTTTGAGAGTGGTCACTAGTGCATAATTTTCAACTTTCACTACCTTATCATTCTTTTTGGAGGTCATTTGGAGTGAGAAGACTCACCAACATTTGGCAACGTGTTCACCTCACCATTGCCACCACCTTTTATATCGATAGGCAGGAGGTCATTCCCAAACCTACCATTTACTCACATAGTCGTAGTTGTCCCAAAAAGGGTCGCCATGGCATGATAGTGTTCAATTGGGCTGTTCAAGTAGGCATCAGATTTGTGGGTATGCAAAAACTGTGTAAATGATTCGCACAATGTAGACATAACATGTCATGATATTGTGCCAAGCATAAGAAGCTTACCATGCAATGACCTGCATAGTGTTCATCGCTGAGCCTAATTGTGGAAGTGCCTTCATCCCATTGAGCTTCACTTAAATCCTTCCAAATAATTATCCTGTCCCAAATCTGCCTCCACTTCTGGAGATGGTTGAGAACTTGATCTCCTGTGACAACTAGCTTGAATTACTCATTCAAAGTCACAACACATTATTTATGATACACCATCCTGAATTAGACTTGGGCATGGGTGGCCGGCCCGAGAAGCCCGACCCGAAGCCCACGTCTCGGCCCAAATCGGGCCTCACTTTTCTTCCCATGGCCCGGACCGAAGCCCGGTAAAATATGTTCTTCAAGAAAGATAGGTATAATATAGTATGTATAGCCCCGAAATTAGGTATTTTATTAAAATTAATAGAGCAAAGAGCAGTTTTTCAGGCTGCGGGCCTGGCCCGGGCTTGAGAATTTTTGGACGGGTTGTTCACGGGACCATCGGCTAAGAGACGTCAAGATGGACCTCTTCGTTGCCTGACCCCTTCAACTGGGATGATACCCCTACGGATGATGACATGGAGGAAGATCCATAAGAGCGTGAGTACGAGACTGAGCACTCCATCGCCTAAGCTCAGGACATGTTAGTTATGTCGATATCCCCTAAGTTAGGATAAGTTATGTGTCTCCCATGCGAAGTCGAGTCCATGTAATGGTTTACATGAAACCTCTTTTGATGTTTGTGTTTTGATATAAGTCACACGTTTTCCCTAGGGAACATGTAAGCGACTATGCCACCTAATTTATCTTAATAAATGTGTTTGGCCTTTGCTTGATCACACATGCACTGTACCACCCCTTTAGGCACCTCTCTGAGTATTGCTTTCCCCTCTCGTCTATCCCAATCATGTGACTTTGGCCACCCCAATAGGATGGTGATCATGACTCGTGCTAGCACTTCTGCCAACGCCAACACCCGCAATGCCAGCCAACAACAAGGAGCTGGTGAATCCGCTCAAGATGGAGCCCACTAGGGATAACCACACAGAGATATTGCTCCACCCCACCCCCACCGGAGAGCATGACTATGGCCTAGTTTATCCAAGTTCTCTCAGGGGCACGCCAAGCCAACACTACTGTTGGGGATATTACCTGTGGGTAACCCGCCCTTAATGGGCCGGGTCACCAAAGGGGCGACTCACCATTAGTTATGCGTTCTATGGCCCAGGAGCTGTAGGGCGGTTCAAAAGGATCGTGCGGATGATGGAACGTCAAGGAAACTCCTGATCATGGGGAACACGACGACTTAGAGATAAGGAAAGCTACCAAGAGTAGGATGGCAGGACTTTGTAAACCCTAGGGCCTCAACCTGTATATAAAGGCGAGTCCCAGGGAAAGGTCAGGCGAGTTAGAAAGAATCGAGAGCTAGGTCAGGCGAGTTACGCCCTCCTTGTAATCGAAACCACCATTAATCCATACAAAGCAGGACGTAGGCTTTTACCTCCTCATGAGGGGCCGAACCTGGGTAAATTTGAGTCTCGCTTTCGCTCACCCCCTTTGAGTCACCACCAAGGTGCGATGGCTCCATCTCTAAGTCCTTTCACGAGGACATCTGCCGTGACAAAACCACGACAGTTGGCGCCCATCGTGGGGCTAGCGCACGATGGAGTTGAGTTCTCGAAGGGAGCCCTATCAGGGTTAGAAAGCTATGCGGTCGGCATCATGACTAAAAGCCACCGCATGAAGTACTACATCGACAACTCGCTATGGGAATCGGAGGCCGATTCCGTCGAATCTGGCTACCGATTCCTCTTCGGCAAGATCAACATGTTCATCGGCATGATCAGGACGCCTGTTCCTGAGCCGGACACCTCCACCGACATCGTCGAGCCGGCCAGGTACGTCCTCCCCGTTACACGGCAGAACAAGAGTCGCCAGGTTTTCGTCGGTTTTACACATGAAGGTGATGCGCAAGACGAAGTGGCGGGCGAGGAGATCACCCCTGTCAATTCCGATGGCGATTCATCCATGAGCGAGACGGAGTCGATCCACCCTCTTGAGAAAGGACAGCTCGAGGGGCTGTCGTTGGCAATGGACCTCGAAGTCCTCGAGAGGTCTCGCCGGCAAATCGCCATCTACATGGCAGGGTCAGCCCAGCCTCATCAGAATCCAACTGGTAACAACGAGACCGGGGGAACATCCAAGCCCCCAGCGCAAACCATGACGGAACTAGCGGCGGAGATAGCCAGCCTTATGGCAACCACGATTACATCTAAAAATCAGGAGTCGGTCAATGCCGAGCTAACCAAACTACGGGAGGCGATGACCAAGGCACAACGCGACATGGAAGCAGAAGCCGCCAGGATCGAGACACAGCGAGATGCGGTCACCGCAGAGACGGAGCGGCTGAACACCGAAGGCTGGCGGCTCGAGATACAGCAGCGCGCGTCTGACGCCGTCCATCAAAGGAGGCACAATGGGCGCGTCCCGGCTGACTTACACCCAACTCGCCTTTTTGACACTCCGCGCATCCCCGGGGCGGGTCCTGATCGGCCTCTACAAACCGCCCCGAGGGGAGGAACGGTTCCACCGTCCAATCCGCCGCCGGCTCAGCCAATGGACGCCCATGCGACTCGATTCCAGACGCCACGGGGTCACTTCTCAAATCCCGTCGACTATGTGCTGGCAGCGACCCGCCACCTGGACTCCCTTCAATTTACGGAAACACCCCGGCCGAGATAGAAGCTAGAAACGCCATCAAGATGCTGAAAACGGTCGTGGTTCAGCACGCGCAGTACTCCCATAGCCTTGATCGGCTCCACTCCACGCCTCAGGCGAGTCACACCAGAAGTCGCCACGAGGACTTCCCCGCAGTAACCAGTGGGCCGTGGCGGCTCCCCCAACACGATCCGCTCGGGATGCCCGACACACAAGCCCATGATATTGTGGATGCAGCGCGAGCTGCACGGCACATGGACTCAACGGCCGTGGCGGGTCAGGCCTACCCGGCTTACATACCGTCGCCACCCGCACCCGTGGACGGCGGGGGCAAACACATTGCAGTATCGTGCCTCGCACCGGCTTTGCGCAACGAGCGCATGCCAAAGGACTTCAAAGGGCCCAGGAAGGTTCCCAACTACTCGCCGGACCTCGAGCCCGGGTCATGGATCGAGAGCTATGAACTCGCAATGGATATGCTCGATGTAAGCGAAGCGGTCTGCGCTAAATACTTCACTATGATGCTTGAAGGAACGACACACACTTGGCTGGAAAACCTGCCGCCCAACTCCATCAACACTTGGGCAGAGCTAAAGGAGCGCTTCATCAAGAACTTCAGAGGGACCTGCAAGCGCCCAATGACTATCGTCGACTTGCAACACTGCATTCAGCTGCCGGATGAGTCGGCCCACTATTGGACCCGGCGGGTTGCGTAAGTTATCCATTCATCGGTGGGCATTTCGGCGGCTCAGGCGGTGTTGATCCTGGAGAAAAATTTCCATTACGAGCCTATGGTACTGAAGCTAGGGAGACTTAAGCAAAAGGTACATGACATGGGCGAGCTAATGGACGCCCTTACCAGGTACGCTGAGTCGGATGACACCAAGGATCCTGGAGAGGGCGACGATAAAATTGGTGCCACCCGGAAGGGCGAGTTACAAAATGGCCAATCCCAATTTCAGAACCGGAGCAATAACCATCATGGCGGGCATGGCAAGAAGCGACAACAGGAGGGTCCTACGGAATTTGTTGCTAATACTAATACCGGCAACGCAAACCCGCGTCAGAAGAAGCGGGGCTTTAGTGGGAAGAAAGCACGTAACTACCATGAAATGCTTAAAGGCCCGTGCCCGCAGCATGCCACGGCTGAAGGACCGGCGACTCACTCGTGGGAGGATTGCTACGTGATGCAAGAGTTTCGGGCCGAGGCGCTCAAAAGAAGTCAAGGCGGCGAGCAGGGCCAGCGGCAGGAGCAACCCGGCGCATCCGGGTCACGACAGTTTACGTTCGGAGGTTTCCCTAACCAAGGACCGCACGGCGGGTCACAACACAATGCTGGCCAATACCAAGTTCATAACCAGCAGTACCACACACCAGGAATGTTCCAACAACCCCCCCGCAAGGAGACCCCCAGCGGTAGGAGGATCGGGGCGGGTTCCAAAATAACCCCAAACAGTTGAACAACGAGCAGTACCACGTGTTCACCACCAACACCTGTAAGCGGGATCTTAAGGTGAAGCATAGAACTTTCATAGCCGAGTCAGCGCTCCCTCGGTACCTGCACTGGTCAGAGCAACCCATAACATGGAGCCGGGAAGACCATCCACCCCGAGTTGACAACCCTGGAGACTTAGCCCTGGTCGTGGCTCCCCAAGTCGGGGGATACACCCTCTCCAAGGTCCTCATGGACGGGGGCAGCAGCATCAACATCCTGTACTTTGACACTTTCCGGCGGATGAACCTCCTAGAGAAGGACCTGATGCCGTCATCCACGGTCTTCCACGTATTGTCCCCGGTAAGTCGTCGTACCCGATTGGGCGGGTTAAGCTTAATGTGGCTTTTGGCACGGAGTCGAACTACAGGAGTGAGTCCCTCTTGTTTGAGGTAGTCAAGATCAAGAGCCCCTATCATGCGCTGTTTGGACGGCCAGCTTACGCCAAGTTCATGGCCCGCACATGCTATGTTTATCTCAAGCTCAAGGTGCCTGGACCCAAGGGTCCCATCACCGTCCACGGTGGCAGGAAGATAGCCCAAGAGTGTGAAGAAGGAGATGCGGCTTATGCCGAGTCAGCCTGCGCGGCCGAGGAGCTCAAGTTTCACCAATCCCATGTCGACCCGGCAGACATGACGCCGCTCAAAAGGTCGACTATCGATTCTGAGCCGCCCCTCAAGTTCAAACCAACGGACAACACCAAGGTTATCGATTTTACACCGGGCGACTCCACCAAGCAGTTCACTATTGGAGCGGGTCTCGACCCCAAATAGGAAAGCGCGCTCATTGAACTCATCCGTGAGAATTGGGACATCTTTGCATGGAAACCTTCCGACATGCCGGGTGTACCGAGAGAATTGGCTGAGTACCATCTTAACACTGACCCTAAAGTTAAACCGGTGCGGCAGTACCTTCGCAGGTTTAATGAAGAGCGCCGTAAGGCCATTGGACAAGAAGTAGCCTGACTCCTTGCTGCTGGGTTCATCATCGAGGTTTTTCACCCAGAATGGCTGGCTAACCCGGTCCTGGTGCTCAAGAAGAACGGCACTTTCCGCATGTGCATTGATTACACTGATCTTAACAGAGCCCGCCCGAAGGATCCATTCGCCCTTCCCTGCATTGATCAAATTATTGATTCAACGACGGGTTGCAAACGTCTGTGTTTCTTGGACGCTTATTCGAGATACCACCAGATAAAGATGGCGGTGGTGGATCAGGAGAAGACATCCTTCATAACCCCGTTCGGAGCTTTCTGTTATGTATCCATGCCGTTTGGGCTCAAGAGCGCGGGGGCGACTTACCAGCGCTGCATTCAAGCTGCTTACGCAGCTAGATAGGCCGCAACGTCCACGCTTACGTGGACGACATCGTGGTCAGATCTCACCGCAAGGAGTCGCTCTTGGAGGATCTCAAAGAAACCTTCGACAACCTGCGTGTTTACCAAATGAGGCTTAATCCCACCAAGTGTGTTTTTGGTGTCCCCGCGGGGAAGTTATTGGGTTTCTTGGTATCAGAACGTGGCATCGAGGCCAACCCGGAGAAGATTGAGGCAATTACTTCACTTGGGAAACCAGCCAACGTTAACCAAGTACAGCGCATGGCGGGTCGAATCGTGGCCTTGAGCCGTTTCATAAGTCACTTTGGGGAGAAGGCCATGCCTCTCTACCAGGTGCTCAAGAAAACCAATCGTTTCGTATGGAAGGACGAGGCCAACGAAGCCTTCGAAGCCTTGAAGCGGCAATTAGCTAACCCGCCGGTGCTGGCGGCTCCAGCAGACAAGGAACCTATGCTCCTGTACATTGCGGCCAATTCCAAAGCAGTGAGCGTGGCAGTAGTTGTCGAGCGAAAGGAAGAAGGAAAAGAATACCCCGTCCACCGACCGGTGTATTTCATCAACGAGGTCCTTACCGTCTCCAAACAACGCCTCCCACATTGTCAAAAGTTGGTTTTCAGAGACTCATGGCGAGTCGAAAGTTGAAACATTACTTCCAGGAACACCCGATCACGGTCGTCAGTTCCACCCCCCTGGGCGACATCATACAGAACCGAGAGGCTACTGGGCGGATTGCCAAATGGGCCATCGAGCTTGGACCCCATCAGGTGCGGTATACGCCTCGGACAACTATCAAATCTCAAGCACTCGTGGACTTCATCAATGATTGGACCGAGTTATAAATCCCCGAGGAAAGACGAGACCTTACATATTGGACCATCTATTTCGATGGGTCCAGACAGTTGGAAGGCTCGGGGGCTGGCGTGGTGATAACTTCGCCTCAAGGGGACAAGTTTTGCTATGTCCTCCGGCTCATGTTCCCATGTACCAATAATGCAGTAGAATACGAAGCTTTGCTCCATGGTTTGCGACTCGCCAAGGAGATGAACCTCACACGGGTGAGATGTTTGGGCGATTCAGATTTGGTGGCGCAGCAGGTTTCTGGCACCTGGGATTCATGAGACCCTCTGATGGCGGCTTATAGACGAGCTGTGTCAGATGTGGCGGGTCATTTCAATGGCTATCAAGTGGATCACATCGACCGACGGCTTAACGAAGCAGCGGACGCTCTTTCCCGCCTTGGCTCGCAGCGTAAGCCAATTCCTCCCAATGTCTTTTTGGATATGTTACATAACCCTTCAGTAAAACTGCCTTCAGAGGAAGGTCTAGCGGTACCAGACCCCGAATCTCAACTCGTGGCGGCTCTTCATGCTGCTCCAGACTGGGCGATTCCCTACATGGCGTATCTAACCAGAGGCGAGTTACCTGCCGATGAGTTGCTAGCTCGCCAAATTGTCCGTCGGTGGAAATCCATGGTCATACACAATGGCGAGTTACACAAACGAAGCACCTAGGGTTATTTCAAAGATGCATTTCTTCTGAAGAAGGATGTATGATTCTCAATGAGATTCATGCGGGCGACTGTAGTCATCATGCTGGATCCCGATCCTTTGTTTCTAAAGCCTTCAGACACGGGTTTTATTGGTTGACGGCTCACGCAAATGCACAGGAGATCGTTCGCTGATGTGATGGCTGCCAAAAGTTTGGACGCCAGATGCATGTACCGGCTCAGGAATTGCGGATGATACCAATCACTTGGCCGTTTGCAGTCTGGGGGCTCGATATGGTCGGTCCCTTCAAAATGTCTTCCAACAAAAAGACTCATCTGTTGGTGGCGGTTGACAAATTTACCAAATGGGTGGAGGCAAAACCTGTTAGCAGTTGTGACGCTGATACAGCCGTCAAATTCTTGAAGAAGCTAATTTTCAGGTTCGGATATCCACATAGTATCACTACTGACAATGGTACTAACCTATCCAAAGGCGCAATGCAAGAGTTTTGTTCACGAGAGCATATCCGGCTTGATGTTTTCGTGGTTGCACATCCCCAGTCCAATGGACAGGCAGAGAGGGCGAATCAGGAAATATTGCGGGGGATTAAGCCTCGACTCATGGTACCTTTGGAATACACTCCGGGATGCTGGGTCGAGGAGTTGCCATCAGTACTATGGAGTATCAGGACAACTCCAAACCGCTCCACGGGTTTTACTCCTTTCTTTTTGGTCTATGGGGCAGAAGCGGTGTTACCAAGTGATATCAAGCATGATTCCCCACGAGTCGCTGCCTACGTGGAGCAGGATAACGAGTTGGCGCGACAAGACTTGCTGGATGCTTTGGAGGAGGAACGTGATTTGGTCGCGTCACGGTCGGCGATTTACCAACAGGACTTGCGACGCTACCATAGTCGCCGGGTCAAGAGCCGAGCTTTCCAAGAAGGCGACTTAATGCTTCGTTTGATTCAAGATCATACTGGTATGCACAATTTATCACCGCCATGGGAAGGACCGTTTGTCGTCAGCAAGAATCTTCGGAACGGCTCATACTATTTGGTGGATCTTCGCCCAGATCGGCTAACTACGGAGGTTGAGACAACTCGCCCCTGGAACATAGCCCATCCGCGGCCTTACTACACTTAGAGCCATGAGCTCCCTCTTTTTTCTTTATCAGTTTTAGCAAATTGTAATATGAATTATGAAAGCAATAAAGCCGACACCCACGAATTTCGGGGTCCTTTGCCGTTTCAGCTTTTGAAAGCATGAGTCTTTATTGTTCTATAAGTCGCCCAAACATGGACGCTATCAAAGTCAAAGAGCGTAAGTCGCCATGCTGCACTTGCTTCAAAACTGGACTTTGATAAACCGCCAAAGAGGATCAATGTTGCCAAGTTGCACGGTCCAAACGTAGGCGCCTTATATGGTTTTGAGAATTAAACCGGCTTACTTGGGGGCTACTAGAACCAAAATCATTTTGCAGTAAGAGCGTATACACTTCTGTAATCCTATGCCTGGTTTCTTCCTAAGCCATAGGTCACTTGGGGGCTTCCAATCATTGAGTTCAGCCTGAATACCCTCTTGGCTAGCGTAAAATTAGTGCATTACAAATGGTTATATTGGACTATGTGTTGAACAAGTCACCACATGGACCTATGTACTCGAGACGAGTCAATCCGCTATTTGGACCCTAAACTCATCTTGGTTAAAACATAAAAGGTACCGGCCAGAGTCACACATGGAAAATAGAGAAACCATTGGTTCATTGAACCTGCTTCACAGAAGCTTGACTCGCGCGTGATCAGCCGGTCTAAACAACAAAGCTTTTTTGCAAAAGCTTCCTAAGGGTAACACTAGAGTTTTGCAAACTCGTCTTATCCTATCGAAACTCCTTGAGTCGATAAATCTTTTACTTTGAACCGGCTTTGACTGTAACTCGCCCCGGCTCATATTTCTCGCCATAACCCGGGGGCTGATTTATTTCTCGCCATATCCCGGGGGCTAATTTATCTCTTGCCATGATCCAGGGGGCTGGTTTATTCCTGGCCATGCTTTTACTGACTCGGCTGCTGTTCTTCTTAACATACGAGAAAAAAATTGGAGACATTCCTTGGTTTACCAAAAGTTGCAGGCGAGTCATGCATAAGATTCAAGGACTACAAGTGGTTCCATCCAAGAACAATACGTAATGTTTTATGTTACATACATACTAGCAAGACTATTACATGGCTCGCATGGCCAGAATGGGTATCATCCTCCAGAAAAGGAAGGATCCATGGGCGAGTCAGGCCGCCGCCGAGTCGCCTTGTCTTGAGCTCTCCCCGCCTTCAATTCGTAAGTCGCCCAACTTCCAGTTACACTTGGACAAGGCAATGAACTCGTCTTCATCATCAAGGAAGAGAGATAGGTCCAAGTCAAGATCAAATGGATTCTTGGGACGACTAAGAACTAGGCTAGCAGTTTCATATGCAGGAGGCGTCACCTTCTTTTTGTTCTCGTCATAGGAGGCTTGGTACTTGTTCAGTTCCAAACTGGCAGCCAGTTGAGTCGCCGCGTAGCGAGGTTCTATGATGGTTCGGTGATAGTCCATCTCGGTGAATTCTGACCCGTCATCTTTCAGCTCGGGGTAGCCGGCGACTATTTCTTCGGTTTTCAGCTCCGGGGCGTAAGCTAAGCACCGACTCAGAGTGTTCAACACTCCCTTTTGGGCGGCTGATCTTTTTAACTCCTCTATTTGAGGAGGCAGCGTAGACAAGAAACCAAGCATCTGCTTGATGGTCATTACTGGTCCCTTGTTTCCCATCACTGCCTTGATCGATAGCACGCCTCCGGTGTATAGCTGCTCAGCAAAGGTGTATATGGCTCTTAACTTAAGCAGGCAGTCGTCCGAAAGGTTGACAGCTCGTGTGCCTGCAAAGGGGAAATCAGTATTTGATAGTTTTTGATTCCAGATTGGTTAGTCAAACAAGTTCAAAGATAAAGCTTACCAAACATGGCGATTGTCATATTGGACACATGCTTTTTTGAGCCGGCCAACTCTTGTTGGGCGGCTTCCAGTTTCTCCTCTGCCTGCTCAGCACGCTTCAGGATGGCGGCTTGGTCGTCCTTGGCTTTCTTCTCAATTTTTTCTGGCCGGCCTTCATCTTTTCTAGATCATCCTGCAGCAAGCGGAATTTTGTCTCCAACTTGGAGTGAGCATCCTGTTGTTCAGCCAGGTTTTTCTTTAAACCGGCTACTGCCGACTCAGTCTATGCCATAGACTCCTGCACATCATATTTGGGGAGACAAGTCTCAAAATTTTGGCAAGCAATACTCCTGACACTTGGGGGCTAATGTATGATTTTTATCAAAGTCATACCATATGCAAGACCCGGCCCATCTTCCAAAAGATGACCCGACCCTTGGGGGCTACAGGTTGAAGTTTTCCTAATACAAGACCCGACTCATCTTCCAAAAGATGACCCGGCCCTTGGGGGCTACAGGCTGAAGTTTTTTCTAATACAAGACCCGACTCATCTTCCAAAAGATGACCCGACCCTTGGGGGCTACATGTTGAAGTTTTTTCTAATACAAGACTCGACTCATCTTCCAAAAGATGACCCGGCCCTTGGGTGCTACAGGTTGAAGTCTTTTTTAATACAAGACCCGGCTCATCTTCCAAAAGATGAGCCGACCCTTGGGGGCTACAGGTTGAAGTCTTTTTCTAATACAAGACCCGGCTCATCTTCCAAAATATGACCCGGCCCTTGGGGGCTACAGGTTGAAGTTTTCCTAATACAAGACCCGGCTCATCTTCCAAAAGATGACCCGACCCTTGGGGGCTACAAGTTGAAGTTTTTCTAATACAAGTCCCGGCTCATTTTCCAAAAGATGAGCTGATCCTTGGAAGGCTAATGGGTACAGGAAAATACATCAACATACCTCGTGTTTGGTCCTCATAAGGCGGAGCAAGCTTTTGTTCAGTTCAAAATCCCTCTCCAGATGACTTGTGAAGCCGGAGCAAAGCTGGTCGAATTCCGGCTTCTCATATTGGGGGAGCTTGAGGGGTTCTGCGTCATCATCAGGGGAAAGGTGAGTCGCCTTGGAAGTATGTTTGGAAAGCACAACAGTTGAGGGAGTGGAGTAGCCAACGCCAGTAACCATGACGTCTGGATCGTCAGTCGCCTTGAGAGGGCTTGGCGGGTTACTCTGACCAGCGGTTTCCTTCAAAATGACGGGCGATTCATCCCGGGCATCGGTAATATCACGTGCAGGAATATCGCCCGCAGGAATATCACAAGCCGCTGTTTGCTCCTCATCAGTCTCAGGAACAGAGGTGCTCGTGCCTAAGGCGTCAGATGTTCGGAGAGCAGAAAAGGAGTCGCCGGTCTTTCTTCTCTTTGCTTGTGCCCCGCGACAAAAGCATCAAGATTAAAAGCACATATTATCGTTTAGGAAAAATTGGGTTAACAAAGAAGACTTACCCTTGCACACGAATCAATGGCGGGAGAGCAGATATTGCTGAGTTGCCAGATGTCGTAGGAGACGTCTGACAAAACATGGACTTGGAATTCACAAAGTGGCGAGTCATATTTCATATGACAAAGGGTATAATACAACAAGAATGTACCTCGCTCGTGCGTTTCCGACCGATTGTCTTCTCAGGCAGTCCGGTGATCAAGTCGCCAGAGCGACTACGGGTCTTGCGTGAGGGGGTAAATCTTGCTTTCTTCAAAGGGAAATCAGGGTCCATATAAGCATGAGGGTGAGACATGGGCACTTTTCTGCAGATCCGCCTTGCTGGTCTAGGGGAAGGAGAAGGTGAGTCGGAAGAAATGGAAATTACCTCGACTGCATCATTCTTGTTCTCATCATCATCGCCCTACACGTAAGGATGTATGGTGTAAACTTAAGTTGGAACACATAGATAAGGAGCAAGGGAAAAACCTTACCTCTGAATGTGCCTCGTCTGCGTGTGAGTCGCCAACAAAAGATGAATCCTTTGTGGCGGTTTTCTTTTTGCTCACCGTCTTTTTCTTTTTGGTTGGCACCTTGGTGGATTTCGGAGCGGCCGTTTTGGGGCCCCTCCGCCAAAACACATCGGTTTTCTGATGGATGGAGGCAAATCTTAAGCCACGAAAGTTGTTAATCATAAACAAGTCAAAGGGCGGCTTGGATTCTTACTGGTGGCACCGGGTTGGCGCAGCAGAAGGCTTTAAGACCAATCTTGGCGCATTCTTCCAGAGACTCGTCGGTCAGTTTCTTAATTACTCCCACAATTTCGCCTCTCTAAGAGTTGGCGGCGACTGAGCGTTGTGGATGGTATACTGTGCCGTCGTAATCACGTCCATCGCGGAGACTCAAGGGAAGGATGTTCCATTCTATCCAGCAGCAAAACAGGTCGATCCCGATGAGCCCGTTGTTGTTCAGGAATTTCAAATCGGAGAAGAGGGGGATAAACTCCGACTCTTCTTCTTCTATGAGCTTGTCAGGAAATTTGAAGTCCATGGGCAGGCGGTCTGCTCTGAAGCCCGGGAGAGGATTCTCGCCTGGTGGAGAAGTGTCTCGGCAGTAGAACCATGACTCGGCCCAACCTTTGGGATGGCTGGGCAAAGAACTGTCGGGAATCCACGTTCGCGGCGTCTCTGGATGTTAACTCCTCCAAGCTCATGGTTGGGACCGTTGGGGAACTCGGTCTGGCGGTTTAGATGGAAAAAGTTCCAGAATAAGGGGATCATTGGTTCTCTCTGCAAATATACTTCACAGAAGACCTGGAACTGGCATAAGTTGTTGATGGAGTTGGGTCCCAGATCTTGAGGATGGAGGTTGAGGAAATGCAGGACGTCCCGGAAAAACTTTGACCCAGGCGGCTTAAACCCACGCTCAAGGTAA
Source organism: Hordeum vulgare subsp. vulgare (assembly GCF_904849725.1). NCBI lineage: Eukaryota > Viridiplantae > Streptophyta > Magnoliopsida > Poales > Poaceae > Hordeum > Hordeum vulgare. The sequence goes on along the minus strand of NC_058518.1, from coordinate 247,062,379 downwards.
TCGGTGAAGATCACTACTTCTCCTGGAGCGGGGTTGGGGGTCAACTCGCCCGGGGCGGTTCTCCAACCAATGGTTTCCTTACTGTCGGGGAGACCCGCCTTAACGAATTTCTCAAGCGTGGCATCGTCGACTTTGGTTGGCAACCAAGCACACCTCGTAATGCCCATGACTACAAAAAAAATGGAGTACAAGGCGACTCAGTAACAGACTAGGAGATGTTCTAACCTGCCGGTATGGGCCTATGGTGTTCGTACAAGAATTGGTAACCCGCCAAAGGTTGATGTACATCATGGCCTGCTATTTGGGCGATTTGCAGGTGTATCTTCAAAAAGTATTCTAATCCGCCTTTCAGACTAGAAGAGAAGGCATCATGGCTATCGTAATGAAACTAAGTCGCTATGAAGACCGAAGCTAAACGGCGACTCTAAGAAGTGTTCTTTTCCTTAGATATATTCTCGAACAGGTGAACAAACATGTTTCTACAGATAGGCAGTAAATTATGGATCTACAAACGAATTAAAATAGAACGATATTGCGTGGAGTAATGGTGATGAACTACGCATGTAACACAACTACAGTGTTGGTCAGCAGTATGTGGGTTTAAACTAGCAGGAGGACATGATTAAATGGCCGAAGCCTATTAGTACCTAAAGCCAATCACTAGAGCAGGGAATGGATCTAAAGCAGTTCAAGGTGTTCATCGCATTATGAAGCTAGCTCGCAAGAGGCTACGGTCATGACGTTCTTGGCCTAACCCTAAGTGGGGGAAGATGTGTACCTGTAAACGGGAGATCGCCGCCGGGGACGAATGCTCGGAGCTTCGTGTTCCTTGGCACCCGGAGAGTCGCGGTCGGTGGAGAAAACTCCATGAGCCGGAGACGACGTCGGAGCGCTGGTGCTTGGAGACGACGCCGGGGTGTTGGCGCTCGGAGATGAAGTGCACAGGGAAGACGAAGATTAGATGGAGGTTGGTGAAGGGGTTTATTCCCCCCCATTTCTCTTGTTATTTAAAGGGAAGGAATGGAAAACGAGGCCGTCGAGGCGGAGATCGAGGCGACAAGTCAGAGATCGCGATGATGGCGCCTAGATTTTCGGGATACGCAATTATGGGCAAAAGATCCGTTGGCGGTTACAGTGTTGGGAGCCCTGGAACCGAGGGGATGAGGTAACACCATTTAATACTATATGGCGACTCAGGTTAAGTACAACGGATGGCGACTTAACATTCGCCGAAGGCCGGAAATGAGGAGAGTCGCCCCAAGTTGATGGGAGTTTATTGACACGAATGAATTCACGACAATCTGGGGCCTAATGTTGGGGATATTACCTGTGGGTAACCCACCCTTAATGGGTCGGGTCACCAAAGGGGCGACTCACCATTAGTTATGCGTTCTATGGCCCAGGAGCTGTAGGGTGGTTCAAAAGGATCGTGCGGATGATGGAACGTCAAGGAAGCTCCTGATCATGGGGAACACGACGGCTTAGAGATAAGGAAAGCTACCAAGAGTAGGATGGCAGGACTTTGTAAACCCTAGGGACTCAACCTGTATATAAAGGCGAGTCCCAGGGAAAGGTCAGGCAAGTTAGAAAGAATCGAGAGCTAGGTCAGGCGAGTTATGCCCTCCTTGTAACCGAAACCACCATTAATCCACACAAAGCAGGACGTAGGCACTTACCTCCTCACGAGGGGCCGAACCTGGGTAAATCTGAGTCTCGCTTTCGCTCACCCCCTTTGAGTCACCACCAAGGTGCGATGGCTCCATCTCTAAGTCCTTTCACGAGGACATCTGTCGTGACAAAACCACGACAACTACTGCCAGCTAGCAGTTAGCTTAGACCATTGTCAACAACCTACAACAAGCAAGGAACGATAAATGGTCACTCCACTCCATCAAAGTTCATGAGGAATTCATCTCCAACCTTGATATGTCTCCAATGTATCTATATCTTTTGTTTGTTTCATGCTATTATATTATCGGTCTTGGATACTTTATATGCATTTATATGCTATTTTATATCATTTTTAGGACTGGCCTAGTGCCAAGTGTCAGTTCTTATTTTTTGCGTGTTTTCTACTTTTCAGAAAATTAATACCAAACGAAGTCCAAACATGATGAAACTTTACGGGGGTTATTTTTTGCACATAAAGGGACCCGAGAAACTTTGGGAGAACATACGGGCCACGAGGGAGTGATGAGATCGCACGATGCGCCCCTAGGGGGGGGGGAGGGGTATGGCACACTATGCAGGTTCGTGACTCCCTTGCCAAGCCTTGTGACCGAATTCCACTTCTATATATTCTCATATACCCCCGAACCAACAGATACATACCCGAAACACCTTTTACGCCACCACAAGCCCGTGTTCTTCTGGATCTCATCTGGAGGCCTTTTTACGGTACTCTACGAGAGGGGGAATCAATCACGGAGGCCGTCTACATTAGCCTTGATGATGCGTGAGTAGTTCACCATAGACCTACGGGTCCAAATCTAGTAGCTAGATGGATTATTCACTCTCTTTGATCTTCAATACCATGTGATACGTCTCCAACGTATCTATAATTTTTGATGGTTTCATGCTATTATATCTTCAAACTATGGATGTTTTGCATGCATTTTATATATTTTTTGGGACTAACTTATTAACTCAGTGCCAAGTGCCAGTTCCTGTTTTTCCCATGTTTTTGACCCCTTTCAGAGGAGACTTTGAAACGGAGTTCAAACGGAAGAAAACCCTCGAAAATGTTTTTTCCGGAACGGAAGAAGATCGGGAAGCTTGAGAGCCAAGGCAGGAGAGCCTCAGGGGCCCCACAAGCCCCCACCCCGTGGCCAGGTGGTAGGCCATGGTCCACAGGCTTGTGGGCCCCCGAGCACCCCCTGACCTAGGGGTTGCGCCTATAAATTCCTTAAAAATGCCAAAAAATTCAGGAGATCATCGAAAGTACTTTTCCGCCACCGCAAGCTTCTGTCTCCGCAAGATCCCATCTGGGGCAAGTTCTGGTTCCCTGCCGGAGGGGGGATTCGGACATGGAGGGCTTCTTCATCAACACCATGACCCCTCCGATGATGCGTGAGTAGTTAACCATAGACCTACGGGTCCATAGCTAGTAGCTAGATGGCTTCTTCTCTCTCTTGGATCTTCAATACAAAGTTCTCCATGATCTTCAAGGAGATCTATCCGACGTAATCATCTTTTGCCGTGTGTTTGTCAAGATCCGATGAATTGTGGATTTATGATCAGATTATCTATGAATCTTATTTGAGTTTCTTCTGATCTCTCTTATGCATGATTTCATATCCTTGTAATTCTCTTCGAGTTGTGGGTTTTGTTTGGCCAACTAGATCTATGATTCTTGCAATGGGAGAAGTGCTTGGTTTTGGGTTCATACCGTGCGGTGACCTCACCCAGTGACAGAAGGGGTAGCGAGGCACACATCATGTTGATGCCATCAAGGGTAAAAGATGGGGTTTTCATCATTGGTTTTAGATTATCCCTCTACATCATGTTATCTTGCTTAAGGAGTAATAGTAGTAGATGCAGAAAGTATCGGTCTACTTGTGTCGGACGTGATGCCTATATGTATGATCATTGCCTTAGATATCGTCATGACTTTGCGCGGTTCTATCAATTGCTTGACAGTAATTTGTTCACCCACCGTGATATTTTCTATTATGAGAGAAGCCTCTAGTGAACACTATGGCCCTCAGGGTCTACTCCACACCATATTTTCAGCCTTACACTTTTTACTTCGTTGCACTTTCCGCCTTCAGATCTCACTTTGCAAACAATCTTGAAGGGATTGACAACCCCTTTGAAGCGTTGGGTGCAAGCTTGTTTGTGTTTGTGCAGGTACTCTGAACTTGACGATACCCTCCTTCTGGATCAATACCTTGGTTCTGAAACTGAGGGAAATACTTACTGCTCCTGTGCTGCATCACCCTTTCCTCTTCAAGGGGAAAACCGACACAAACTAGAGAAGTAACAAGAAGAATTCCTAGCGCCAAGGAAGGACTTTTGTTGCCGCAGCAGAAGAGTTTCTGGCGCCGTTGCTGGGGAGGAAGATCAAGTCAAGAACTCATCCAAGTAAGTGTCGCAAACTCATCTCTTGCATTTACTTTGTTTGCCAGTTGCCTCTCGTTTTCCTCTCCCCCACTTCACCAATTTGCCTTTTTCGTTCGCCTTTTTCTCTCACTTGCTTTCTGTTCGCTTGTGTGCCATGTGCCTTCAATATGCTTGCATCTTCACTTGCTGAAAATCTAGTGATATGGATCCTCATCCACTTGCTAATCTCTTTAAGAGATCCAATTATGTTGATCCAATTCCTAGTGAGTTGAGTGCACTTGACTATCTTTATGGAGTTTTGCTTGAGATGCGTGAATCTGAAAATTGTGAGGAAGAAATTTATGAAGTGATTCACGAGGGCTCCTTGGATGAAAAGCATGATTGCAATGGTTTCACTATAAATTCTATTAGTGACAATCATGCTAAAAATATGCAAAACCCTAAGCTTGGGGATGCTAGTTTTGCCATGTCCACTATTTGTTGCAATGATCATGAGTGGGGCGATGATTTTTCTTATGATCTTGAAAATTTGTTTAAGCCTCATGATGAATATGATATTTGCAATATTATTGAAAGTGGGTTTGGAGAAGTCATGACTTTAGTTGATGATAATCCCACTATTTTTGAAGAGCGTCAACTTTGCATGCATGTGGATCATGAAAAGAATATCCTATGTGATAGTTACATTGTTGAATTCGAATATGATCCCAGATGTAATTATTATGAGAGAGGAAAATATGGTGGTAGAAACTTTCATATCACTAAATCACCTCTCGTTATGTTGAGATTGCTATTGTCTCTTTCTTCTTCCTTGCATATGGTAACTATTTGTTGTCTTGATAATCTGTTTTCCTATAAAATGCCTATGCATAGGAAGTATGTTAGACATAGACGTGATTTTCACATGCTTTATGATGCTCTCGTTGTGCTTCAATTCTTGTCTTTTGTGTGAGCATCATTGATTTATCAATGCCTAGCTAAGGGCGTTAAACAATAGCGCTTGTTGGGAGGCAACCCAATGAATTTATCTTTTTCTTTCTGTTTTGTTGCGTCCAAACTTTCATAATTCTGTTGTGATTGTGTTTTTTGTGTTTCTTTTTGTGTTTGAGCCAAGCAAAGCCTTTATGACTAGTCTTGGTAATGGTTGTTTGATCCTGCTGGAAAAAGACAGAAACTTTGCGCTCACGAGATGATTTTTCATTTTTATTCAGAAAGAGATTTTGAGTTGATTATTTTTGCTGATGGTTGATATGCTTTTTTCCCAGTACTTCATAATTTGTGAGATTTTGTGAGATACCAGAAGTATACGAAGTATACAGATTGCTACAGACTAGTCTGTTTTTGACAGATTCAGTTTTTGTTGAGTTGGTTGCTTGTTTTGATGAAACTATGGTTAGTATCGGGGGGTACTAGCCAGGGAAAAGTGAGAATACAGTAGCCCATCATCAATATAGATAGAATTCAAGTTTTCTACAGTACCAAAAGAAGTGGTAGTTTGTTTTCTTATGCTAATGTTATCACGAGTTTCTGTTTAAGTTTTGTGTTGTGAAGTTTTCAAGTTTTGGGTGATGTTCTCATGGACAAAGAGATAAGGAGTGGAAAGAGCTAAAGCTTGGGGATGCCCAAGGCACCCCAAGCCAAATTCAAGGATACCAAAAATCCTAAGCTTGGGGATGCCCCGGGAAGGCATCCCCTCTTTCGTCTTCAATCCATCGGTAACATTACTTGGAGCTATATTTTTATTCACCACATGATATGTGTTTTGCTTGGAGTGTCTTGTATCTTAGGAGTCTTTTCTTTTTGTTGTGTCACAATCATCCTTGCTGCACACCTTTTTGAGAGAGAGAGACATGCACTCATCGTGATTTTGCTAGAATGCTCATAGTGCTTCACTTATATCTTTTGAGCTAGATACTTTTGCTCTGTGTGCTTCACTTATATCTTTTAGAGCACGGCGGTGCGTGATTTGGTAGTTGGCTTATGCTATGAAAGTAGTACCAAATGTGATAGGTACCCAAAGAGGATGCAAAAACCTCCATCTTCATGTGCATTGAGTAGAAAGAGAAGTTTTGATTCCTCTCAAATAGTTTTGAGACATGGATTTGGTAATATTAAGAGTTATGTTAGTAGGGTGTTGTGAATCTAGAAATACTTGTGTTGAAGTTAGTGATTCCCGTAGCATGCACGTATGGTGAACCTCTATGTTAGGAAGTCGGAGCATAATTGATCTATTGATTGTCATCCTTTGTGTACAGGTCGGGATCGTGCAATGGTTTACACCTACCAACCCTTCCCCTCGAAGTATGTGTCTAGCACTTTGTTTCGATTACTAATAAAAACTTTCGCAACAAGTATGTGAGTTCTTCATGACTAATGTGATCCCATGATATATATGCACTTTCACCTTCCACCATTGCTAGCCTCTCTAGTGCCGCGCAATTCTCGCCGGTGCACAAACCCACCAAATTCCTTCCTCAAAACAGCCACCATATCTACCTACTATGGCATTTTCATAGCCATTCCGAGATATATTGCCATGCAACTTCCACCGTTCCGTCTCATGACTTGTGCCGTCACTCTCATATTGCCATTGCATGATCGTAAGATAGCTAGCGAGATGTTTCAACGTCATACGCCATGCTAGATCGTTGCACATTCCGGTACACTGCCGGAGGCATTTCCTATGGAGTCATCATCATTGTGATCTTTGAGCTGTGAGTAAATAAAAGTGTGATGATCATCATTATTAGAGCATTGTCCCATGTGAGGAAATAAAAAAAGAGGCCAAAGAGCCCAAAAACAAAAAGAAGAGAAAAAAAAGAGGCCTAAGAGCCCAAATGAAAAAAAGAAAGAGAGAAAAAGAGAGGATGGGCAATGCTACTATCTTTTTCCACACTTGTGCTTCATGATAGCACCATGTTCTTGATGATTGAAAGCTTCTTGCTTTGTCACTACCATATGCTAGTGGGAATCTTCATTATATAACTTGGCTTGTATATTCCAATGATGGGCTTTCTCAAAATTGACCTAGGTCTTCGTGAGCAAGCAAGTTGGATGCACACCCACTAGTTCTCCTTTTGAGCTTTCACATACTTATAGCTCTAGTGCATCTCTTGTATGGCAATCCCTACTCATTCACATTGATATCTATTAATGTGCATCTCCATAGCCTATTGATACACCGAGTCAATGTGACTATCTCCTCCCTTTTTGTCTCACAACCACCACCACACTCTATTCCACCTATAGTGCTAAATCCATGGCTAGCGCTCATGTATTGCGTGATAGTTATAAAAGTTTGAGAAAGTAAGAGTGGGAAACAATTACTTGTCCAATACCGGGGTTGTGCATGATTTACATTAGTTGTGTGAGGATGATGGAGCATAGCCAGACTATATGATTTTGTAGGGATAACTTTCTTTGGCCTTGTTATGTTGAAAGTTCATGATTACTTTGCTAGTTTGCTTCAAGTATTACTGTTTTCATGTCAATAGCAAACTATTGTTTAGAATCTTACGGATCTGAACATTCATGTCACGTGAAAGAAGTTTCAAAGGACAACTATGCTAGGTAGCATTCCACATCAAAAATTCGTTCTTTATCACTTCCCTACTCGAGGACGAGCAGGAGTTAAGCTTGGGGATGCTTGTTACGCCTCCAACGTATCTATAATTTTTGATGGTTTCATGCTATTATCTTGTAAAACTATGGATGTTTTGCATGCCTTTTATATATTTCTTGGGACTAACTTATTAACTCAGTGCCAAGTGCCAGTTCCTTTTTTTTCAATGTTTTTGACCCCTTTCAGAGGAGATTTTGAAACAGAGTCCAAATGGAAGAAAACCCCCGAAAAGATTTTTTTTGGAACAGAAGAAGATTGGGAAGCTTGAGAGCCAAGGTAGGGGAGCCTCAGGGGGGTAGGCCATGGCCACGAGGGTAGGCCGCGGCCCACAGGCTTGTGGGCCCCCCGAGCGCCCCCTGACCTAGGGGTTGCGCCTATAAATTCCCTAAAAATCCCCAAAAAAATCAGAAGATCATCGAAAGTACTTTTCCACCGCCGCAAGCTTCTGTCTCCGCAAGATCCCATCTGGGGCACGTTCTCGTGCCCTGCCGGAGGGGGGATTTGGACATGGAGGGCTTCTTCATCAACACCATGACCTCTCCGATGATGCGTGAGTAGTTCACCATAGACCTACGGGTCCATAGCTAGTAGCTAGATGGCTTCTTCTCTATCTTGGATCTTCAATACAAAGTTCTCCATGATCTTCATGGAGATCTATCCGATGTAATCCTCTTTTGCGGTGTGTTTGTCGAGATTTGATGAATTGTGGATTTATGATCAGATTATCTATGAATCTTATTTGAGTTTCTCCTGATCTCTCTTATGCATGATTTTATATCCTTGTAATTATCTTCGAGTTGTGAGTTTTGTTTGGCCAACTAGATCTTTGATTCTTGCAATGGGAGAAGTGCTTGGTTTTGGGTTCATACCGTGCGGTGACCTCACCCAGTGACAGAAGGGGTAGCGAGGCACGCATCATGTTGTTGCCATCAAGGGTAAAAAGATGGGGTTTTCATCATTGGTTTGAGATTATCCCTCTACATCATGTCATCTTGCTTAAGGCGTTACTCTGTTCGTCATGAACTCAATACACTAGATGCATGCTGGATAGCGGTCGATGTGTGGAGTAATAGTAGTAGATGCAGAAAGTATCGATCTACTTGTCTCGGACGTGTTGCCTATATGTATGATCATTGCCTTAGATATCGTCATGACTTTGCGCGGTTCTATCAATTTCTCGACAATAATTTGTTCACCCACCGTGATATTTGCTATTATGAGAGAAGCCTCTAGTGAACACTATGGCCCCCAGGGTCTACTCCACACCATATTTTCAGCCTTACACTTTTTACTTCGTTGCACTTTCCGCCTTCAGATCTCACTTTGCAAACAATCTTGAAGGGATTGACAACCCCTTTGAAGCGTTGGGTGCAAGCTTGTTTGTGTTTGTGCAGGTACTCTGGACTTGACGAGACCCTCCTTCTGGATCGATACCTTGGTTCTCAAACTGATGGAAATACTTACTGCTCCTGTGCTGCATCACCCTTTCCTCTTCAAGGGAAAAACCGACGCAAACTAGAGAAGTAACAAGAAGAATTCCTAGCGCGAAGGAAGGACTTTTGTTGCCACAACACCATGTTCTCCTCAATCTTCTTGTATTTCTATGTGAACCTGGGTATGGGCAGCCCGACCCGACCCAACCCGACCCGAAAATCCACGGACGAGCCGGACCTATTTGTCCCATCAGGCCGGGCTCGGGCCAGAAAGTTGAGCCCGTTGGTCACGTCGGGCCGGGCTTGGTCATATCGAAAATAAAATAAAGCCGCACTCAGGTTGGGCCTGTCGGAACTAGTCGGGCCTTTTCCGTCTTGGGCCCAAAATTCAGGCCCGACGGTCGGGCCAGGCCGGGCTCGGGCCTGGGTTTTTAGCACCGGGCTTATTTTGGCCCAGCCCGAAAAATGCCGAGGTATAGTTCTATCCGATGTAATCTTCTTTTGCGGTGTGTTTGTTGGGATCCGATGGATTGTCGGTTTATGATTAGATTATTCATTAAAAGTAATCAAGTCTTTTCTGATTTTTTTATGCATGATTGTTATAGTTTTGTATTTCTCTTCGATCTATCTGTTTGGTTTGGGAAACTATATTGATTTATGTTTAGGGGGTGAGGTGCTTTGTAATGGGTTCAATCTTGCGGTGCTTTATATCCCAGTGAGAGTAGGGGACAAGACACATATTTTTGTTGTTGCTATTAGGGATAAAATGGTGGGGTTTATTCATATAGATTGGGTTTAATTTGTGTACATCATACCATCATGCTTAAAGCATTACTCTATTTGTCATGAACTTAATACCTAGAGAGGCAAGCATAGAGGCGCTCTCGAAGTGGAGTAATAGCAGTAGATGTAGAATCGTTTCGGTCTACTTATTTCGGACATGATGCCTATATACATGATCATTCCATTAATACCATAATAACTATGCACTTTTCTATCAATTGCCAACAATAATTTGTCTACCCACTGTATCATATGTGTTCTGAAGAGAAGCCTCTAGTGAAAACTATGCTCCTAGGTCTACTTAATCATATTGCTAAAAGCCAAAAATACGTTGCTCAATGTATTTACTTTTTTTACTTTTGTTTTTTACATATTTATCACAATCAAAATTAACCGTTGCAAGTAACGAGTTCAAGGGGATTAACAACTCTCTTGCCCGCATTGGGTGCAAGTGTTATCTTTTGTGTGTGTAGTTGGAGAAGACGGGAATTTGTTTGATTCTCCTATTTCTTCGATAGCCTTGGTTCTCATTGAAGGAAATACTTATCCGCTACTATATTGCTTCACCCTTCATCTTCAGAGAAAAACCCAACCCAACTCACAAGTAGGAGAACTAATTTTTGGCGTGTTGCCAGGGAGACATCAACATATTCTCATCACGTTCCTACATACAAACTATCATCCACTTGTTCTAATTTTTATTTGCCTTGCATCTCTTTTTCATCTCCCTCCACTTCTCTAAAATAGCAAAAACACAAAAATATTTTTGTTTGCTTGTCGTGCTTGAAGTTGCTATCTTGTCCGAGTTTCAAAAAGTTAGTGATGCTCCTGCCACTAGTGCGGAACCCATTGATCATCAAGCTTTACCAATTAATGAAAATGATAAAAGAAGTTTTGATGAAATTGCTAAACAAACACTAGACAATCTTGCCGATGATGATCCTTCTAAAGAAGAACACACTATTAGGCATACGAAAGAAATCGCGTATAGGTAGTGGTAATATTATTGGGAAAGTGTGATTGAAGATTTTTTGTCTTGTGCGCACTAGTGGAGAAATGGCTAGCCACAACTCTTGTTGGTGGCGCACCATTTCCCACCAATGCTAGCACTAATATTTTCAAATAGTGGTGACATTGGCTAAATTCGAACGCCATTGCTACTTACTTAGTATTTGTGTTGCACATTAGGCCCATTAGGCCCACGCGGAACTAGTCCATTTTAACTCTCCTCCCTAGTAAAAAAATCTTATCTGTTTTCATTCTCACTCTCGACCCTCGAGTACTCCTCTCCATCCCCGCTGCCGCCCACCCGATGTCGCCCTGCCGCCACAGACCGCACACCTCCTCGCCCCCGAGCACCTACTTTGTAAGTCCAACACCCCTCCCTCTATCCTTACCCTCCCCCTCTCTTTCTCTGTCCGTGTTGATAGCCTCCCCCATTTTGCTTAGGGTTAGGGTTAGGTAATTAACTGAAATTCAGAGTAGCAACCTCGTAGCATTGTTAGAGTTAGGTTTGAAAAAAATGATAATTGTGGAAAATTGAGGCAAATTTTTGGTTGCAGCCATAGTTGTGGCATGCCACACTTTTTAACCATAGTTGCAACCTCGTAGCATTGTTATATAATTCAGAATAGCATTATCAAAAACAAAAAGATATTGCTTTTGCCATGGTTAATTCCTTGATGGAATTAAATCTGAATGTTGGCAGTTGCTCACATCACTTTTAGGCAACCCAGAAGATTAATTATTTAGCTTCTCATATGATTTTTTATTGTTTTGTAGTTGCATCCAGTGAGTATCTGGAGCAATTACTAGTCCTCTAGCCACTTTCAGGGGTTTCCCGACGAGCAAGGCAAAGTGAGCACCAACCAGGTAAGGTTATAAAAACCATGGACGGGCATTGAAAACACATCCATGTATCTAACCATTAATTATTGATGATTTAAAACACTTGCCGGGAATACATCCGCCTTCCACCGTCCCTAGCACCCATTGAGCAGCAGCCATGTGACGTGGACATGCTCAATCACAAGCTGGCCGCGCCACATGAGAGTACCATTAAGGCCCTCCAGGAGTTGAATGACTTCCTTCAAAAGGATAGGATAAGGTTATCAATGATAACGGTGATGTATATTACAAGATATTCAAGTTGGAGGAGCAGAAGGACACACTGATCCACGAGATGGGTATGCTGAAGAAGGACATACAACTCCTGAAGGCCGAGAGGACTCAACTGAAGACGAAGAATGCCCATTAAATAAGGGAGGGGGAGACCACATGAATAAGTTTTGTTAGATGAAGTTAATACTTAGAAGGTAGTGTCAAGATAGTAAAGTTCAAAGTAAGATTGTGAAGTTGGTAGTTTATAACTACTATGTATCTTTTGTGATGGTGATTGAAACGTTTAGTTTGCGAACTAGATAGTTCATTAGTACTAACCTTTTGTTAAGTGGAAACTTAGTATATATGTTTATATTGCTGCAGATATGCATGATATGTATTTTTTATTAGCTAACTATGACATTCCCGACCTCCAACTCAATCCAACACCATAGGTATCTAGAATACCGCTGGTTTCAGCTCCAACACCACCACTATTTTCTAACACTGGCGCCATATTGGTGGCATCTCATGTTCCCCTACCGAGTGTTTAGCCCCTTCAATTAATTTTGCTTACCATTAGAAATATTTTCACTGAAAGGAGGGAGTATGAGATGAGTATGGTAGACTGTACTTACAATTACTACAATACTTTATACTATCCATTAGGCCTAGCTAGGGGCATAAAACAATAGCGCTTGTTGGGAGGCAACCCAATAGTTATCTTAAATTTTTTGCTTTTACTTTTTGTTCTTGTGTGTTCAGGCAATTATTGCTACTGTAATGATTATTATTTGGATGATAGTAGAATTGATTTTATGCAAAAACAGAAACTTTTGTGCCCAATATTTAATTTCTCAAATTCACTCGGACTTCTTTTGGATCTGAATGTTTTAGACAGTATTGCTATACAAATTTCCCACATAGTACTATTTTTTCAGAATTGTTTGAGTTCCAGAAGTATGGTTTTAGTACAGATCATTGCAGACTACTCTGTTTTAGACATATTACGTTTTTGCTTGCATAGTTTGCGTGTATTAATTATGCTATGTATTATATGTGGGGTATAAGTCATGGAGAAGTTAGAATACGGTGGGTATTATGCATTAATAAAATATGAATGAGTGTATAGCAATAACTAAAGTTCATGATATGTTTATTATACTAACGGATCTCATGAGGTTTTTGTTGAGTTTTGTGTGCTAAAGTTTTCAAGTTTTGGGTGAGACAACGATGGATAAAGGAATAAGGATTGGCAAGACCCAAATCTTGGGTATTCCCAATGAACCCCAAGGTAATATTCAAGGAAAACCCAAGCGTCTAAGCTTGGGGATGCCACGGATGACATCCCCTCTCTAGAACCCATCGGTATGTTACGTGGAGCTACATTTTTATTCATCACATGATATGAGTTTCGCTTGGAGCGTTGTGTATTATAGTTTTTTTAGTTTTCCACAATCATTGTTTTTGGACACACCTTTTGAAAGATTTGCTGATGTGTACTACACGACTTTATTCTTGTAGACTCTATTGGGCCTATAAGCGTAAAGTTTTGTAGGGCACTGGCAATTTTCCCTCAAGTGGATGACCTAAGGTTTATCAATCCGTGGGAGGTGTAGGATGAAGATGGTCTATCTCAAACAACCACACGATAAAATATAAGAAATCCCTCATGTCCCAAAACACCCAATACAATGGCAAATTGTATAGGTGCACTAGTTTGGTGAAGAGATGGTGATACAAGTGCAATATGGATAGTAGATGTAGGTTTTTGTAATACAAAAATATAAAAAACAACAAGGTAGGAAGTAACAAAATTGAGCATAAATGGTGTTGCAATACTTATAAGTAAGGCCCATGGTTCATAATTTCACTAGTGCAATCTCTCAACAATGCTAATATAATAGAATCATATGATCATCCCTTAACGTGCAACAAAGAATCACTCCAAAATTCATAAGTAGTGGAGAACATAAGATGTCATTGTTGTAGGTGGTAGAACCACCTCAAAGCTATTCTTTCCGATAAATCTATTGAGCTATTCCTATAATTTTCACAATCAACTCTAGAGTTCATACTAGGATAACACCTATGATACACATCAATTAATCATAATTTCACCTAGATACTCCAATGTCACCTCAAGCATCCATGGGTTAATTATTTTACATGCATCAAACAATTTAAGATTCATCACGTTCAATCCAATACAAAGAACTTCAAACAGTACCTTAGTATTTCTATCGAAGAAAGTAGGACAAGAATGTGTACCAACCCATATGCGTACATTACCCCATTGTCACCACATGCATCCGCAAGTTGAGTACCAAAACATATGTCAAGTATATCAACAGAATACCCCATTGTTTCCATGGGTATCCACATGCAAAACATACATCAAGTGATCTCAAATCCAATATTTAATCCTTCATAACAAAATCTTGAAGGGAAAGATTCAATTCATCACATAAAGATAGCAAGGGACAAACACCATATGATCCAACTACATTAACAAAGCCCATGACACATCAAGATTGCGACATTTCAAGAACACGAGAGAGAGAGAGAGAGAGAGAGAGAGAGAGATCAAAGACATTACTACTTGTACATACACTCGTATATGAGGGTGAACTAGTCCCTCATCGTCATGGACACCGCCGAGATGATGAATCACTACTGGAATCCAGTAATTTGCCATTAGCAGTTCTTTGCCGTCTGCTGGCTGATGGCAAAGAACCTCTGTGCCGTCAGCTTTAAGAAAACGGACGGTAAAGATCTGGCTGATGGCAAAGAGCCTGTTTGCCATCAACCACCTCTTTGTCGTCTGCTAACCGACGGCAGAGAAGCTGAAGGCAGACGGCGAAGATCTGGCTGTTGGCCAAAAACATATTGGCCATCACCCAGTTCTTTGCCGTCTGCCAACAGACGACACAGAAGCTGAGTCAGACAACAAAGGGGCTGGACCTAACGGCCGGAGACCACCCCACCCACCCCACCCCAGCCCTTTGCCGTCCGTTGCAGACGGCAAAGGGGACGGACCCCTAACGGTCATCAGCCCCACCCGCTCCCCCACTCTCTCCCCCACTCTCTCTCCACTCTCTCCACCCCACGTGCACCGGCCTCTCTCTCTCGCCCCTGCCCACCCAGCGCCACCGTCGCACCACCGGAGCCGCTCCGGCCCACCCCAGCACCGCCGCCGCACCGCCGGAGCCCACCCCTACTCCAACCCTCGCCGACCACCCTCCTTGCGCCGCTCCCCCACTCCACCCCTCGCCGGCCCTCTCCTCCATGCGCCGCTCCCCCACCCCACCCCACTCCACCCCTCGCTGGCACTCCTCCCTCCGCCGCTCCCCCACTCCACCCCTCGCCGACTCTCCTCCCTGCGCCGCTCCCCCACCCCACCCACCCACCCACCAACCCCACCCACCCTACCCCTCCTCCCTCACACCGGCGCCCCATCGCCCCCCCCGAGTGCCCCTGCCGCCCCCCGGTGCAACTGCGACCTCGCCGCCCCGCCGGTGAGTACCACCGCCGGCCGCCCCCTTTTTTCCCCATTTTTTATGTTTTTTTATTTCGGTTAATTTAGTTAGTTTATCATTAGGTTAGTTTTATTTTTCATTAGGTTAGTTCATTAGTTTATTAAGTTAGTTTATTAGGTCAATTAGGTTAGTTAGTTAGGTTAGAAGAAAAAACAAGAAAAGAAGAAGGAAAACAATTAAAAAGGAAAAAGGAGAAGAAGAAAAGAATTAGAAGAAGAAGAAGGAAAAGATGAAGGAAAAGAAGAAGAAGAAGAAGAAGAAGAGGAGGAGGTGGAGGAGAAAGAAGAAGAAGAAGAACAAGAATAATAATAATAATAATAATAATAATAATAAGAAAGCGGAGAGAGGAGAAGAAGAAAAATGAGGTAAAAGGAAAAGAAGGAAGAAGAAGAAGAAGAGGAAAAAGGAAAACAAGGAAGAAGAAGAAGAAGAAGAAGAAGAGAAGAAGAAGAAGAAGAAGAAGAAGAAGAAGAAGAAAAGGAAGAAATGGAAGAAGAAGAAAAGGAAGAAGAGGAAGAAAAAGAAGAGGAGGAAGAAGAAAATGACACCCTTACACCCTGACACGATGCCCCGACACTCCGACACGACGCTCCGACACGACATCCCGACACCCCGGCACGAAACTCTGCACAACTGTTAATACGCCACCCCGACGCCACTGACCCCCAACCCCCGACACCTCTTCGCTCTATCGTTGACCGAAAAGGTGATCTTCGGCCTTCCAGAGGCTGACGACCACATACCTCACTAGAAGAATGCTCATAGAGGATAGGAGAGGCAGAGAAGAGAGGTCTCCGGAACCAGAAGAGTTTGCGTGCTGACCCTTCGACCGTGCATCGCCATACCTGAGGGCGCCGGGGACGAGCAAGTTAGGGGGTTCGTCGACATCGATGGATCCATAGATGACATCTATATAGGTCATATATTTGTGTTAGGTCATATATATTGATTTAATTAATGAACACAAAATATTTGTGTTGATCGGGTGGATTTACATGTGACAGTTGTCTCGTCGCTGTGAGGTCTCCTGTGCGAAGACCTCCCCGTGCGTTCTATGAGCTCCGCCCCTGCATTCATGGTGAGTACAAATGTCATCTCCTCCTCGCCCCTTCATTTGCTGTGGGTCGGTCTTCGGATGAAACTTGCTAGGTATAGGTAACTAAATTAATTTATCAGTATGCGTGACCAGTATGCGTCTGCCGTTCAAAAGGGTTACAGTTATAAATATGCATGCATTTGCATATATTTATAATCGTGATTCTTTCGAATTGTCCAACATTATCCATGGACAGCCCGAGTATGTGTAGACTAGGTTCGTTTTCCCATATGATTTGTTCTGGATCCGATGCATAATTTTGTTAGTGCCTCCCTGTTGTTCTCCGGATACACATCCTCTCTATTTATTGCGGAGACGTGTATCAGGAGAACAGCGGGGATGTGCTACTGATTTATTGCGTTGGATCCAGAGCAGAGCATGGGAAAACGAACCCAATCTACACATACTTGAGTGGGATTAGGACCTATCTTTACCTATTAGCATGTAGGTTGCATGGACGTAATAAAACTGATGAATTTGATTAACTAATGAATATATATGCTGAATTATATATAAATATATTTCTTGTGTGTTTACTAGCTAGGCAAGATGAGTGATCGTGCGTGGATGTACACCGGTCACCCTAGTGAGAAAGAGATGACGAAAGAATGGTTTCTAAAAACCAAGGAGTTTGTGAAAGCTGCATTTGCAAATGGCCAGGAAACAAACTGGTGCCCTTGACCTGGATGCGACAACTATAAAAAGAGGGCAAAGGCTGTAATGATTAAACACCTGCAGAGGAGGGGTTTTAAGCCTAATTATATAGTTTGGACATTTCATGGTGAGTCTATACAACGCACCAGAGCTTAGGTGGTTCGTCGTCGCACCGACGAGCATGGTACCGGGATCGAAGACATGGTGCAAGACTTTGATGATGCTCGGGATTCAGAAGAGGAGATGGAGGAATCTGCAAAGGCCTTCTATGAAATGTTGGAGTCTTTAAAACATACTCTCCACGAGCACACTGAGCTTTGTCAGCTGGATGCCATTGCACAAGTAATGGCTCTGAAGGCTCAGTTCAACTTGGGAAGAGAATGCTACAACACGATGATGACACTATTTGGACGCTTTCTACCCAAAGGCCATGTCATGCGTGCAAACCTGTACCAGTCGGACAAAATACTTCGTGTACTTAAGATGCCATATGAGAAGATAGATGCATGTGAGAAAGGATGTGTCTTATTTAGGAAGGAGTATGCACACTTGGACTATTTTCCCAATTGCGAGTCTTGTAAGTATCTTGTGGTACACAACGGTATGGGTGAGAAGAGGCAGACCAAAATCGTAGTTAGTGTTCTTCGGTATATGCCAACCGTACCAAGGCTTCAACATCTTTTCATGGTCGAAGAGACAACCAGACAGATGACATGGCACAAATTGGGCAAAAGAACCAAACTAGATGCGGATGGAATAAGATAGAGGTACACACATCAGATGGGGAAGCGTGGAAACATTTCGATGGATTGCATCAGGATAAAGCGACAGATCCAAGGAATCCTCGAATCCACGTCACCATGAATGGTTTTAATCCCTTCGACATGACGGCAACCCAGTACAGTTGTTGGCCTGTATTTTTCATTCCACTCAATCTCCCGCCCGGGGAGATTATGCAAAGAAAGAACATATTTCTGACGTTGATAATTCCAGGGCCCAATTATTCGGGGAAGAATATGAATGTGTACATGCAGCCGCTTAAGGATGAATTGCAAGAAGCTTGGGATAATGGGGTCAAGACATACGATGCCGCTAGAAAAGAAAACTTCAAAATGCATGTGTGGTACATGTACTCTATGCATGACTTGCCGACGTATGCGCTATTCTCTGGATGGTGTGTGCATGGAAGGTTCCCGTGCCCCACATGCAAGACAGTTCTTCAGTTTCATTGGTTGTAGGAGGGTCGGAGGTATTCTTGCTTTTACTTGCATAGACAGTTCCTGGATCCTGACCATCAGTTCAGAAAAGATAATAAAGAACTTTACCAAAGGTAAAGTTGTCAAAAACTTGGCACCACGTGCGTTGACAAGCCAACAGATCCTGGATCAGTTAAACGCCCTCGAGCCTGATCCAGAGCGTCCAAGGTATTTCATGGGGTATAATTCAAAACACGCTTGGACTCACAAGCCATGCTTGTGGGATCTGCCTTACTTAAAAGACCTCCTTCTTCCACACAATATCGACATGATGCACGCTGAAAAGAATATGAGAGGCTATTTTTGGTACATGGTTCGACATAGATGGGAAGACAAAGGATAATACTAAGGCTAGAGTCGATCAAGAGACACTATGTCATAGACCGTTACAAAACATGCAAGAAGGCAAAGGAAAGCAGAAGTGGTCGAATCCAAAGGCCTCGTTCAATCTTGGAAGGTCATCTATGAGGGAAATTGTCTTGTGGGTCAAAATGCACTTGATGTTCCCCGATGGTTATGCAGCGAATCTAAAGAGGGGAGCGAGTCTTGAAAAATTAAAAATCTTTGGTCTCAAGAGTCATGATTGGCACATATGGCTTGAGCGGGTAATGCCGGTGATGTTACGCGGCTTTATTCCTGAGGATGAATGGCTAGTACTGGCGGTGATGAGCTATTTCTTCCGTGTTCTTTGTGCGAAAGGTTTGCCGCCTGACGTGGTAGATGACATGGAGGAGTTTGCACCGGAGTTGATGTGCAACTTAGAGAAGATCTTTCCGCCGCGCTTCTTTAATCCAATGCAACAATTGATTTTACATCTACCGACCGAGGCAAGATTGGGTGGGCCTGTGCAAAATCGTTGGAGCTATGCAACTGAGAGGATGCAGAAGATGCTTCGAGCTAAATGTAAAAGTAAGTGTAGAATTGAAGCATCGATTGCTGAGGCATTCATTACTGAGGAGGTGGCAAACTTTGTGACAATACACTACGAAGCCAAAAATCATCATTTGCATAATCCGAAGCCTCGATACAATGATGCAGACCATAAAAAAGGTGGATCCAACCTCAGCCTATTCAAAGGGAAGCTCGCACCAGCCGATGCTTCGAAACCAATAACGTTGGATGTCTAAGAATGGTGGAACATTTCGTTGTATATCTTCAACAACCTAACAGAAGTGCTGCCGTACATCGAGTAAGTTCTCGGCACATTTTTCCGTAACTTGTAATTCCTTTGAACTGCTCTTATTCCTGGATATTTCATACATCCGATACGTCACGGAATTCTCGGATGGAGCGGTGATCCAAAATGATTCTGTCGAAGAGTATGAGCTTCTGGCAAAGCATGGAGGCGGCTATCCCGGTTTCATCCCTTGGTTCAAACAAACGGTAATTATCAATAATTGACCATTTCATTTCTTGGTCTAACTTGCTGCTAATGCAACAATCATTTCATATTAAACTTGTAGGCTAATTCAGAGTCTATGGACGCCGAATTTGACAAGCCGCTAATGGTTTTGACTATAACATCTGTTCATTTGAGAAATACAACATCAACGGGTATCTCTTTCGTACCTGTGGCAAAGAGCTATCTATGCCCGATCGGAAATCTACAAATTGGGGTGTCTCTGCTATCGGCGAAGGTGGTATCGAGTATTATGGAAGAGTTGAAGCAATTTATGAACTTCAATTCTATGGTGAAAACCCACCGAACGTCGTAGTCTTCAAATGTTATTGGTTCCAGCCGAAGGAGACTAGAACGACTCATGAACATATAGGACTAGTCGAAATCAATCCAAACACCCATTTAGATGTTCCCTATGTCTATATTACGGCTCAACAGGTGACCCAAGTTTTCTATCTACCGTGGGCATGCCAAACTGATAAGAATCTGGAAGGTTGGTATGTTGTTTATGAAGTGCCGCCACATTTTAGACCACCTCCCCCAAATGAACAGGATTATGAACCTCACATTAACCCAGACACATATGATGGAGCATTCTTCCAAGAAACACGTCTTTCCAAGAAATGTTTCAAGAACCGCCATGCTTCACCCCAGAACATGGAAGTAGACAGCGACAATGAATCTGACTTCACCCCTGAGCTGGAACCAGCAGAGCTGGAACTAGAGGAGGTTACTGATGCGGATGACCTGTCAATGCTTGACCGATTACAAAAAGGCCTTCCACAACTTCATGCCGTTGAACCCTATGAGGAAGTCATTCATGAAGACATGCGTGATAGTGATGTTGATGATGCATTTATTGATGATGATTATTAGTTTGTAAGATTCCCAACTTAAATTATATGTGTACATATTATTATTCATGTCAGTTATTCAATTTTTTTTATGTTGTACTAATTTCTTTTAATCTTTATCATGGCAGGTTAGAAGGTGTTGAAAGATGGTGGGTGCGGGTCCAGATCGCTCGACGGGTTCTTATTTGGCGGCCCGCACGAGGGGTGGTACTTCCATTCCACCCCTATCTCTCCGTAGGGCCTTGTCAGACAGTCTGATGACACCACCCGCGGGTGCTTCTTCGTCGACGACATTGCCTGCCGGGAGAGGTGCTGCTCGGGTAGGGAAGAAGGGGAAGGGTACAGGGAGAGGTGGTGGCCACGGAATATGTAGGCGGACTATTGCGTCGTCCTTGCCACCACCACCAACTCATTCACCCGAGCACATGACTACTATGGTGGACCCATTTGCGGAGGAGGCTACCGGGACTCCGGTCTAGGAGCCTTGGATGGACGGGCATTCGGCCCATGAGACTCCGGTCTAGGAGCCTTGGATGGACGGTAATTCGGCCCATGAGACTCCGGTCCAGGATCAGCCTCAGGTCGAGGTGTGTTCGGCCCACGAGACTCCCGTTCCTGAGGCTACATCCCAGGAGACTCCTGCCACACATGCTTCGACCAACGTGGAGACGTCCGGATGGGGTGCCTGACCGGATCAGACCGAGGTGCCAGATTGGACTGAGGGTCCGGGTGGCTATTCTGTTGATGGTGGGAATGAGTCTACGGATAGTGAGGGCGGCATGCAGGTGGACGGGGCCACCGTGTACAAGTGTGGTAGTACACGTCTCCCGGTCGTGCCGGCTACCCGCGAGCAGAGGCCAGTGATTAAGCACGAAGGGGATAGGTAAGTACATTTACTCTTTTTTAGCTTTTGCCTTCAAGTTTCTTCAAATATCTAATGCGTTGACCTTGTCATACTACAAGGGATGGACACACTCTCGTGGAGTTCGCAAGCCTAACAACGTCCTTGGTGTGCTTTGCCGGACAAATTTCTCGGGGTTTGTCTCGTTGCCCGGTGAGGGCGAGGTTCCTACACTAGGATTTACCTGGGAGCACTACCAGGCTGCGCAGGCCCCGCCGGAGCAGATTATAGATGCTGTCTTGTGCCACATGAGGGCCAAGATGGTGATCAACAACTTTTGGGTAAATTATCCTTTTACACAATCTAAAATAAAAATATAGCTAATTATTGTACTAATCTGTGTTGTCTCTTTTGATTGCAGACCTTCTATAGGTGTGAGGAGGGATATGAGGAGGAGGAGGCCAAGGTTCTCGAGGCCGAGTGTAGGCGGTTATTATAGAACTTACTCCATGAGGCTCATCCGCAGGCTATTCGACACTACTACGCCACGCGTGGTATTAAGAAGTAGAAGAAGGGGTGCCACGGAAAGTATCTGAAGAAGGAGCAGTACATGAAGGTAATTACCTATTCTTAAGGCATTGTATGTAGTTTTCTTGATTTGATTCATAGGCGTAGCACTCAAAATTCTTTCTAAGAACTTATAGGTGCCCCCGAGATGGTGTGTAGATAATATGGATTGTTGGGAGGCATTGGTGGATGAGTGGTGCACAGACAACTGGCGAGCCGTCCACGACAATGCGAAGGATCGGCATAGCCAAATGGTTGGTGTGCCACACCATCAAGGCAACGCCAACTTACTTCAGTTCAGACGAAACTGGGTATGTGGTTTGCTTCATGATTCATGCAATTCATTCTTCATGCTAGCTTGAGCCCCTTACTAATACTTTGTTCCTCTCTTTTAGGCGCATCAAAATAAGACAGAGATGCCAGAGTTGTACGACCTTTATGGCATGGCCCATGCTGCCTCCTACAAGAAGGCGAAGGCATTCTATGAGTCTGACCCGGATGATCCAAATAACTTCACCAACATCTCATCGCACCACAAGCTCGTAAAATACAGGGATGCGGGGAAGGCTTGGAAAGGGGAGGACTTTAACCCGAGCGAGGAACCTTTGGATCCATAGCTGGTGATGATATCTGGTGGCGGGAGGCCCCATGGCTCGATAGCCATTGGAGATGGGATAATACATTGTCCACTCACTCTCCCGGAGATCAAGGCGTTCTAGTCGAGCTCCTGTCTTGAGACAACACCTCGTCCATGGCCAGTCGATCTTGCCATCGAGGTTAGTTGTATGGACTCAGAAAACTTTCATCCATTTCATTGTGTGTGTGGCCATCGATCATTACTGTTGTAACGAGGAATGGTGTTGCAGGTTGCTGTTCAGAAAGAGAGAGCGGCAAACGAGGCTGCTCTTGGGAAAGAGAGATTGGCAAGCCAGGCTGCTCTTCAGGATGCTCTTGAGGAGAGGGACCGGACCACGGCTCGGTTGATTGAGGAGGAGAGGGCCCGGAATGAGGCGGGTCACCTGGCCATGTACGAGCTTATTGTGGTAAGTTTCCTTTTCAAATTAGCCAAATCATGTGTGTAATGTCTGTTTCATTACTAACTAATATGACCGACTCTTCAAAAACCGAATGTGTAGTCTATGTGCGAGAAGACACGTCATGCTCCTCCGCCGATGCCCGTCTTCTATGCGATTGGCACGGTGAGTTTCATTTCAATGGTCATTATAAACTAGTATTAACAATTGAGTGTCATCATGCTAACCAAGACATTGCAAAATATCTTTTCTGCAGAATAACTCCCGGGCAGCATCGCACGACCCTTCTCTAAGGCAACCATCTCCAAACGAAGCCGTCGCGAGCAACCCTCGTGTTTCTCATCCTTGATGACCAGGACGGTAAGTATTCTCTAGTTAATTTATGACATAATTAGCTAGTTTATCTTTGTTAGGTAAAAACATCATAATCACCTTGGTTAGCTCATAACTTAGCTAATTTAGCTCCAAAATGACATAATAAGCTCAATTGAAATAGGGAAAATGAAAAGAAGGAAGAAGAAGAAGAGAAGAAGAAGGAGAAGAAGAAGGAGAAGGAGGAGAAGAAGGACAAGGAGCCCTCCTTCTTCTCCTTCTTCTTCTCTCCTCCTTCTTCTCTTTATTCTTCTCCTTCTTCTTCTCTTCTTATTTTCTTCTCCTTCTCCTCCTCCTCCTCCTCCTTCTTCTTCTTTTTCTTCTCCTTCTTCTTCTTCTCTTTCTTCATCTACGTAGCTTATTTTTCCCAACGAAGACATACTTAATTATCCTGCAAAATGACATAATTAGCATAGTTAGGTAAAAACATCATAAGAACCTTGGTTAGCTCATAACTTAGCTAATTTAGCTATAAAACGACATAATAAGCTCAAAATGGCATAAGAACATTGGTTAGCTCATGAATATTATATACATAGCTTGTTTTCCTCTAAAATGACATAATTAGCCCATTTAGCTCCAAAAAGACATACTTAGCTAATTTAGATCCAACAAGAGGAGAAGAGGAGAAATGAAATGAAGGAAGAAGAAGAAGAAGACAAGAAGAAGAGAAGGATAAGGAGAAGAAGGAGAAGGAGTCCTACTTCTCCTCCTTCTTCTCCTTCTTCTTCTCCTTCTTCTTCTCCTCCTCCTTCTTCTCCTCCTCTTTCCTCCCCTCTTTCATATTCTCCTTACCTTATTTTCCCAACAATGACATAATTAGCCCATTTAGCTCCAAAAAAGCATACTTAGCTAATTTAGCTCGAAGAAGAGGACAAGAGGAGAAGAAAGAGGAAAAATGAAAAGAAGGAAGAAGAAGAAGAAGAGAAGAAGAAGGAGAAGGAGGAGAATAAGAAGAAGGATCCCTCCTTCTTCTCCTTCTTCTTCTCCCCTCCTTCTTCTGCTTCTTCTTCTCTTCTTCTTTTCTTATTCTTCTCCTCCTGCTCCTGCTCCTTCTCCTTCTCCTCCTCCTCCTCCTTCTCTTTCTTGTTCTTTTTCTTCTCCTTCTTCTTCTCTTCTTGCTTCTTCTCTTTGTTCTTCTACATAGCTTATTTTTACCAACAAAGACATACTTAGCTAATTATCCTCCAAAATGACATAATTAGCTTAGTTAGGTAAAACACCATAAGAACCTTGGTTAGCTCATAACTTAACTAATTTAGCTCCAAAATGACATAATAAGCTGAAAATGGCATAAGAACCTTGGATAGCTCATGAATATTATATACTTAGCTTATTTTCCTCTAAAATGACATAATTAGCCCATTTAGCTCCAAAAAGACATACTTAGCTAATTTAGCTCCAAGAAGAGGAGAAGAGGAGAAATGAAAAGAAGGAAGGGTAAGAAGAAGAGAGGGAGAAGGAGAAGAAGAAGGAGAAGGAGGAGAAGAAGGAGTCCTACTTCTCCTCCTCCTTCTTCTCCTTCTTCTTCTCCTTCTTCTTCTTCTCCTCCTCTTTCTTCTCCTCTTTCATATTCTCCTTACCTTATTTTCCCCAACAATGACATAATTAGCCCATTTAGCTCCGAAAAGGCATACTTAGCTAATTTAGCTCGAAGAAGAGGACAAGAGGAGAACAAAGAGGAAAAATGAAAAGAAGGAATAAGAAGAAGAGAATAAGATGGAGGAGGAGAAGAAGGACAAGGAGCCCTCCTTCTTCTCCTTCTTCTTATCCTTGTTCTTCTATCCTCCTTCTTCTCCTTATTCTCCTCCTTCTTCTCTTCTTCTTTTCTTCTTCTCCTCCTCCTCCTTCTTCTTTTTCTTCCCATTCTTCTTCTCTTCTTGCTTCTTCTCTTTCTTCTTCTACGTAGCTTATTTTCCCCAACAAAGACATACTTAGCTAATTATCCTCCAAAATGACATAACTAGCTTACTTAGGTAAAAACATCATAAGAACCTTGGTTAGCTCATAACATAGCTAATTTAGCTCCAAAATGACATAATAAGCTCAAAATGGCATAAGAACCTTGATTAGCTCATGTATATTATATACTTAGCTTGTTTTCCTCTAAAATGACATAATTATCCCATTTAGCTCCAAAAAAACATACTTAGCTAATTAATTTATCTCCAAGAAGAGGAGAAATGAAAACAAGGAACAGGAAGAAGAAGAGATGAAGAATAGAAGGAGAAGGATAAGAAGAAGGAGAAGGAGTTCTACTTCTCCTCCTTCTTCTCCTTCCTCTTCCCCTTCTTCTTCTCCTTCTTCTTATCCTTCTTATTCTTCTCCTCCTCTTTCTTCTCCTCTTTCATATTCTCCTTACCTTATTTTCCCCAACAATGACATAATTATTCCATTTAGCTCCAAAAAGGCATACTTAGCTAATTTAGCTCGAAGAAGAGGACAAGAGGAGAAGAAAGAGAAAAAATGAAAAGAAGGAAGAAGAAGAAGATAAGAAGAAGGAGAAGGAGGATAAGAAGGAGAAGGAGGATAAGAAGGAGAAGGAGCCCTCCTTCTTCTCCTTCTTCTTCTCTCATCCTTCTTCTCCTTATTCTTCTCCTTCTTCTTATCCTTCTTATTCTCTTCTTTTATTCTTCTTCTCCTCCCCCTTCTCTTCCTCCTCCTCCACCTTCCTTTTCTTCCCCTTCTTCTTCTCTTCTTGCTTCTTCTCTTTCTTATTCTACGTATCTTATTTTTCCCAACAAAGACATACTTAGCTAATTATCCTACAAAATGACATAATTAGCTTAGTTAGGTAAGAACATCATAAGAACCTTGGTTAGCTCATAACTTAGCTAATTTATCTCCAAAATGACATATAATCTCAAAATGGCATAAGAACCTTGGTTAGCTCATGAATATTATATACTTAGCTTGTTTTCATCTAAAATGACATAATTAGCCCATTTAGCTCCAAAAAGACATACTTAGCTAATTTAGCTCCAAGAAGAGGAGAAGAGGAGAAATGAAAAGAAGGAATAAGAAGAAGAGAAGAAGAAAAGGAGCAGGAGAAGAAGAAGGAGAAGGAGTCCTACTTCTCCTACTTCTTTTCCTTCTTATTCCCCTTCTTCTTCTCCTTCTTCTTCTTCTACTCCTCTTTCTTTTCCTCTTTCATATTATACTTACCTTATTCTCCCCAAGAATGACATAATTAGCCCATTTAGCTCCAAAAAGGCATACTTAGCTAATTTAGCTCGAAGAAGAGGACAAGAGGAGAAGAAAGAAAAAAATGAAAAGAAGGAAGAAGAAGAAGAAGAGAAGAAGAAGGAGAAGGAGCCCTCCTTATTCTCCTTCTTCTTCTCTCCTCCTTCTTCTTCTCCTTCTTCTTGTCTTCTTCTTTTCTTCTGCTTCTCCTCCTCCTCCTTGTCCTTCTCCTCCTCCTCCTCCCCCCTCCTTCTTTTCTTCTCTTTCTTCTCTTCTTGCTTCTTCTCTTTCTTCTTCTACGTAGCTTATTTTCCCCAACAAAGACATACTTAGCTAATTATCGACCAAAATGACATAATTAGCTTAGTTAGGTAAAAACATCATAAGAACCATGGTTAGCTCATAACTTAGCTAATTTAGCTCCAAAATGACATAATAAGGTCAAAATGGCATAAGAACCTTTGTTAGCTCATGAATATTATATACTTAGCTTGTTTTCCTCTAAAATGACATAATTAGCCCATTTAGCTCCAAAAAGACATACTTAGCTAATTTAGCTCCATGAAGAGGGGAAGAGGAGAAATGAAAATAAGGAAGAAGAAGAAGAGAAGAAGAAGAGAAGAATAAGGAGAAGAAGAGGGAGAAGGGGGAGAAGAAGGAGAAGGAGTCCTACTCCTTCTCCTTCTTCTCCTTATTCTTCTCCTTCTACTTATTTTCTTCTTCTTCTTATTCTCCTCCTCTTTCATCTCCTCTTTCATATTCTCCTTACCTTATTTTCCCCAACAATGACATAATTAGCCCATTTAGCTCCAAAAAGTCATAATGAGCTCAAAATGGCATAAGAACCTTGGTTAGCTCATGAATATTATATACTTAGCTTATTTTCCTCAAAAATGATATAATTAGCTTCGTTAGGTCCAAAATGGCATAAGAAACTTTGTTACCTCATAAGTGTTAGATAGTTAGCTTATTTCCATCCAAATTGACATAATTAGCTTAGTTAGGTCAAAAATGGCATAATAACCTTGGTTAGCTCAAAAAGGTCATATACTTGGCTTGTTTTCCTCCACAATGACATAATAAGCTCAAAAACATCATATGTTGTTGTTGTTCTTCTTCTGACTTTCTTATTCCCATTTTGTAGATTGGATGTACTAGATGCATGGAAGCTGGCATTGATGGAGTGCTTTAGTTCTAGTTTTCATTTCAGTTGATGAACAATGTGGAACTATATGTATATGTATATATGGATGAACAGTATATGTGGAACTATATGTATATGTATATATATGGATGAAACTTTGTATATGTTGGTTCTTTCGATATATGGGATGCACATTGATGAACAAATGGCATTGATGAACTTTATATGTATAGCATATATGTGTTGTGATCTATATATCATATATGTGCTATGAATTACATATATGTGCTGTGAAATAACGTAAAAAACAAAACTGAGACAATATGGGCTCTTTGCCGTCTGCGAGTTGATGGCAAAGGCCTTTGCCATGAGGCAGCGGACGGCAAAGGTGCCACGTGGCAACCAACTATGCAACCCGGGGCACCAATAGCTGGCCCGTATATGCTCTTTGCCGTCCGCTGCCTGGTGAGGCAGACGGCACAGAGTCTGGGGAGGTAGACGACAAAGATATGAGGGAGGCAAACGACAAAGAAACGACTGGGCCAACTGAGGGCTGGCCCATATAAGCACACGACAAAGGAATGAGGGACACACACGACAAAGGAGATGAGGGAGGCAGACGCCTGTCGGCTGCCGTCTAAATATGTTTTCCGTCTGCTCGGTGCCAAAGGCTGACGGCAAAGACCTTTGCCGTCCTCTTATTGCAGACAGACGGCAAAGAAGGTGATATGCCGTCGAAAGTAGTCGTAGGAACTTTGCCGACAGGAGGTTGACAGCAAAGACCTTTGCCGTCGGTGGAACACCTCTTTGCCATCTGTTATGGCAGGCAACAAGCTCTTACATACTCAATTATCATATAGTCTTCTATGATTGCTAATACTCAAAGATTATTTTTAGAACAAACACCATCATCGAATACACAGAAACATAGGGGCTTAATGCTTCGCCTCCCAACATACTTATCAGGAAGATAATTGTAAACAATAATAAATCATGATCAAATATATTTGACTCGATATATGTGTTTGGTTCTTTCCCCACCACATGATGCTTCCCAACTAATAGACTGAGGTTGGACTAAGACGTTGATTCAATATGAAAAGTAAATAACATAAAAGTAACACTACTAGGGAAAAGCCTACCAGTAGCATGCTTTTTAGGGCTATTAGTAGCGCTGGGTACCGCGCTACTCATACGACGCTACAACTAACGCTTATCAGTAGCATGCTTTGGCCCGCGCTACTGCTATAGCTACTTAGTAGTAGCGCTGTCCTTACCAGCGCTACTGCTAAGTGGCTTAGCAGTAGCGTTTTTTATTTTCAGCGCTACTACTATATTTTCACATATCTTTTTTTGCTACATATTTGCGATGTTTTTGTATAGATTTTATACAATATTCTATGATGAGCATATTTCCAGTGTATGATATGATTATGATACACATAATAGTCTCATCATACCATTGAACACAAATCATGTCGTCACATCATAATCATGATATAGCTATACAAATTACATGGCATGTCTAATCATAGATAATGTAGTATTTATTCAGGCACCGGTTTGTATCCCTCTCTCGAACTAGCGTGAACCTAAACTAACTACTTTCTGCTTCGGCTCTGCTATCTAACCCTCTCCGGCTGTCACTCGGAAACCGGTACACCTGGGCCTCACACTCCGGTCACTCGTCGTATACTCCTGGTGTAGCACTTCTTCGCCATCGATGATCTATGTACCTGCATCGTCACATGAGTTGATAATATGCAACATATATAGTTGAGAAACAGAAAGAGACAAACTTGGCAATAATAGAAGCAACATCTCATAAGCATAAATAGCAAAGTCGATAGTACCCAAAATGCCCTAACTAGAGTGATCTTCGCTAGTTGAGGAGGACGGTTTAATTACATCACAAATAAAGTTTCGTCATAGAGAAAGTATGGACTAAACGGACACTTTGTCATATATCGTCAATCACTCCAACATGTGGTGCCATCCATCCAAGTCAGGAAGATAGTCCCCGAGCGCAGTGAAAGGCTTCAGGTCGAGACGCTCAGCCGATACGTGTGTTCGGACGTCTTCCCATGACATTTTCCCTTCTTCGTAGAACATACCTGTTTTCTTGACGACCTCCTTCATGATGATTTGGGCAAGTTCACGCTGGATGTGATAGAACTCAGCTGGAAGTCGGTGATCCGGGATATCTCCTAGGTTCTTTGCCCATTGCAGAATATGGCCATAGCCGGATGTAGGTGGCATGCGAAGGTTCTGCTGATCCCGTCTGTACTCCAGCATGTGGTGGAGGACATAGAATCCATCACTAAGAGTACCACTCGGTTACTGGATGCAACAGAAGTCGATCTTATGGGTGAAGGCGGGCACGCGGTTCCTTATCCTCTTGGCCGTGATCTCTCCACCCCATAGACCATACACAAAGCTAGCACTGTCGAGAACATACTTGATGTGGGTGTAATCCTTTTTCTTCATGTTCTTCGACGAGTTCAAGTAAAGAGCATGGGAGAATCAGGGGTAAATGATGATGAGGACGGCGCGCCCGTCGCTGCATAAAATAAGTACACCTCAAATTATCCTCCATGCATGCGAAATGAATTATTGAAATTGAAGGAAATATTTCTGTGGATGACTTACATGGGATGATAAGGCACGAGAATCGGCTCCTTGTCCTTATTGGCAACCATGAAATCAGCGATGTAGTTACTCGCGTATTCACGTTGCTTTGGGCAGACTGCCAAGAAGGCCTCGTGCATGAAGTACGGGTCGACAACACAGATATAAGGTATCTGCTCAATCCTGATGATGTGGTTCATATGAAGGAAAAAAGGCGGACAAACATACAATCCAGCCTTTTCAAGTGAAACATGTCAAAGATGTAATCAAACCGAAGGAAGATCTTTTCCGCTGGGAATGTGTCGACGTACAACCTTTGCTGCGGCACGTTAACCACGTAGAGAGGGTATCCTTGAGTTTTTTAGGCAATCATGCTTTTCTCTCTCCACAACACATCGTCATCAAGTCTCCTTAGATTGCCGTATATGGCCTCTACCGCTGCCTTAGGTAGGATTGAAACACCGGGGATATGAAATTTTGCCGCACCGGGGATAGGTATATGATCTTGAAATCGAGGCTGCTGAGGTGACTTCATCATAGAAGAAGCTTCTAGAATTGCCAAACTGGGTAAAAAGATAAACATAGACCAATTGTTGGCATGCATGTTGTCTCACTTAAGATAGGAGATCACTGTTATCATGGGTTATGTGACCTAGGTGCTTGTGTGAGTGTTATTCCTTTTTCCTTATATGAATAAATTAAGAATGAAATAGCACCTACTGAAATAGAAGACATAGATGTTACTATTAAACTTGCCAATAGAGATACTATATCACCAATTGGGATTCTTAGAGATGTTGAAGTCTTGTGTGGGAAGATAAAATACCCTACTAATTTTCTTGTTCCTGGCTCCCCACAAGACGACTTTTGTCCCATTATCTATGGTAGACCTTTCTTGAACACCGTCAATGCCAAAATAGCTTGTAAGAAACAAACTGTCGGTGTTAGCTTTGCTGAGATATCTCATGAATTTAACTTCTCCAAGTTTAGTAGACAACCACATAAGAAAGATATGCCTAGTAAGGATGAAATTATTGGTCTTGCTTCTATTGCTGTACATCCTACTGATCCTTTAGAACAATATTTGCTAGACCATGAAAATGATTTGCATATGTGTGAAATAAATGAAATAGATAGAATCTTTTTCAAACAACAACCTATGCTTAAACACAATTTGCATATTGAAACTCTAGGAGGTCCCCCTCCACCTAAAGGTGATCCTGTGTTTGAATTAAAACAATTGCCAGACGCTTTGAAATATGCTTATCTTGATGAGAAAAATACATATCCTATTATTATTAGTACTAACCTTTCAGAACATGATGAAGAAAGATTATTGAAAGTTCTAAGGAAGCACCAAGCTGCTATTGTATATACTCTTGATGATCTTAAGGGTATTAGTCCCACCTTATGTCAACACAAGATTAATATGGAACCTGATACTAGACCCGTTGTTGATCACTATCGGTGAATACTCACAACATATGCCATAGGTAGGCTAAAGTCGGTGAGAACCGAAGGGACAAAGGAGGGCGCTGGGAACGAGGTTGGTACAAGCATGGAACGCACGATGTACCCAGGTTCAGGGCTCTCCGTAGAGATAAGACCCCTAGTCCTGCAGGAGTGTTTGATGTGTATGAATGGATTACAATGTCGCTCCTGGAGCTCTGTTGGGAGGAGGAAGAGGGGAGCAGCCGGCTCGTCTCTGCCTCTCTCTATGCGGTTGGTGGTTATGAAGTGTTGCTCGTCTATCGAATGATCGGATCCCCCTGCATGGAGGGCGACCAGGGGGTTTTATAGGCGAACCCACCGGCCTACAATATGGATAAAGGGTACAAGAGTGGGACCCGGCTGGCAGCCTCGCCGGCTGACCAGGGGCCGATGAGAGTCTTGTCTTGTCGCTTGAGGGGCCCGCTGGTTGCATGGTCTTGTTAGAGCATATATCTCCATACGTGGTTTTGGTAATTAATGACAATTCCTATGGACTAATGGTTGCCTTAAGTTACATTTATAGGATTTGTCCATGGGCACTTCTTGAAGTCCATCTGTTGGGTTCAAGGAGTTTATATGATGACCAAGATGGTATTCAAGGTATTATCCAAAGAATGGTCATAGAGACACATGGTTGATCAAGTCTTAGACAAAGAGTAAATCAAGATGATCAACACACAAAGCGTACAAGATGTACCGAGAGGGATCAAGTGATCCCATGGTATGGTAAGCATTGTCCATTACGTGTTTGTGTACTAACCCATGGTCTTTGTGAGAGTTCTATGTGGGGGTTAGGTGTGTTTCCATGGGCTTGCGTCTAGAGGAAGATCTCATACAACCCATGAAGGATGACGTCAAGTGGTGATCGTCATCAAGATGGCGGTGTGCAAGTTCAAGTGGATCAGCATGAAGATATCTTGCTTGAAGCTTGCTATTCATTGTGGTGGCAATGGACTTGTGAAGATATGCTGAAGAGTGGCTCACCCATAGTGAGTATGGGGGAGAAATCAACAAGTCTTCATCAAGCCAACGCAATCAAGAAAGGTGGTCCATCTTGAGGAAGCCAAGATCATCATCATCTAGCTCAAGAGGACGAGGTGCAAGGTATAGGTTTGCCCTTGATAGGTTTTCTGTTTAGGATAGATTGATGTACTATCAAGGGGGGCTCTCAAGTGAGTAGCTTGATCGTATCGTTCGTTGAGAGCTCAAACCATTTGCATCCTTGCATCATACTTCTTGGTTCTTGTTTGGTGTTTCTCTTTGTGAGTTTTAGAGCTTATGGTCATCTTCGTGACAAGCTCGAGTTCATCGAAAACGGAGTCCATATGCATCTACTATGATGTTTTAGATGTTGGAGTTTTTGCCGATTCTTCATTCATAGAGGACTCACATCTCTATATCATTGGCATTTTCATATCTGCATGGTCTCTATGCTGTTTGGATAGCTCTTGTCGTCCCGAATCCAACAAGCTTGGGTTTGCTCGATTCGGAGGTCGTATGCGAAAGTTATGGTTGTTTCAGTGGCGAGCGGTAGTACCGCTGGACCTAGCGGTAGTACCGCTGGACCTAACGGTAGTACCGCTAGAGTTGGCTGTAGTCCCGCTGGCTGGCGGTAGTACCGCCCCTGGTCAGCGGTAGTACCGCTCCAGGAGCTTAGTACCGCCTGCCTAGCGGTTGTTCATGGACGGATCTTTTTGCGAAGACTTTCTTGGCGGTGGTAGTGCCTTTGCACTACCAGGGGCCCAGCGGTAGTACCGCTACAACCAGCGGTAGTACCGCTAGCTGGCGGTAGTACCACCCCTGGTCAGCGGTAGTACCGCTGGAGCTCGGGCAGAGAGTGGGGGTAACGGTCTGATTCCTTCCCCCACTATATAAAGGGGGTCTTCTTCCCCCTTGGCCTCATCCCTCCGTTGAGCTATTGTTCTACCTCCATTGTTGACATTCTTAGAGCTTGCTTACTCTCAATCCCTCCAATGATTCTTGCTTGTTCTTGAGGGAAAAGAGAGAGGAGATCTAGATCCACATCTCCACCAATCACTTTCCCCTCTATGTGAGGGGAACCCCTTGGATCTTGATCTTGGAGTTCTTTGTGAGCTCCTTGTTCTTCCTCTCATATTTCTCCATAGCTTTCGTTGTTGTGGAGGGATTTGAGTATGAGGGACTTGACCACTTCGTGTGTTCTTGCCATTGCATTAGTTGCATCGGTTTGAGTTCTCCACGGTGATACGTGGAGGTGAGAAGTTGAGAAGCTTACTACCTTTGGTACTTAGTACCATAGATATTGTTCTTCGTGGATGCTTTGGCGTCCTAGAAGCTTGGTGGTGTCTCGGAGCTCAATCATTGTGGTGTGAAGCTCCGGGCAAGCGTCGGGGTCTCCAATTAGGTTGTGGAGATTGCCCCGAGCTATTTGTACGGGTACCGGTAACTGCCCCCAAGGGTTGCCACGTGTACGGGTTCGGTGACCGCCCCCAAGGTTTGCCATTTGTACGGGTTCGGTGACCGCCCTCAAGGGTCCCTTAGTGGAATCACGGCATCTTGCATTGTGCGAGGGCGTGAGGAGATTACGGTGGCCTTAGTGGCATCTTGGGGAGCATTGTGCCTCCACACCGCTCCAACGGAGATTAGCATCCGCAAGGGTGTGAACTTCGGGATACATCATCGTCTCCGCGTACCTCGGTTATCTCTTACCCGAACCCTTTACTTATGCACTTTACTTTGTGATAGCCATATTGTCTCTTGTCATATATCTTGCTATCACTTAGTTGTTTATCTTGCTTAGCATAAGTTGTTGGTGCACATAGGTGAGCCTAGTTGTTTGAGGTTTTGTGCTTGACATATTAAACGTTAGTTTTATTCCGCATTTGTTCAAGCCTAAACCTTAATTATTTTAAAGCGCCTATTCGCCCCCCCTCTTGGTGACATCCACGTCCTTTCAGGTCTCAATTGGCTGTGGGATCCGCCGGCTGGCCAATGGGTCTCTCGCATAAGGTTGACACCGAGCACGCGCTATACGTCGAGCGTCATCCAGCGAGATTCATCATGGGCAGGTAGTACGACCGCCTCCACTATTCCCCACTCCGAGTGCAGTAATGGAGTGGGAGTGTGACGGTCCAACACTATGCTAGGTGATGGATTAGAGCCGGGGTAGGTCAGCGGCGTGGCCGCCGACGCTCGTACCTACCGGACGCTCCGATCCATTACCTTTGCTGACACGTAGCTACCTTTAGTTGTAGGGTCTCATCCTGACCTACGATCTGATGTGACTTATGATCCTCGGCCGGCTAGCCTGCTTGGTTAGCCGGCTTGGACACGGCCGCCTCGTTCCTAGCAGGCTGGACTGACCAAGCCGGCCAGGAAGAGGTAACCGTCTCGACTCTAGCCGTCAGGGGTTGCCTGGCCGGCCAGAGAGATGGCCGCC
The DNA here is from genome assembly GCF_904849725.1 of Hordeum vulgare subsp. vulgare. Taxonomy (NCBI): domain Eukaryota; kingdom Viridiplantae; phylum Streptophyta; class Magnoliopsida; order Poales; family Poaceae; genus Hordeum; species Hordeum vulgare. Next base: position 247,026,903 of record NC_058518.1, on the reverse strand, counting down.
TCGTCCTCCAGCCGGTAGGCGTGGCCTAGCCGGCCAGAAAACTTGGGCCTTGGGAAACTTTGTTTGTTCATATCCTTTGGGCAGGAAATGAAGGAGTAGGATCGATGAGCCTACTCGGGGGTTATCCCCTCGACAGTAGTCCACAAAGCTGGAGAGGCCTGCCGCCTGCGGGCGGGCGCCCTCACCGGCTTGATGATTTGCCTTGGTATTTTCTGCCGCTATTTGTGACGGGGAGCGCCGGCTCCGAAACCGGATGGCTTCTAAGCGACGCCTCGACTTCGTCGTAGGTCGCCCAGAGAGCGCCACGTGCCAGGCCCCGCCTAACGTAATGATGGTGATTACTGGTGATGGGACCGGGCCTGGGCCCTGGGTCCCGCCATGACGCCTCCTCGGCCTCCACGTGAGAGATCCTTTGCGGATTTACTCCACGACGGTTGGGCTTAGGGAAGCGTTACTGCCCGTAATACATGGGGTTAGTGGGGGTCCCATGCGCACCGGATCCCCTCCCCACGACGCTTCATGGGGTTTAAATGGGATGCGGGGGTTCCGAGGAGGCCAGTTGCCCCTTCTCGCCCCGCATCCACGCTCTCTTCCTCCTTGAACCCAGAGAGAAAGAGCTCACCTTCTTCGTCTTCCTCGCCTTTGTCGATGCAAAGGCACCAGCCCCTTCGAGTTTCAGCCACCCGCAACCATGGCCGGCGGCTCTTCCTCGAAAAGGTCCTCGTCGCAGAAGGCCTCGTCGCAGGGGGCCTGGCTGGGTAGCGAGATCGGCGAAGAGCACATCGAGGCGCTCCGCCATCACCGGTTGCTGCCCCTAGCCTCCCAGGTGCTGGTGCGACTCCCTGGCGCTGAGACCGCTCCCACACCCGCTGTGGGAGAGGTCGTGGTCTTCAACGAGCATTTCTACCGGGGCTTCGGGCTTCCGGCCAGCGCCTTCTTCTACGAATGGCTTCACTTCTTTGGCCTGCAGCCGCATCACCTGGTGCCGAACGGCATACTGCAGCTGTTGGCCTTTGTGATCTTGTGCGAGGGCTTTGTGGGGATCGAGCCCCGCGTCGATCTGTGGCGCAACTTGTTCTTCTTCAAGCAGAAATTCATCGCCATGGAGGAGTCCGAGGTGGAGAAGCTCACCGGACCGCACCCGATGATGCCGTGCGGAGCCGCGCTCGTGCACCATCGCTCGAAGTTGGGCTTCCCCCAGATGCCGCTGCAGGAGTCCATCAAGCAGTGGTAGAAGGGCTTCTTCTATGTGAAGAACGCCGACCCCGCCCCGGACGCCCTCAACATGCCCCCGTTCAACATCGACCCGCCGACGAGGTTGAACTGGGCGGCGAAGACCCCCAAGCCGATTCCCAAGGTGGCACTGATGTGTGCCCACCTCGAAATCCTGGAGAAGAGCGGCCTCCTCGGCAGCGACCTGCTCACCACTATGGTGACCCGCCGGATCCTGCCGCTACAGAGGCGGCCACATCTAGTCTGCCAGACGAGCGACCGACATGATTCCTGCAAGCTGTCCATCAAGAGGTTCACCCCCAGCGTGGTAGCGCGAAGGGTGAACCTTATCTCCACCGCTCGCATGGATGACAATGCGAGCTGGTCGTGGGGGATGACCCCCTTCAACAGGTCTCGTCCGCCTCCAATGATAAGTGGCTTCTTTGTTCTTCGCAGTTCGTCTTGCAACCGGCCGTCTTGCTGAGCCGGTGAGCGAATCCCTTTTCGCAGCTGTTCGAGAGGTTGCAGGGTTCCCTCCGTCCGCCCGCTCCTGACGTGGATGTGTCCGACGCCTTGGAGATTGAGGACGAGGGCGTGATTGAATCTCGCTCGGACTCCTCCGCAGGCTCGGAGAACACCCTAGAGTCGAAAGGGACAGAGCCGTCTGGTGAGTACCCGCGGCCCTCCGTCGCAGACTGGACGGATGTCGACGAGACTCCCTCATTCTTCTCTGGTGCAGCCTTCGAGGAGGACTCCGACGGGGTGGAGGAGGTTACCAGCCCACCATTGACCCGCGGCCGGCGTCGAAGGGCCAGGGCAACCGCCGCCGACGAGGCGGCCGGGAGGAAGGGCAAGGGTGCCACAGCATCCAGGCCGGCTCCTAAGCGGCCGGCGCCGGGTCCTCCAGCCGGAGCATGGGCAGGAGGCGCCAAGAAGCGCCGTGGTGCTGGCCGAAGGCAGGTGCCGATGGTCGCGGGGTAAGATTCCCTCCCCCTTTTCTTCGTTTATCTTGTGGGAAGTTAGGTTCCTTAAGAACTTCGCTCGACAGGGAGGCGGAGGATGTGGAGGAAGACACCGCCTCCGCAGCCGATCGGGCAGACTGGGCAGCAGCCGATGCTTCCCAGAGGGAGCTTGAGGAGCAGTCCAAGCGCCGGTGGGACGTGGCCGCAGGGAAAGACGGTCGGGGGGCCAGTCTCGCCCCAGCCGGGCCAAGAAGCCGGCGGAGAAGCGTGCGAAGGCTAGACATGACCCCTCCGCGCATGCTCGCGCGGAGGAGCCAGCTAGCGAAGCGGCTTCGAGGCATGCCCCGAGGGCTGAGGGGGCCAGCCCTCCGAGCCGGATGCCTCGGCGCCGCTGGACTTGGAGACGATCCCCGACTCCCCCAGCGCCGAGGCGGCGCCCGACGTGCGGGAGCTGATCCTGGACGTGCCGGACGCGACCCCTGATGCGCCAGGGGTGGCCATGGATGCGTCGGATGCGGCCCATCCACCTCCCGTTGAGGAGGCGGCACCAGCTGTGATATTGGCGGAGCCGGCTATCGAGCCGGCGCCCGGAGCCGGCTCCATCGTCGTTCCCCACCATGTTCCGACTGCGCCGGGAGCTAGAGGCCGGGTTGGGAGCTGGCCCATGAATACATGGCGGGCGGCCAACTTGGCACACGCGCGACTGCCCGCCGGCACTGCGCTCACCGATGTCCCGGAGCTGGTGTCGATGTTTACCAGCGGCCGGTCAAAGGTGGAGCAGTCGGCCCGCGTGGTGTGCGGCGACATGGAGCGCCTGGAGGCCCGCACCAGGGTAAGTACCTCATCTCGGGTTTGAATTTCTCTTTTTTCCTCTTCTTGCATCAGTGGGGGCGCGACAGCGCACCCACTGGGTGTAGCCCCCGAGCATCGGGTCAGCCGATCGTCGGCCGGGCCGATTCTCTTTGAACTTCTTATCTTGTTTTGCTTTTTTAGTGGGGGCGCTAGCGCACCCACTGGGTGTAGCCCCCGAGAATCGGGCTGGTTAGGTTTTAACTAGGCCGAATCTTAATCTTGCTTCTTCTTTGCTTTTTTGGCAGGAGCTTTATGATGCCCAGGCGCAGGCCTATAATGAGTTGCGGACTCAGCATCTGGCAGCTTATGGCCAAAATTGCCGAGCTCGAAGTTCGGCCGGGCGAGGTCGCCATGGAGCGGGACGCTCTGCGAGGCGCTCGCGACCGGCTCCAGGAGAAGCTGGCTCTTCTCCAGACGGAGAAGAAGGAGCTCGAGGCGGCCAGCCGGGTCGAGCTGGAGCAGCTGCGCGGCACGCTGCAGGAGAAGGAAGCCTCCTACTCTGCAGACATGGACCGCGTTGCGTCGGTTCATCTCAAGGAGATGGCCCTCAAGGACGCCGCCTTGAGGGAGAAGGAGGGGGCTCTTGTCCAGATGCAGTCGCAGCTGGCCAAGGAACTGGAGTCTGCGGCGACTCTCCAGGAAGAGGTTGCCCGCCTTACTCATGCGAGCAAGGTGCGGGAGCTCGAGGTCCTGGAGAGCGCCCATGAGATCGATGGCGCCTTCCATCGTGAGTCTCTCTTTTTTGTTTTGTCTTGAGCTTTTTGGCCGTCTCCTCTTCTTACTGCGCCCTTGTTTTCTTGTCTGAGGCCTCTTCCCTGCGACCCAGGTCGCAGCCGACACTGCCGTCGAGGTGAGCCGTGAGGAGCGCCGCGCGGCCGGGCAGGAGGTAGATACTACCTCCGGCTGGAGCGTGGAGGAGATCGGGGTGGGCATCCGGACCCGCCTGCATGCCCTGGGCGAGTCTGTGGTTCAGCTCCAGGTTGCAGGCTCGTCGATGGTGGCGGCCTTATGGCCGGATGGCGTGGAGCCGACGTGGATGAGCCGACTCGCCCGTTGGCTTGCAGCTGGCGAGGAACACGTGGATGCCTGGCACGCCTCAGCCGCGCACGCTGGAGCCTACTTGGCCCTGCGCTTGGCCAAGTCCTGGTATCGAAACCTAGACTTGGGCAAGCTCGTCGCTCAGCGTGACGGCTCAGAGGCGGAGCTGCACGGCGTGGAGGAGGCGCTGCGTGTGAGGGCCAGCGACATCGCCGAGTACGCCGCTTGGGACGATTTTGTTTTGGAGTGGGGTGAAGATGGCGGTGTGATCCCTGAAGATCTGCACGACCTTCAGCCCTATGACCCCAATGGTAGCTCCGGCGAGGCGGGCCATGCTATGGACTCTGCTGCCGCCTCCAGCGGTGCGGCATACGCCGAGTCCGGTGCAGATGGAGCCAGGAGCCCTCGCGAAGGAGACGACGCAACCGCCTCGGGAGCGAACGGGATGGTGAAGCCACCACTTCAGGAGCAGCGACCGGGGGACCGATGAGGCCGCAGCCCCGTAGCCGGTGTCCTTTTTGTTGTTCCACCCACTGGGGGATGTAATGAATGTCGAATGTGGGCCAATGCATTTTGAATGCATGTATTCAGAATTATATTCGTATTGCCATCCCTGCTGTTTTATATCTTTATCTTTTGATTCCTGGTTGACTCCTTTTTCTCCAATCCTTGTATTCCTAAGTTTCCACCCCGCCAGCCCGACAGCCGGGAGCCGGTCTGTGACTGGGTCGAGGTTTGTAGCCTTAGAACACAAGACCTAGATTTTTCGAAGCCATCAAGACTTAAAGATTAAGACATAAACTAGCAGAGGCCGGCCTGAATGAGATCGTAAATTTGATCGAGCCAACCCGAGCCGGCGACCCTTTTGTAGTCGAACTTTCCATGCATCCGGCCTTACCTGGCATCGCCTCGCAAGCCGGACGGCCGGAGCCAGTCCGCAGGCTCGTACGAGGTGACCAGGGACCGGCCGGCTTACACTATGTGTTCTTCTACAATATAGGGAAGGCGTCCGAGCGGCTAGCGAGCCCCCGAGCTTTTTAAAGCCAGCAAGGGGCGTACACAGCATAGCCCCCGAGCTTATTGAAGCCAGCAAGGGGCGTACGTAGTGTAGCCCCCGGGCTTATTGAAGACGGCAAGGGGCGTACACAGAGTGAGCACTCTTGATAAAAAGAAGCATGAGGCATGCTCTTTTTATTGCATTCATTGAGGATCCCTGAATAGGGAGAAAGATACATATGCATGCGCTTTCCATTGTTTGATACTTGCCTTTTAGCAATAGAATGGGAAAGCAATGCCACGTTCCATGGACGTTCCGTCTCCTGGCCGGAGTCGTCCCTCTTGCGCTTCCTTGGCTTTTGGGCGTCGATCAAGTAGTAAGCGTTGTTGTGCAACACCCTACTGATGATGAAGGGTCCCTCCCATGAGGATGAGAGCTTGTGCTGGCCGGCAGTGCGCTGGATTCTTCTGAGGACCAAATCTCCCTCCCTGAAAGAGAGAGGCTTGATCTTTTTGCTGTGGTAGTATCTCAGCTTCTGTTGATAGATGGCCGTCCGGCTCAAGGCCAAATCCCTTGCTTCTTCGAGGAGGTCCACACCATCTTCTCTTGCTTCCTTCGCCTCCGTTTCCGTGTATAGGCTGACCCGAGGCGAGTCGAACTCGATATCCGTGGGAATAATAGCCTCGGACCCGTATACGAGGAAGAACGGAGTGAAGCCGGTCGACCGGTTGGGCGTGGTGCGGAGGCTCCATAACACAACCGACAGTTCTTCGATCCAGCAGCCGACCGATCTGACAAGTGGTGCCACCAGTCTTGGCTTGATGCCGGCCAGAATCAGGCCGTTGGCCCTCTCTGCTTGGCCATTCGACTGGGGATGTGCCACTGATGCCAAATCGAGCCGGATGCCTACCTTGGAATAGTAGAGCGCCAGAGCGCCTTTGGCGAAGTTGGTGCCGTTGTCGGTGATGATGCTGTGGGGGATGCCATATCGAACAGAGATGTCCATGATGAACTTGACGGCCGTGGGGCCATCAAGCTTCTTGATAGGTCTGGCTTCAATCCACTTGGTGAATTTGTTGACGGCTACCAAGAGATGGGTCATTCCACCACGAGCCATCTTGAAGGGTCCTATCATGTCCAGCTCCCAGACGGCGAACGACCATGATAGGGGGATGGTTTTGAGGGCCGAAGGCGGCATGTGGCTCTTTGCGCTGAAGAACTGGCAGCCTTCGCTTTTGTCGACCAGATCCACGGCCTCCTCGAGGGCCGTGGGCCAGTAGAATCCATGGCGGAACGCCTTCGCCATGAGGGTTCTAGAGGCGGCATGATGCCCGCACTCCCCCTGATGAATGTCTCTAAGGATCTCCTGTCCCTTTTTTGATTCGACGCAACGTTGGAACACGTCGGTCACGCTGCGCCGTACCAGCTCGCGATTGATGATGGCGTAGGTTGCTGACCTGCGCTAGATCTACCTCGCCTCTGCATCGTATTGAGGAAGCTCGCTGCGAAGGAGGAAGGCCAGGATAGTTTGAGCCCATGACGGAGCCGACACAAGGGCTGGCTCCGCCTCGACCTGACTGTTAGGGGCTTCTGCAACCCCAAGCTTGATGGAGCGGCAGTCGTGGACTCGAGACGAGGTGTCTCTGGTGCTGCTGGGGCAGCTGGCTAGTCGTCTACCTCCATGACGTCCACCCACTGGGTCTCGAGACGACATGATTCGAGGCAGGGCGGAGCCGGAGTCGTTGTTGTAGCCGGTGCCGCTATTGGAGTCGGCATGGCCAGCGTAGCCGGCACATGAGCTGTAGCCGGCGTAGCTGGTGGAGCCGACGGCGCTTGCACCGTGGGCTCAGCCGGTGCCACTATTGGAGTCGGCATGACCTGCGTAGCCGTCACATGAGCTGTAGCCGGCATAGCTGGTGGAGCCGACTGCACTTGCACCGTAGAGTCAGCCGGCATGAAGATCGATCCCGACTCGGGAGACGGCCTGATAGACGGCTTATGGAGCTGCTTGAGGGAGACGCCGGCTGGGATAACCTGTCTCAAGGAGCCAATCTTTGCCAGTGTATCAACCGCCTCATTGTCTGCTCTGGGAACGTGGTGGAACTCACAACCCTTGAAGGGGCCGCTGAGCTGCTGGATGAGGAAGCGGTAGCTTGTCATGTTGGCATCCCTGGCGTCCCATTCGTCAGAAACTTCCTGTACCACCAAGTCTGAATCACCAAAACATATAAGCCGCTGGATGCCAATCTCCTTGGCGAGCCGGAGGCCGTGGGCTAGTACTTCGTACTCGGCGACGTTGTTGGAGGCGGCGAAGTGGATCTGGAGAGCATACTTGAGCTGGTCTCCTTTCGGAGACGTCAAGACGATGCCGGCTCCCAGACCCGTCCGCATGTTCGAGCCGTCGAAGTGCATCCGCCAATGCATAGAGTCTGGAGGCGGCGGCTCGAACTGGGTCTCGGCCTAGTCGACTAGGAAGTCGGCCACGATGTGAGATTTGATGGCGGTGCGAGGCTCATACCGAATATCATGGTCCGCCATGGAGATGGACCATTTGGCAATTCTGCCCGTGGCATCACTGTTGCTCATGATCTCTGAAAGTGGAGCAGTGCTCACCACAGTGATGGCATGCTCTTGGAAGTATTGCCTCAACTTCTTTGCAGCAAGGTAAACACCATAACACATTTTCTGGTAATGTGGGTAGTTCTGCTTGGAGGCAGACAAGACCTCGCTAAGGCAATAGACAGGGCGCTGCACTAGGAGTGCCTTGCCCACCTCCTTGCGCTGAACTACCAACACTACACTAACCACGCGACTGGTCGCTACATTGTGGGTTCCCTTTCAGCCGGAGCTACCAAGATTGGCAGGCTCGGGATGACCCGCTTGAGGTCGCGGAAGGCTTCGTCCGCCTGGTCGTTCCACTCGAACTTCGTCTTCTTCTTCATGAGTTGGTAGAGTGGAAGGGCCTTCTCCCCAAGCCGGCTTACGAACCGGCCAAGGGACGTCAGGCAGCCGACAAACTTCTACATTTCTAGGATCCGAGCCGGCCGCACCATCCGCTCGATGCTGCCGATCTTCTCGGGGTTCGCCTTGATGCCACGAGCGGACACGAAGAACCCCAAGAGTTTGCTGCCTGGAATCCCGAAGACGCACTTCTCCGGGTTGAGCCGGATCTTGTACTCGTGCAGGTTGGCGAACATCTCCCGCAGGTCGTCGAGGAGGCTGAAGTGCTGCTTTGTCTTGACGACGATGTCATCCACATAGACGTGGATGTTTCTGCCGATCTATGGAAGTAGGCATTGCTGCATGCAGCGTTGGAACGCCGCACCAGCGTTCTTCAGACCGAACGTCATGGTGGTGTAGCAGTAGGCCCCGAAGGGCGTGATGAAGGAGGTCTTCAGGCGATCAGCTGGATCCAGCTTGATTTGATGGTAGCTTGAATAAGAATCCAGAAACGACAGCAAAATTCGCAGTCTGCAGTGGAGTCAATCACTTGATCTATCCTAGGCAACGCGAAAGGGTCTTTCGGACAGGCCTTATTCAGGCTAGTGTAGTCGATACACATTCGCCAGGTGTTGTTCTTCTTTAGCACCAGGACTGGATTAGCGAGTTAGTCCAGGTGGAAAACATCCATGATGAAGGCGGCTGCAAGGAGCCGGGTGATCTCTTCTCCGATTGTGCGTCGCTTCCCCTCGGTGAAGTGGCACAAAGGTTGTTTCACCAGCTTTGCATCCCGTCGCATGTGAAGTTTGTGCTCGGCGTACTTCCTCGGAACACCCGGCTTGTCCTTGGGGGACCATGCAAAGATGTCTCGATTCTCACGGAGGAATTCGACGAGCTCGCCTTCCTATTTGGGGCTGAGGCCAGCCCCGATGGTGACGCACTGCTTGGGGTTGGCAGGGTCGAGTGGGACCGGCTTGGTCTCTTTGGCCGGCTTGAAAGAGCCCTAGCCGGTCGACTGGGACGGAGGAGAAGGAATCGCCGGCTGCTTAGTAGCCTGGGCCACGAGCCAGTCGATCTGCCGCTTCTCCTCAGCAATGACCAGGGTGTCGGCGAGGCGACTGCTATCTTAGGCACACTCCAGCGACTTCTTGTAGTCGCCAACAACAGTGATGATGTCCTTGGGACCCGTCATCTTCATATTCAGGTAGGCGTAGTGCGGAATAGCCATGAATTTGGCTAGAGCCGGTCTGCCCAGCAGCGCGTGATATGGGCTGCTACGGTCCACTACCTCGAACCATATGGACTCTCGGCGGAAGTGAGCTTTGTCACCGAAGAGGACGTCCAGCTGGATTTTGCCAATGGGCAAGCAGGACTGTCCAGGCACGATGCCGTGGAAGACAGTACTGGTCGCCAGGACGTCCGTCTCCTTGAGCCCGAGCTTGAGGAGAGTGTCGAGGTAGAGGACGTTGATGCTGCTGCCGCCATCGACCAGCACCCGGGAGAACCGGCAGGTGAGCCTCTTGGAGGCGAAGGTGGGGTCGAGGACGAGCGCGTATGAGCCCGGGTTGGGCATCACCGCTGGGTGGTCCACCCCGCTCCATGTGATTGGTCTGTCCGACCAATGCATGTACTAGGGAACCGGGGAACCGTGGCGTTCACCTCGCGCCGTCTCTGGCGTAGGCTGTGCTTGTCGTCGCCTTCACTGGTGAGGACGATGAATGCTCCGTCTTGATGTGGGTAGTCGTCATGGAGGTGGCCGTCATTGCGAGGCTGCGATGGTGGAGCCGGAGCAGGACCAGGAGCCGGTGCACAAGGCGCCGCCTGCGCACCTGGGGGAGCCGGCAGGCCATCCCCTTGCGAGAGCCGGCGTGCGAAGCTGCACTGTCGAAGGGTGTGGCTGGACGGCTGCGCCCCAGAATGTATCTTGCAGGGGGCGTCGAGCAGCTGCTCGAAGGACTGCTTGGGCAGCCAATTGGCGTTGTTCCTGTTGGAACGCTTCTGCAAAGGGCCGGCTTGAGGAGCCGACGTCTGGCCCTCCACGCTGGCTACCAACTTGCTGTTGGGGCGCGAATCCATCTGATCCGCCTTACGCTTGTTGTTGTTCTGGTCGCCGCGATTGTCCCCGGCCGGCTTGGGAGTAGCCGGCGTAGGGACAACCTTGTCCGAGGCGGTCACCTTGACGCGCATCGCCGAGTCGGCCGTGGCGTACTTGTACACCTTGGCCATGAGCACCGCCAGAGAGGTAGGCTCGCATCACATAATCTTGTGCTTGAGGAGGGTGCCATCTCGGCAACCGTCGATGAAGTACTGGACGGCTTGTACCTCATGCACCCCCTCGCAGGAGTTGCGGAGCTCTGTCCACCGGGTGACGTAGTCGCGAAGGGCTTCGTCGGGCTTCTGGACGCACATGGCCAGCTCGCGAGGCCGGCCAGGGCGCTTGTAGGTGCCAGAGAAGTTGTGGACGAACGCCTCCTCAAAGTCCACCCAGGAGTTGACGCTGCTGGCCGGAAGGATGTTAAGCCAAGTCCAAGCCGAGCTGGCCAACATGAGGGGCACGTAGCCGACCGCTACGCGCTTGTTGCCCCTGGCGATGCCGACGGCTGTGGTGTAGTCGATCAGCCAGTCCTCTAGCTTGGCCGTGCCGTTGTATTTGGGCGTGTCCCGAGGCAAGGTAAAGCCTTGGGGGAACGGCTCCCCTCGGATCCGGGGGCCGAAGCAAGCTGGACCGATGGGGCCGTCTTCCTCTAGGAGGGCTGACTGGGCCAAGACGAGGAGACACCTGCGGGCGTCCTGATCATCTTGGGGAGTGCGAGCGCCAATCCGAGTAGCGAGAGGGGAGGCGCCTCGCGAACCTGAGACGTGAGTTCTTCCCGGGTGAAGAATCTCACACTCTGAATCGCCCTCGTCGCCTCCGCGACGCCTGCCCTAAGTGTGCTTGTTCGGGCGCTGGGAGCGCCGGTCTTGGCTTCCCTGTCCCCTCCGGCCGGAGGTGCGATGTGAGGAAGATCCTTCTGCGTGATGCTGACCGCTAGGGTTGCAGCGTGCTCCGGGGTTGGGTCCCGGAGACTCTGAGTGGGCCTGACCGGGGTCAAGCCGAGTTTGTTGCTGGGTGGAGGCGTCAAGGAGGTCCTTGACCCTCTTCTCCTGGAAAGAACGCTCCTCGCCTTCCAGGCTCGCCATCTCCTCCATGGCCACCTGCGCCGCCCGCGTGTTGGCTGTAGGGGTCTCATAGGTGGGCTGATCGCCACCTAGGACTTCGGCAATGAACCGGCCGCGGCTGCGGACTGATCCAAGCCGGCTAGGGGCCTCGGAAATCGGAGTGAGGCCATATGCAGAGTTATACTCGTGCTGCTTGGCCTGCACCCGATGCTTGGCCGAGGCGACAGCGATGCCCTCCTCCAAGATACGCTTGCGAGCCTCCTCTAGTGAGGCCCGGGCGTCGCTAGGGTTCGCGGACGCAGCGACGGGTGTCTTCAGGCCGGCGATGGTGTCCTAAAGTGTATCAGCGGTGGCAACATCGGGCTCACCAGCGTCTGCTGACGCCTTGCCCTGAGCCGCGCTGGTGCCTGATGACCCACAAGTATAGGGGGTCAATCGTAGTCCTTTCGATAAGTAAGAGTGTCGAACCCAACGAGGAGCAGAAGGTTCTGATAAACAGTTTGCAACAAGGTAATAACTGCAAGCACTAAAAGTAGCGGTAACAAGTGATGGTGTAGTGAGGTGAAACGTAGCAAGTGAAAAGTAACAAGTAACAAGTAGTAGCAACGGTCCAGCAAAGTGGCCCAATCCCTTTTGTAGCAAGGGACAATCCTGAACAAAGTCTTATAGGAGGAAAAACGTTCCCGAGGACACACGGGAATTTCTTTCATGCTAGTTTCATCATGTTCATGTGATTTGCGTTCGTTACTTTGGTAGTTTGATATGTGGGTGGACCGGCACTTGGGTACTGCCCTTACTTGTAAAAGTATCCCACTTATGATTAACCCCTCATGCAAGCATCCGCAACTACGAAAGAAGAATTATGACAACGTCTAACCATATCGTTAAACTAGTGGATCCAAATCAGCCCCTTACGAAGCAACACATAGACTAGGGTTTAAGCTTCTGTCACTCTAGCAACCCATCATCTACTTACTACTCCCCAATGCCTTCCTCTAGGCCCAAATATGGTGAAGTGTTATGTAGTCGACGTTCACATAACACCACTAGAGGAAAAGACAACATACAGCTTATCAAAATACCGAACGAATACCAAATTCACATGACTATTATCAACATGACTTATCCCATCTCCTCAGGAACAAAAGTAACTACTCACAGAGGATAATCATAATCATGATCAGAGGTGTAATGAATAGCATCAAGGATCTGAACATAAAGTCTTCCACCAAGTAATCCAACTAGCATCAACTATAAAGAGTAATCAACACTACTAGCAACCTTACAAGTACCAATCAGAGTCGCGAGATGGAGATTGGTTACAAGAGATGAACTAGGGTTTGGAGAGGAGATGGTGCTGATGAAGATGTTGACGGAGATGACTCCGCTCCGACGAGAGGAGTGTTGGTGATGACGATGGCGACGATTTCCCCCTCCGGGAGGGAAGTTTCCCCGGCAGGATCGTCATGCCGGAACTCTAGATTGGTTCTGCTGAAGTTCCGCCTCGTGGCGGCGGAGAATCCACGAAAAAGCTCCACCCTAATTTTTTCCTGGACGAAACCCTTCATATAGCAAAAGAGGGGGGCTAGTGGGCCACCAGGGTGCCCACAAGCCCTGTAGCCGCCGCCGGGGGGGGGGGGGGCTACCAGGCTTGTGGGCCCCTGGCAGCTCCCCTCTGGCACTTCTTTCGCCCAGTATTTTTTATATATTCCCAAAAAATTCCACGTTGATTTTCAGGGCATTTGGAGTCGCGCATAATAGAGGACTCAGGATAGCTCCTTTTCCAGTCCAGAATTCCATCTGCCGGTATTCTCCCTCTTCAAATAAACCTTGCAAAATAAAAGAGAAAAGGCATAAGTATGGTACCACAAAGTTATATAACAGGCCATAAAGCGATAAATATCAACATGAAAGCATGATGCAAAATGGACGTATCAACTCCCCCAAGCTTAGACCTTGCTTGTCCTCAAGCGAAAACCAAGATCCATAAACATGTCCACATGTTTAGGGATGAAGGTGTCGATAAAACATAATACGGACATGAGGGCATCATGATCACACATAGAACAACACTACATCATAAAGATTCTTAAGGGAAAGTAACAATTCCTTCACAAAGCAAAGTAGGAAACAAAAACCTTACCGAGAAGTAGCCAACAACAGTCCATAGTCATTGATGCAGTTGCAATTTATCACAACATCAGAAAGAGTGATATAAGAGCTTGTAAAGCAAACCCACATACTCAATCATCTCTTTTGTTTTCCACAATTGTTACAACTCACGTGGTACTCATGGTATCAAAGTTTCAGCTGGACACAGAGAAAGATAGGGGCTTATAGATTTGCCTCCCAACCATTTACCTCAAGGGTAAAGTCAACAATAATAAAGCATAAGTACTCATCTCCAAGTTGATATACGAATATTGATCTTTCCCTAGCATGTTACGGTAGGCAAGACAAAGGAAAAATAAGGAATTGGTGAAGATCACCATGACTCTTTCAAGGACAAAAAGTAAAGGTACAAAATAGGCCCTTCGCAAAGGGAAGCAGAGGTTGTCATGTGCTTTTGAGGTTTGGATGCGTGTCCTCTTAGTGCGGAGGAACGTCACTTAATATTGTCTCCTGTGATAAACAACTTTATTATGCAGTCTGTCACTTTTATGTCTTCCTCATCACAGGTTCATACAAAGCTTATTTTCCACACACTAATATATCATACATATTAGAGAGCAATTTTTATTGCTTGCACCCATGACAACTTACTTGAGGGATCTTATTCAATCCATAGGTAGGTATGGTGGACTCTCATGGCAATACTGGGTTGAAGGTTTAGGGATGCACAAGTAGTATCTCTACTTGGTGCGGGAGTTTTGGCTAATATGAGGTGGAAGCAATATCACATGCTAAGGGATCTCTAAACATATAACATTGTTTGGAACCAAGCAAACACAATTCATTATGTTGTCTTCCTTGTCCAACATCTAGTTCTAAGCATGTAATAGTTTGGTGAGTGCTCACAATTGTAAAAAGTGTCTAAGATGATATATTTATACGTGAACCTCTCTTTCCTTATTACTTCTTATTAATTGCAACAATGACTAGGGTCTATGTTGGTTTATTCTCAACAAGTTTCAACCATCATACTTGTTATATGTGAAGCTATCACTTTCCATAAGATCATCTCATGATCTTTCATGCTATCGTTCTTTTAATACTTTTGATCACGACACAAAACGAAGCCCTTGACTAAGATACTCTTTATTATATAGCTCGCAAGCTCGAATACATCGGGGGATACACAAAGCAAAAGACTCAAACTAAACACTAAAGACTTACTCCACTAAGAGAAGAAATAAAAACTGAAAAGGAAAGAACTAAAACAACGGTAAAAGCAAAAGATATAAAGGTGATACGATACCAGGGCAACTCCCCCAAGCTTGGAAAAAGCCAAGGGGATTGCCCATACCAATGCTTAGTTGTCTTCCTTTGGTGGTGATGGTGGTGGAGTTGTTGAAGCAGTCTGGAGCTTGTCTAATTTCCACTTGAGCATAAAGTTCTGCTCCCTCAGATCGTCATTTTCCTCCTCAAGCTTCAACACTCTATGGCAAAGTTCCTGCTTACTCTCCTGCAGGAAATGAGAAGGGATAAACAAGGTCTTAGGCTTCTTCCTTTGGTCAGGGAGGCTTGACTTCTTGAACTCCACATGAGTGCGTCCAGGTTGAGGTAGAGGAGCCTCCTCTTCGTCGGAACTCGTTTGTTCCTTCCCCTTGGGATCATAGTACTCTTCCTCGTCAGTGGTCCAGCCATATGGTTCCAAGTCCCCATAGACCTTGGGGTTAGCAAGGTAATCAGCCACATAGCTCTCCCCTCTGAACCCTGAGAAGACATCTTGACCTAGATCTGCGGTAGAAAACACGCTCGAAACGAAAACAAAGGAAAACTGCGTGATACGGAGATCAAAACCCTCGGGTGTATATATAATTATTTTTTTCTGGACTAGAAGGAGTGCTCCGCAAGAAAACGGAGTTCGGGAGGCACACGAGGTGCCCACAAGCCCTGTAGCCGCCGCCAGGGGGGTGGCGGCTACCAAGCTTGTGGCCGCCTCGTGCGCTCTCCGGACTGCTTTTTATTTTTCTATTTTTCCATATATTCCAAAACGGAGAAACTTTCCTACTGGAAAAGTTTCGGATTCCAATTACTTACCGAAACACATACCTCTTCGTTTTCAGGGTCTGAAATAGGCTAATAAACATCCCTTATGTACTCCTCTGGAGTTATGATATTGATGATATTGGTCTCAACATTTATGGGAGTACCAGAGATATAATGCTTGATTCTTTGCCCATTTACCACTCTAGGAAAATTTCCTTCCGTGTTATTGATTTTGATGGCACCGGAACGTATACTTCCTCGACAACGTAAGGACCTTCCCATTTAGAGAGAAGCTTGCCTGCAAAGAATCCTAAGCGAGAATTGTATAGCAGGACATAATCACCTACATTGAACTCTCGTTTTTGTATTCTTTTATCGTGCCATCTCTTAACCTTTTCCTTGAACAACTTGGCATTCTCATATGCCTGGCCCCTCCATTCATCTAATGAGCTGATATCAAACAACCGCTTCTCACCGGCAAGTTTGAAATCGAAGTTGAGCTCTTTGATTGCCCAATAAGCTTTGTGTTCCAGCTCAAGAGGTAAATGACAGGCCTTACCGTAAACCATTTTATATGGCGACATGCCCATGGGATTCTTATAAACAGTCCTATAAGCCCATAGTGCATCGTCAAGTTTGCTAGACCAATTCTTTCGAGATCTATTGACAGTCTTTTGTAAGATCAATTTGACCTCCCTATTACTCAACTCCACTTGACCACTAGACGGAGGATGATAAGGAGATGCAACTCCATGGTTGACATCATACTTAGCAAGCATCTTGCGGAAAACACCATGAATGAAGTGTGAACCGCCATCAGTCATCAAATATCTAGGGACTCCAAATCTTGGGAAAATGACTTCTTTAAGCATCTTAATAGAGGTGTGATGATCAACATTTCTAGTGGGGATAGCTTCTACCCACTTAGTGACATAATCAACATCAACTAAGATGTGAGTATACCCATTGGGACTCGAGAAGGGTCCCATATAATCAAAGCCCCAGACATCAAACGGTTCAATGACAAGTGAATAGTTCATAGGCATTTCCTGACGTTTACTGTTGTTCCCCATTCTTTGGCATTCATCACAAGACAAGACAAACTTACGGGCATCCTTGAAGAGAGTGGGCCAATAGAAACCTGATTGCAATACCTTATGAGGAGTTCTATTTCCAGCATGGTGTCCTCCGTAAGCTTCGGAATGACACTTCTGCAGGATCTGTCCCTGTTCATGTTCAGGCACACAACGTCTAATAATACCATCTACTCCTTCCTTATAAAGGTGAGGATCATCCCAAAAGTAGTGTCTCAAATCAAAGAAGAATTTCTTCTTTTGCTGGTAGGTGAAACTGGGTGGTATGTATTTGGCTACGATATAGTTTGCGTAATCAGCATACCACGATGCACTATGTGAAGTGCGGATGACATTTAATTGCTCATCAGGAAAGCTGTCATCCATAGGTCATGGGTCAACAAGGACATTCTCTAGCCTAGACAAGTTATCTACTACAGGGTTATCAGCACCCTTTCGGTCAACAACGTGCAAATCAAATTCCTGTAGCAGGAGAACCCATCTGATTAGCCTAGGCTTAGCGTCCTTCTTCTCCATAAGGTACTTAATAGCAGCATGATCAGAGTGAATAGTGACTTTGGAGTCAACTATACAAGATCTGAACTTTTCACATGCAAACACGACTGCTAAAAACTCCTTTTCCATAGTGGCATAGTTTTTTTGGGCACTGTCTAGAGTTT
Organism: Hordeum vulgare subsp. vulgare; assembly: GCF_904849725.1. Taxonomy (NCBI): domain Eukaryota; kingdom Viridiplantae; phylum Streptophyta; class Magnoliopsida; order Poales; family Poaceae; genus Hordeum; species Hordeum vulgare. The sequence goes on along the minus strand of NC_058518.1, from coordinate 247,009,838 downwards.
TACTAGCGTAGTGAATAACATTCAACTTCTTGTCAACTCTTTGTCCTAGAACAGCACCGACAACATAATCACTAGCGCCGCACATGATTTCAAAGGGCAAGTTCCAATCAGGTGGTTGAACAATAGGTGCGGTTATCAAGGCCTTCTTAAGTATTTCAAAAGCTTCCTCACAATCCTCATCAAAAACAAAAGGAACATCCTTCTGCAAGAGGTTGGTAAGAGGCCTAGAAATCTTAGAGAAGTCTTTAATGAACCTTCTATAGAAACAAACATGACCTAGGGAACTTCGTATACCTATGATATCTATGGGGCAAGGCATTTTCTCAATTGCATCAACCTTAGCCTTATCAAGTCCAATGCCTTTCTCACAGATTTTGTGTCCTAAGACGATGCCCTCATTAACCATGAAGTGGCACTTCTCCCAGTTCAAGACGAGGTTGGTATCTTTGCATCTCTCTAAGACTCGATCAAGGTTGCTGAGGCAATCGTCAAAGGAAGAACCGTAAACGGAGAAATCATCCATGAAAACCTCAACAATCTTTTCACAAAAGTCAGAGAATATAGCCATCATACATCTTTGAAAGGTGGCAGGTGCATTGCATAAGCCAAAAGGCATACGTCTATAAGCAAAGGTACCAAAGGGGAAGGTGAAAGTGGTTTTCTCCTCATCAGATTATGCAACAAGTATTTGCGAGAAACCTAAATAACCGTCTAGAAAGCAGAAGTGTGTGTGTTTAGATAGCCTTTCTAGCATTTGGTCGATAAACGGCAAAGGATAATGGTCTTTCCTGGTGGCCTTGTTCAGTTTCCGGAAGTCTATCACCATCCTATAGCCAGTAATAATCCTCTATGGGATTAGTTCATTTTTATCATTAGGAACGACGGTGATACCTCCCTTCTTAGGTACGCAATGTACTGGACATACCCAATCACTATGAGCAACAGTATAAATTATTCCTTCTTCTAGAAGCTTTAATATTTCTTTTCTCACGACCTCTTTCATCCTAGGATTTAATCTCCTTTGATGATCAGCAACTGGTTTAGAATCAGGATCAGTTTTAATCTTGTGCTGACATAGAGTGGGACTAATACCCTTAAGATCATCAAGAGTATATCCAATTGCCGCACGGTGCTTCCTCAAAGTTTTTAATGACTTATTCTCTTCGTGATTCGAGAGGTGAGCACTAATAATAACAGGATATATCTCCTTCTCATCAAGATAGGCATACTTAAGAGTATCTGGTCACTGTTTTAGCTCGAACACAGGATCACCCTTTGGTGGGGGAGGATCCCCAAGCAGTTCAACATGCAGATTATTCTTGAGAATATGATATTGTTCTAAAACAATTTTATCTATCTCATCTCTTTCATCCATATGCATATAATTTTCATGCTCAAGCAGATATTGCTCTAAAGGATCCGTAGGAGGCACGTCAATAGAGGCAAGAGCAATGATTTCATCCCTACCAGACGACTCTTTTTCATGGGGTTGTCTTCCAAACTTGGAGCAGTTAAATTCATGAGACACACCCTCGAAACTAACGGTGACAGTCTGTTTAATGCAATCAATATGAGCATTGACAGTGTTGAGAAAGGGTCTACCAAATATGATGGGACAAAAGTTGTCTTGTGCAGTAGCAAGGACGAGGAAATTAGTAGGATACTTCGTCTTACCACACATGACTTCTACGTCTCTCACAATTTCCACAGGGCAGATAGTGTCTCTATTAGCTAGCATAATAGTGACATCAATGGGTTCTAACTCAGCAGGTGCAATCTCATCTTTGATTTCATCGTATAGGGACCGGGGTATTGCACTAACACTAGCACCCATATCACATAAACCATGATAACAGTGATCTCCTATCTTGGCAGAAACAACGGGCAGGCCAACTACATGTCTGTATTTGTCTTTTGCGCGAGGTTTAGCAATTCTAGCGGAATCCTCACAGAATTTGATAACATGCCCGTCTATGTCTTCGGCTAAGAGATCTTTGATAATATCAACACTAGGTTCAAATCTAATTTCCTCAGGGGGTGCAAGTGGTCTAATGTAACCCCTACATATCACAGTTGGAGCTTTCGAATAATCCTTTTTCCTAGCAGGGTAAGGTGGTTTCTCAGTGTAGGCATAAGGAACAATAGGATCACTAAAGGCAATGACTTTCTCTTCAACTAGATTGGGTTTAACTATGTTGACTTCTACATGAGGATGATACTTAAACCACTTCTCTTTGGGAAGATAAACATGAGCAGCAAAAGATTCACATAGAGAAGCTACTATCTCAGAGTCAAGTCCATACTTAGCGCTAAAATCTCTAGAAGTGTTTGTTTCAACAAAAGATTTAACGCAATCAAACTCGAAATTCATACCTGACTCCTTACCTTCTTCAAGCTCCCAATCTTCAGAGTTATGATTGATTCTTTCCAATAAATTGCACTTGTGGTCAATATCCTTCTTCATAAAGAACCAGTACAAGAAGTGTCAAGCATGGTACGATCATCTTGAGAAAGCCGAGCATAAAAGTTTTGAGTGATAATTTCTCTCGAGAGCTCATGATTGGGGCATGAATATAGCATTGATTTAAGTGCCCCAAAGCTTGAGCTATGCTTTCCCTCATCCTCGGGCAAACCTGCAAGCTTAAATAAACCACAAACTTCATCTACATAGATTAGATGCAAGTCTGGATGTGATGATCCATCTCCTGTAAAAGGATTGGCCAACAGTTTCTCAAGCATACCCGAAGGAATTTCATAAAAGTTATTTTCAGTAGGTACCTCAGGTTGAGGAGAAACTCCTCGTGCTTCCATTCGTGGTGAAGATACCCCGAACAAATTCCTCAAAGGAACAGTTTCCATAGTGACAAGTGACAATAAATTTCAGCACAATATATAAATGTTTCCTTACCAAATTCCACTTACCAAAGGCGCTTCGCCTCCCCGGCAACGGCGCCAGAAAAGAGTCTTGATGACCCACAGGTATAGGGGGTCAATCGTAGTCCTTTCGATAAGTAAGAGTGTCGAACCCAACGAGGAGGAGAAGGCTCTGATAAACAGTTTTCAGCAAGGTAATAACTGCAAGCACTGAAAGTAGCGGTAACAAGTGATGGTGTAGTGAGGTGAAACGTAGCAAGTGAAAAGTAACAAGTAACAAGTAGTAGCAACGGTGCAGCAAAGTGGCCCAAACCCTTTTCTAGCAAGGGACAAGCCTGAACAAAGTCTTATAGGAGGAAAAACGCTCCCGAGGACACACGGGAATTTCTGTCATGCTAGTTTCATCATGTTCATGTGATTCGCGTTCGTTACTTTGATAGTTTTATATGAGGGTGGACTGGCGCTTGGGTACTGCCCTTACTTGGACAAGCATACCACTTATGATTAACCCCTCTCGCAAGCATCCGCAACTACAAAAGAAGAATTAAGACCACGTCTAACCATAGCATTAAACTAGTGGATCCAAATCAGCCCCTTACGAAGCAACGCATACACTGGGTTTTAAGCTTCTGTCACTCTAGCAACCCATCATCTACTTACTACTCCCCAATGCCTTCCTCTAGGCCCAAATATGGTGAAGTGTTATGTAGTCGACGTTCACATAACACCACTAGAGGAAAAGACAACATACAGCTTATCAAAATACCGAACGAATACCAAATTCACATGACTATTATCAGCATGACTTATCCCATGTCCTCAGGAGAAAAAGTAACTACTCACAAAGCATAATCATAATCATGATCAGAGGTGTAATGAATAGCATCAAGGATCTGAACATAAACTCTTCCACCAAGTAATCCAACTAGCATCAACTACAAAGAGTAATCAACACTACTAGCAACCTTACAAGTACCAATCGGAATCGCGAGATGGAGATTAGTTAGAAGAGATGAACTAGGGTTTGGAGAGGAGATGGTGCTGATGAAGATGTTGATGGAGATGACTCCCCTCTGACGAGAGGAGTGTTGGTGATGACGATGGCGACGATTTCCCCCTCCGGGAGGGAAGTTTCCCCGACAGGATGGTCCTGCTGGAGCTCTAGATTGGTTCTGCTCAAGTTCCGCCTCGTGGCGGCGGAGAATCCACGAAAAAGCTCCACCCTGATTTTTTCCTGGACGAAACCTTTCATATAGCAAAAGAGGGGGGCCAGCGGGCCACCAGGGTGCCCACAAGCCCTGTAGCCGCCGCCAGGGGGGTGGCGGCTACCAGGCTTGTGGTCCCCTGGCAGCTCCCCTCTGGCACTTCTTTCGCCCAGTATTTCGATATATTCCCAAAAAATTCCACGTTGATTTTCAGGGCATTTGGAGTTGCGCAGAATAGAGGACTCATACTTGCTCCTTTCCTAGTCTAGAATTCCAACTGCCGGTATTCTCCCTCTTCAAATAAACCTTGCAAAATAAGAGAGAAAAGGCATAAGTATGGTACCACAAAGTAATATAACAATCCATAAAGCGATAAATATCAACATGAAAGCATGATGCAAAATGGACGTATCAGTGCTAGTGCCGATAACCATCACCTCCATGACGTTGGAGACAACGACGACATGATATGGGGTGAAGAACCCCACCGACGGCGAAGGTCCGTCGAAGATGAGGACGTTGTTGGGATACACGTCATGGGCAGGCGTCTGAGCGATAGAGAGCCTACTGAAACTGGCGCAGAGCGTCTCAATGTCGAAGTCCTCGCCGAAGCAGCGCGGACCGTCGCTGAGACGTAGGTTGCTAAAGAGAACGCTGAGGTTCTCCATAGCAGCGACGACGACGCTAGGAAGTGCCTCGTCATCAGAATCTTCCTCCGAATCCGCATGGCGGACGGGGACGTCAATCATCATCGGTGTTGCCTCGTCGAAAGCGGGCTCCACGGGCATGCAAACCAATCCGGACACGATGCATCCGGTGGTGTAGGTGCGGGGCCCCGCCCAGCGCGTAAAGCAGCCGATGCCGCGATCGGCCCCATGGTGGGCGCCAAATGTCGGTGAATACTCACCACATATGCCATAGGTAGGCTAAAGTCGGTGAGAACCGAAGGGACAAAGGAGGGCGCTGGGAACGAGGTTGGTACAAGCATTGACGCACGATGTACCCAGGTTCAGGGCTCTCCGTAGAGATAAGACCCCTAGTCTTGCCGGAGTGTTAGATATGTATGAATGGATTACAATGTCGCTCCTGGAGCTGTGTTGGGAGGAGGAAGAGGGAAGCAGCCGGCTCGTCTCTACCTCTCTCTATGCGGTTGGTGGGTATGAAGTGTTGCTCGTCTGCCGAATGATCGGATCCCCCTGCATGGAGGGTGACCGGGGGATTTTATAGGCGAACCCACCGGCCTACAATATGGTTAAAGGGTACAAGAGTGGGACCCGGCTGGCAGCCTCGCCGGCTGACCAGGGGCCCATGAGAGTCTTGTCTTGTCGCTTGAGGGGCCCGCCGGCTGCATGGTCTCGATTGGCTGTGGGACCCGCCGGCCGGCCAATGGGTCTCTCGCGTAAGGTTGAGCCGAGCACGCACTATACATCGAGCGTCGTCCAGCGAGATTCGTCATGGGCAGGTAGTACGACCGCCTCCACTGTTCGCCATGCCGAGTGCAGTAATGGAGTGGGAGTGTGACGGTCCGACACTATGCTAGGTGATGGATCAGAGCCAAGGTAGGTCAGCGGCGTGGCCGCCGACGCTCGTACCTGCCAGACGCTACGATCCAGTACCTTTGCTGATGCATAGCCACCTTTAATCGTAAGGTCTCATCCTGACCTATGATATGATGTGACTTGTCATCCTCGGCCGGCTAGCCTGCATGGTTAGCCGGCTTGGGCACGGCCACCTCGTTCCTAGCCGGCTGGACTGACCAAGCCGGTCAGGAAGAGGTAACCGTGTCGAGTCTAGCCGGCAGGGGTTGCCTGGCCGGCCAGAGAGATGGCCGCCTCGTCCTCCAGCCGGCAGGTGTGGCCTAGCCGGCCAGAAGACTTGGGCCTTGGGAAACTATGTTTGTTCATATCCTTTGGGCGGGAAATGAAGGAGTAGGCTCGATGAGCCTACCCCGGGGTTATCCCCCCGACAATCACCAACGTCGGTTAAATCCGAAGATGAAAGAGGTGGTAAGAAAGGAAATATTGAAACTTCTGGAAGCGGGTATAATCTATCCAATAGCTGATAGTAGATGTGTAAGTCCTGTTCTATGTGTCCCTAAGAAGGGAGGTATTACTGTTGTTCCTAATGATAACACTGGACTTATTCCACAAAGAATTGCCAGAGGCTATAGAATGGTAATTGATTTTAGAAAATTAAACAAAGAAACTGGAAAAGATCATTACCCTCTGCCTTTTATTGTTCAAATGTTAGAAAGACTATCTAAGCACACACATTTTTGCTTTCTTGAAGGATATTCTGTTTTTTCACAATACCTGTTTCACAAGCTGATCAAGAAAAGACCGCTTTTACTTGTCCTTTTGGAACTTATGCTTATAGACGTATGCCTTTTGGTTTATGTAATGCACGTGCTACCTTTCAAAGATGTATGACTCCTATATTCTCTGATTTCTATGAAAAGATTGTTGAGGTTTTCAAGGATGACTTTTCTATTTATGGGAAGTCTTTTGATGATTGTTTAAGCAATCTTGGTCGAGTTTTGCAGAGATTTGAACAAACAAATCTTGTCTTGAATTGGGAGAAGTGCCACTTTATCATTAACAAAGGTATTGTTTTGGGCCATAAAATTTCTGAAAGAGGCATTGAGGCGGACAAAGCCAAGGTTGATGCAATTGAGAAAATGCCATGTCCTAAAGATATGAAAGGTATTCATAGTTTCCTTGGTCATGCTGGTTTCTGTAGGAGGTTTATCAAAGACTTTTGTAAAATTTCTAGGCCTCTTACAAATCTTTTGCAAAATAATATTCCTTTAGTGTTTGATGATTATTGTTTGGAAGCCTTCGAGACACTAAAGAAAGCCTTAATTACTGCACGTGTTGTTCAACCACCTGATTGGAACTTGCCTTTTGAGATTATGTGTGATGCTAGTGATTATGCTGTTGGTGCTGTTCTAGGACAAAGAGGTGATAAGAAATTGAATGTTATCCATTATGCTAGTAAAACTCTGGAAAGTGCTCAATGAAATTATGCTACTACTGAAAAATAATTCTTAGCAGTAGTGTTTGCTTGTGATAAATTCAGATATTACATTGTTGATTCTAAAGTTATTGTTCACACTGATCATGCTGCTATTAAATATCTTATGGAAAATAAAGATGCTAAATGTAGACTCATTAGGTGGGTTCTTCTGTTACAAGAATTTGATTTGCATATCACTGATAGGAAAGGAGCAGAGAACCCCGTAGCTGATAGCTTGTCTAGGCTTGAAAATATTCTAGATGACCCACAACCTATTAATGATAGCTTTCCTGATGAATGAAAAGAGTCTTGATGACCCACAAGTACAGGGGATCAATCGTAGTCCTTTCGATAAGTAAGAGTGTCGAACCCAACGAGGAGCAGAATGATCTGACAAGTGGTTTTCAGCAAGGTAAAATCTGCACGCACTGAAATTGTCGGTAACAAGTGATTGTGTGGTGAGATGATTCGTAGCAAGCAACAAGTAGCAAAAGTAGAAACGGTGCAGCAAAGTGGCACAATCCCTTTTGTAGCAAGGGACAAGCCTGGACAAAGTCTTATAGGAGGAAAAACACTCCCGAGGACACATGGGAATTTCTGTCATGCTAGTTTTCATCATGTTCGTATGATTCGCGTTCGTTACTTTGATAGTTTGATATGTGGGCGGACCGGCGCTTGGGTACTGCCCTTACTAGGACAAGCATCCCGCTTATGATTAACCCCTCTCGCAAGCATCCACAACTACGAAAGAAGAATTAAGACAAAGTCTAACCATAACATTAAACTAGAGGATCCAAATCAGCCCGTTACGAAGCAACGCATAAACTAGGATTTAAGCTTCTGTCACTCTAGCAACCCATCATCTACTTACTACTTCCCAATGCCTTCCTCTAGGCCCAAATAATGGTGAAGTGTTATGTATTCGACGTTCACATAACACCACTAGAGGAAAAACAACATACAACACATCAAATTACCGAACGAATACCAAATTCACATGACTACTATTAGCATGACATATCCCATGTCCTCAGGAACAAAAGTAACTACTCACAAAGCATAATAATATTCATGACCAGAGAGGTAATGAGTAGCATCAAGGATCTGAACATAAACTCTTCCACCAAACAATCCAACTAGCATCAACTACAAAGAGTAATCAACACTACTAGCAACCTTACAAGTACCAATCGGAGTCGCGAGACGGAGATTGCTTACAAGAGATGAACTAGGGTTTGGAGATGAGATGGTGCTGATGAAGATGTTGATGGTGACGAGTCCCCTCCGATGAGAGGAGTGTTGGTGATGACGATGGCGACGATTTCCCCCTCTGGGAGGGAAGTTTCCCCGACAGGATCGTCCTCCGGAGCTCTAGATTGGTTCTGCTCAAGTTCTACCTCGTGGCGGCGGGGAATCCACGAAAAAGCTCCTCCCTTATTTTTTCCTGGACGAAACCCTTCATATAGTAGAAGAGGGGGGCCAGTGGGCCAGCAGGCTGCCCACAAGCCCTCATGGCGCGGCCTGGGGGGGCGGGGGGTGGCCGCGCCCTTGCAGGCTTGTGGCCACCTGCTCGCGCCCCTGTGACGCTTCTTCGGCCCAGTATTTTTTATAAATCTGGAAAAAATCCTCATTGATTTTTACGGCGTTTGGAGTTGCATAGAATAGGTATCTCAACTTTGCTCCACTTTCATGCCAGAATTCCAGTTGCCGACATTCTCCCTCTTCATGTAAACCTTTCAAAATAAGAGAGAAAAGGCATAAGTATTGTACCGTGAAGTGAAATAACAGCCCAAGAAGCGATAAATATCAACATGAAAGCATGATGCAAAATGGACATATCAACTCCCCCAAGCTTAGACCTCGCTTGTCCTCAAGCGAAAGCCTAGCTCAATAAATATGTCCACATGTTTAGGGAGAGAGGATTCGACAAAACAAGATACGAACATGCATGCAACATGATCATGATGAGAACAACAATACCAACATATAATCTCTCATGCTAAAGTGATAATTCCTTCACAAAGTAAAGCATGGATCAAGAACCTTACCGAGAAGTAACAACCGATAGCCTTTAGTCATTGAAGCAATTGCAATTTATCAAAACATCAGAAAGAGTCAAATAAGAGCTTGTAAAGAAAATCCACATACTCAATCATTCTTTCGTTCTCTACAATTGGTACAACTCACGTGGTACTCATGAGATCAAAGTTTCAGCTGGACACAGAGAAATTCGGGGCTTATAGTTTTGCCTCCCAACTGCTTACCTCAAGGGTAATGTCAACAATAATAATTCATGAATATTACCTCCAAGTTGACATATGAATATAGATCTTTCCCAAGCATATGACGTTAGCCAAGACAAAGGCGAAATAGGGAATTGGTGAAGATCACCATGACTCTTTCAAGGGCAAAAAGTAAAGGTACAAGATAGGCCCTTCGCAGAGGTAAGGAGAGGTTGTCATGCGCTTTTGAGGTTTGGATGTGTGTCCTCTTAGTGCGGAGGAATGTCACTGTATATTGCCTGCTATGATAAAGAACTTTATTATGCAGTCTGTCGCTTTTATGTCTTCCTCATCACAGGTTCGTACAAAGCTTATTTTCCACACACTAATAGATCGTACATATTAGAGAGCAATTTTTATTGTTTGCACAGATGACAACTTACTTGAGGGATTGTAGCGACCCGACTCAAGACGAGTCAAGCCTCTATGTTTCTGTGCCATCCCTGGATGAGTATGCTGGCACACACAGTACATCAATGTATATATCAAAGTGCAATCACATGTAAAATAGCGTAAGACTGATATATACCTTAAATATCTCAGCGGAAGCGGTCAAGGGAGTGCAGTCCCAATAAACACCAACGGCAAGTTGAATGTAGACCGTAACCCCGAATCGTACTCTTACTCGTCGAAGAAAATATCTGCAACATAAGACATTGCAGCCGTGTAGGTCAGCATATTGAATATGCCGGCAAGTCACATAAGAGAGGGGTGAAAAGTAATCATCTATACTATATGCATATATGGCAGGTGGGGCTATAAGTTTTTAGCGAAAAGCAAGTTTTCTCCTACATCAAGAGAGGGCTAAAAGAATAATATTACTACAAAAGTTGGTTGTTAACGAGATGGTTCCGCCAACCAGTTCTCGTACCCGAGTTGTCAATAATTACCCTCATCAAATATATTTAATGGTGTTGAGAAATCCAGATAACTTCAGTTCCTTTGGCTCAAGTCGTCCATGACCGTGGACACGGCTAATCGATTAGGTTTGAGTACTCTGCAGAGTTTTGCACACGTTCCCCACAAGATTTGATCACCTCCGTGTATGTCCTCGCACTTCAGGGTGTTTGAAGACCGAATGATCAAAACATGGTCTTTCAACGGGTCCCTCTGAATCCCTGTCGGTGCCCATCCATTCCTACCGTTCTTCTACATCTGCTAGCACCGCCTGTCCAGAGTCGCCGCGTTGTCCAACCAAGCCAGAGCCCATAATGACTTGTGGCTGTGCAGGTAAGCCTTGGGTCTTGAAAATATCCGTCCGTCTCTTTGAGCCTGGGTGAAGCTTTCCGCAGGATGACATGGCCTCTCCAGCATCCCGGGCATCCACTGGGTTCTCGAGGGAGCCGATCAACCGTCCTTCACCCAGAGTTGCATTGCGTCCGAGGTCTTGAAAATCTTGTCTTAGCCGGTCTTGATTATTATATCAACCTCGCATCACTCAAACAAATCTGAAATAATAAAAAAAATATTTTAAAACAAAAATAGAAAAGGAATTAGCTGAAATCCTAAAAGAGGTGAAATAGAAATTGTTTCACATGAAACAGTGAGATAAAATACTCAAACAAATCTGACATTTTTACCACTGATAGATAAGATCACTAGTGATCAGTACCAAAAGGAATCAAATTAAAAGCTATTTTAAACTCCTGGAATAGGCAGAACAAGCTTTAAACTAAATCTGATCTAACTTATATTTGGAAATTTCAAACATAGACAAATTATATGTTTTTAAAAACTACAGGAAATTTGGGAGCTACTGGAAAAAGAATGAAAGTCATTGGACTTTGGGATAAAAAGTTGTGGCCAAAACAAAACAGAAAGTTTCTGTTTTTGCTAACAGGCAGAAAAAAACTGAAGCTAACTATCTACAAATAGGGGGTACACGTGGCATGTTGCTATAGGCTGCGGGGTACGTTTGTTGCAAAGTTTTGAGCAAACGGCCGAGGCTAATAAAACCTGCTGGCTAAACGTTAAGTGAAATAAAAACCGCTGGTTTTCTACTCTAAACCGAAGGGGTATTTCTAAGATCTAATCTAAGCCATCTACTAGAGATCTAAGGGCTAGAACTAAAACAAAACAAGGCAAGTAAAAAAAGAAAGAAGGGAGGGGAGGTTGCCTCGCTGGGATGCTGCTCCTGTGCCTGGCTGCTGGTCGTGGTGGGAAGGAGGTGCTCCGGCGAGAGAAGTGGTGGAGGGGGGCCGAAGGGGGCGAGATGGAGATGGTGCTGGCGAGCTGCTGCTGGTTCCAAAGGGGGCGAGGTGGAGGGTGGCTGTAGGGGCGAGGTGAGGGGTGGAAAATTGCTGGTTTTGCTGCTGCTGGTCGTGGTGGGAGATGGGGAGGTGCAGCAGTGGGTGGAGGGGTGGCGGGGTGGCAAGGGGGCGGCCGTGGAGGGGGCCGAAGTGGTGGGGTGGAGGAGGGGTGCCAGGGGGAGGAGGGGCCGAAGTGGTGGGGTTCTCTGGCAAGTTTTTCCGGTGACAACTCCGACGAGGGGTGCGCGAGCTAGAGGCGAGGAGAGGGGGTTCTCTCGGGAAAAATGGAGAGAGGGGGGCGGTGGGAATTTATAGGCGGTCTCGGATGGAGCCCGGAAGGAAGGAGGAGGGAGATCGGGAAGGAGGGGATTCCTTCCTCCATGGATGGAAGGTTTCTGTCACGTGGGAGAGATGGAGGTAGGAGAAGATCCCTTGTTGGGCCAAAAATAGGAAAGTGTTTAATGGGCCAGGGGTATTTTCTAATAAAAGTGATCTCCTTCCTATTTTCAAAACTAGGAAACTAAAACGTTAAAAAGGAAATCAAATCAATTCGAAATAAAGAGTTTTTATATACTAAAATTATCAGAAAAATAAAATATAGATGATGGGCATTTTTCCACGGAAAAAATAAAAAATTCAGAAAAAATTATTTTCACAAAATTGCCTAAAAGATTTATTTTCTTTTGCAAATAATTTTCAAATGACCCTCTAAGTTTTAGGGTGCAAATAACATTCAAAATGCCCGGGTATTTGAGGGTCATGTTCCTCCGCTCTTTAGAATGTATTTCCCGGCATTTTGTTGCACGAAGAAAACGAATGGAAATGCAAAAGAATTCAATGCAAATATCTCCGTTCAAATTCTTTATAGTTGAAGAAGTCATGTCATCTTCTCTCGTTGCTTTTAAAAGTTTGAATTTGAATTTCACCGGAGAAGGGGAAAGTCATTTTATTCCCTCTCATTCAAAAGTTTCGAAAAGTTTCAAATTTCACACAAGTTTCAATCACTCAGGCAAACAAACAAACAATCAATCTAATAATTATGTTAACATTCCAAAATTTATAATTTTGGGATGTTACAAACTACCACAATTAAAATGAATCTCGTCCTCGAGATTCGAAGAGGCTAGAAAGAAAAGGTTAGGGTTTGGGGGTCTTCTAACAATTCCAATCTCCTGCAAAGTGGGATGCTACCACACTTAAAATGAGAGATACTGGTCCCTCAAAATGCTTTAACGATTCTCTGGGGTTTTGGCAACAGACATCACACAGCCTTCATATTAAATCCTTTGGTGATGCTCTCCCGTTGATATAAGCTTCTTTCGTCACTGAGTCTTCTTAACTGACAGTCTCGTGGTCAATTCTAAATAACATATCGATGGTTCTCATGGTGGTCTACCATTTGTGGTTATCCTGCAGAGAGAGGGGTCTTGGTTTCATCCTCACCGTAAAATTTCCTATGCGTGACAACAAATGCCATGTACATGGGCTTTCATTATACCATTCTAAGGCTTAAACAAAAGCTTCAAAGAACGTCATCTCTCTCTATGGGTAAGTCTCTCAGATTTACCATTCAGAATAGCAAGATAAATAATAAGAGTAAGTCGTCATGGTGATCAATCCATTCCGCACCCAAATCATTTCTCTATATAAGGTTTAGCAAATCTCGCATTCTAACACTTGGGCATCCTCACAAGCGCTGCAGAATTTCTCTTGTCCACGAACGAAGTTCGGATAATCCATTGGTTCTGCAAGCTGAACGAAACATCTATCGTATCTTCACAACTCTCAGGTTTTCGTATGCTCCTAAGAAAACGTTTGCTGATCCATCATAGCTTCTTCCATAAATCATATGCATTTCATAATCAATCCTTTATTACATCCTTAATCTATCCTCAAAAACTCCAATTCAAAAGTACTTTATTACAAATGCTGCCATCCACATGGTTCGGTATGGTCGAGCATTTCTGCCAACTTTATTCATCTGCCTCTCTTGGAGGTACTTAGTTCCACTCGAATTTTCCAAGGTGCTCCTTGAAATCATCCATCTTTTGCTTCATCATGGTGGCCATTAGCTTCATTTCCATCATCTCCGCACGTACTTCACTCAGGTATTCCTGGGTATGACGGAGTCTTGCTTCAAATATTTCTCCGATCTGACGTATGGCTTCCATGGCAGCTTCACGAACAACATCAAAGAAAGTTGCTCGTGGTACACGTGAAATGAAAAAGTATTGCCCCATAGTCTTTGGACAGACTCCTTTCACATGGTGGAGGTGTACTTCCACGTACCAAAGTTCCACTCCATTTTCCATGAATGGGTAGCCTTTGTAGACTGCATCTCCTTCAAGATGAATGTGCTTCATCATGTCCTTCAGGATTTTCGGGTAATCATGATCACTGGTCAGAGTCATGATCGTTTCTGGGCCCTTGAGGTATGACTCGTAGAGAGTTGTCATTTGCAGGTGTCAGTAAATAGGTACTCAGAGGAATGTATATGTCTCCTTGGTAATCATGGTACATTCCTACTCAATGGATCATGTGGGTTTACCGATTACTACCACATTTAAATGAATTATACTCATGCCTGCATAGACCATATTTTCTCATATCCTCATAATTTTCTCAGAGATCTTTGTTCGAAGAGAAACAACGCATACAGTTGAGAAAATAAATTCCATTCATTCATGATGTTATTACAATCTGAGGGACTTCTGTTACAAAATTTCACTCCATGATCTTATGAAAAACAAGAGTGCTTCGGATTACACTTATTGCCATGGTCAAAACTTAACTAGTCCATTCTAGCTTTCTTCCTTTGTGGACAATCGCTGGAAAAATGTCCTGCTTCCTTGCAACAAAAGCAAATGATTTCTGACAAGTCTCGAGGCTTCTTAGCTTCTGCTTTTGCTCCTTGGATTCCCGGCTTCCTTCCTGAGCACATGTATTTGTGGTGGCCAAATTTCATACACTTGTAACATCTGACATGACTCAGGTCTTTGTCTGCAGAGATTTGGTTCTTCCGAGGGTACTTTTTCTTCTTTCCGGACTCCTTCATTTTGGCCAGTTCTTCTATTTCAAGTGGATCAAACTCCACTTCTTCCGTTGGGAAGTTTCCCAGATACTCTTGGCTTCTCTTCGTGCAGTCCTGTGAATAATGTCCTTCTTCTCCACATGAGTAGCATGCATTGGAGAAAAATCTGGTCAGACCTTGTCCATCAGGGTCTTCAATATTTTCGTTCATCACCGGCTCTTATAGAATCTTCTTCTTGAGTGTTTCCTTCACTGCATCTTTCTGCTTCTTACCTTGGGGTAAATGTGACACTGAGCTAGGCAGTGGGTGGTTCCCTCACAAAGGAACAAGTCACCTGACTGCTTGGGCATTCCTTAGCTGGGTGATTTTCTTCACAATGAGTGCATCCATCCGTCTGTTCTTCCTGGGTGTGTCCTATTTCTCCACAGATCTTGCATGCACAAGTCCTTTTCTTCGGATTATCATAGCCCTTCCGAATGGGATGGGATCTTAACAGAGTCTTCTTGAATTCGTCCCAACTTTCTGCTCCACTAAATCCTTGTATGGCATGATGCATTTTCCACCAGATAGCAGCACTTTGGGTAAAGTACTGGAGAGCGTGTTCCACTTCATACTTCCTTGAGATCAAGTTGTTCCCGAAGTGGTTCTCCATGTTTTGAATCTATATATCGGCCTCCAGCTGGGTCATTGGTCCAGAGACTACAAGTCCAGCTTCATACTCCATCTGGTAGGGTTGAGGTTTTGGGGAGAAGATGGGTAAGAGAGGGGGGAGATACACACAATACAAAAAAATATTTTTGAGAATAGATTTTTTATTTGTGGCCGTCAGAAAACACACACCAAAGACGGTTCACAAATCATCGTATCTAACGTGGGTATATAACAGGGGTTTGGACTTCTAATGGTCATATAATTATTCGAACACTTCAGGGTCTTTGAGTTCTTCGGGTCTTGGGAGTCCTCTATTGGTGTAGCGTCAATTCTTCAAACGCGTGGTGAAATCCTCTTTACTTTGAAGTAGAACTCCGTTGATTCTTCATGAGGTCGAAGGGGTAAGGGTATTGTCTAACTATTTGAGGTGAGACAGAACGTTTTATGAAATCAGAAAAGATGAGAAGTAAAAGGTGTTCTTGAAAAAAATACAAATTTTTGAGAGATCCTTTCCTAAGAAATTTCCAGTTTTCTAGGGTCACGTCCTACACCCAACATGTGCTCTGATACCATTTCTGTAGCGACCCGACTCAAGACGAGTCAAGCCTCTGTGTTTCTGTGCCATACCTGGATCAGTATGCTGGCACACACAGTACATCAATGTATATATCAAAGTGCAATCACATGTAAAATAGCGTAAGACTGATATATACCTTAAATATCTCAGCGGAAGCGGTCAAGGGAGTGGAGTCCCAATAAACACCAACGGCGAGTTGAGTGTAGACCGTAACCCTGAATCGTACTCTTACTCGTCGAAGAAAATATCTGCAACATAAGACGTTGCAGCCGTGTAGGTCAGCATATTGAATATGCCGGCAAGTCACATAAGAGAGGGGTGAAAAGTAATCATCTATACTATATGCATATATGGCAGGTGGGGCTATAAGTTTTTAGCGAAAAGCAAGTTTTCTCCTACATCAAGAGAGGGCTAAAAGAATAATATTACTACAAAAGTTGGTTGTTAACGAGATGGTTCCGCCAACCAGTTCTCGTACCCGAGTTGTCAATAATTACCCTCATCAAATATATTTAATGGTGTTGAGAAATCCAGATAACTTCAGTTCCTTTGGCTCAAGTCGTCCATGACCGTGGACACGGCTAATCGATTAGGTTTGAGTACTCTGCAGAGTTTTGCACACGTTCCCCACAAGATTTGATCACCTCCGTGTATGTCCTCGCACTTCAGGGTGTTTGAAGACAGGATGATCAAAACATAGTCTTTCAATGGGTCCCTCTGAATCCCTGTTGGTGCCCATCCAGTCCTACCGTTCTTCTACATCTGCTAGCACCGCCTGTCCAGAGTCGCCGCGTTGTCCAACCAAGCCAGAGCCCATAATGACTTGTGGCTGTGCAGGTAAGCCTTGGGTCTTGAAAATATCCGTCCGTCTCTTTGAGCCTGCGTGAAGCTTTCCGCAGGATGACATGGCCTCTCCAGCATCCCGGGCATCCACTGGGTTCTCCAGGGAGCCGATCAACCGTCCTTCACCCAGAGTTGCATTGCGTCCGAGGTCTTGAAAATCTTGTCTTAGCCGGTCTTGATTATTATATCAACCTCGCATCACTCGTTATATACACTCAACCGATAACCCGTCTACTCAAGCATAGCAAATATAACTTTGTCGTCCCGGGGCCAAGTATCGGGGTTGTTGTGTTCCTACCACATGATACTACAACTTACACTAAAGTTTCCAAGTACCTAGGCAGCATGCAATTGGGCATAGGATAGTAGAACTACGATGCATAAAACATAGGTGAAAGTATGATCAAAGTGACTTGCCTGGTGATGTTGACGAAGAAGAATTTCTCGAGAAATAACTTGATAGACTACTCGTCACTCTCCGACGAAATCTATATAACAAACATATCATCTACATAAGCACTCATACTAGCAATCAAACAAAAGAGAGAGAGCGAATAAGAAACCGAAAGAAACTTCAAATAAGACTAGGGAGTCTTCTACTACGTCAAACACTAAATAGTTTTGTCTAACAGAAAATAATGACAAGGAACTAAGATATAAATCTAACTAAGATAAAATAAAGTATTTTTCACAAAACTTTTTGAAAGTATTCCCAAACGGGATTTGCAACAATGCGGAAAACAATTGCACGTTACTACGGAACTAGAATTGATTTCATGAAATCAAATAAAAATAAAATAAAAACTTGTTGCAAAACTACTGTTTATCTAACAGAAACAAAACATAATATTTCTGAAAAAATAAAGAAAATATTTTAAAACAAAAATAGAAAAGGAATTAGCCGAAATCCTAAAAGAGGTGAAACAGAAATTGTTTCACATGAAACAGTGAGCTAAAATACTCAAACAAATCTGAAATTTTTACCACTGATACATAAGATCACTAGTGATCAGTACCAAAAGGAATCAAATTAAAAGCTATTTTTAAACTCCAGGAATAGGCAGAACAATATTTAAACTAAATCTGATCTAACTTATATTTGGAAATTTCAAACATAGACAAATTATATGTTTTTAAAAACTACAGGAAATTTGTGAGCTACTGGGAAAAGAATCAAAGTCATTGTACTTCGGGATAAAAAGTTGTGGCCAAAACAAAACAGAAAGTTTCTGTTTTTGCAAACAGGCAGAAAAAAACTGAAGCTAACTATCTACAAATAGGGGGTACACGTGGCATGTTGCTATAGGCTGCGGGGTACGTTTGTTGCAAAGTTTTGAGCAAACGGCCGAGGCTAATAAAACCTGCTGGCTAAACGTTAAGTGAAATAAAAACCGCTGGTTTTCTACTCTAAACCGAAGGGGTATTTCTAAGATCTAATCTAAGCCATCTACTAGAGATCTAAGGGCTAAAACTAAAACAAAACAAGACAAGTAAAAAAAGAAAGAAGGGAGGGGAGGTTACCTCGCTGGGATGCTGCTCCTGTGCGTGGCTGCTGGCCGTGGTGGGAAGGAGGTGCTCCGGCGAGAGAAGTGGTGGAGGGGGGCCGAAGGGGGCGAGATGGAGATGGTGCTGGTGAGCTGGTGCTGGTTCCAAAGGGGGCGAGGTGGAGGGTGGCTGTAGGGGCGAGGTGAGGGGTGGAAAACTGCTGGTTTTGCTGCTGCTGGTCGCGGTGGGAGATGGGGAGGTGCAACAGGGGGTGGAGGGGTGGCGGGGTGGCAAGGGGGCGGCCGTGGAGGGGGCCGAAGTGGTGGGGTGGAGGAGGGGTGCCAGGGGGAGGAGGGGCCGAAGTGGTGGGGTTCTCAGGCAAGTTTTTCCGGTGACAACTCCGGCGAGGGGTGCGCGAGCTAGAGGCGAGGAGAGGGGGTTCTCTCGGGAAAAATGGAGAGAGGGGGGCGGTGGGAATTTATAGGCGGTCTCGGATGGAGCCCGGAAGGAAGGAGGAGGGAGATCGGGAAGGAGGGGATTCCTTCCTCCATGGATGGAAGGTTTCTGTCACGTGGGAGAGATGGAGGTAGGAGAAGATCCCTTGTTGGGCCAAAAATAGGAAAGTGTTTAATGGGCCAGGGGTATTTTCTAATAAAAGTGATCTCCTTCCTATTTTCAAAACTAGGAAACTAAAGCGTTAAAAAGGAAATCAAATCAATTCGGAATAAAGAGTTTTTATATACTAAAATTATCAGAAAAATAAAATATAGATGATGGGCATTTTTCCACGGCAAAAATAAAAACTTCAGAAAAAATTATTTTCACAAAATTGCCTAAAAGATTTATTTTCTTTTGCAAATAATTTTCAATTGACCCTCTAAGTTTTAGGGTGCAAATAACATTCAAAATGCCCGGGTATTTGAGGGTCATGTTCCTCCGCTCTTTAGAATGTATTTCCCGGCATTTTGTTGCACGAAGAAAACGAATGGAAATGCAAAAGAATTCAATGCAAATATCTCCGTTCAAATTCTTTATAGTTGAAGAAGTAAATGTCATCTTCTCTCGTTGCTTTTAAAAGTTTGAATTTGAATTTCACCGGAGAAGGGGAAAGTCATTTTATTCCCTCTCATTCGAAAGTTTCGAAAAGTTTCAAATTTCACACAAGTTTCAATCACTCAGGCAAACAAACAAACAATCAATCTAATAATTATGTTAACATTCCAAAATTTATAATTTTGGGATGTTAGAGGGATCTTATTTAATCCATAGGTAGGTATGGTGGAATCACATGTCAAAACTGGGTTAATGGTTTATGGATGCACAAGTAGTATCTCTACTTAGTGCGGGAGGTTTGGCTAATATGAGGTGGAAGCAATCGTCACATGCTAAGGGATCTCTAATCATATAACATTGTTCAGAGCCAAGCAAACACAATTCATTATGTTGTCTTCCTTGTCCAACATCTACTTCTAGGCATGCAATAGTTTAGTGAGTGTTCACAATCATAGATGGTGTCAGAGATGATATATTTATATGTGAACCTCTCCTTCTTTATCACTTCCTATTAATTGCAACAATGACCACGGTCTACGTTTGCCTACCCTCAACAAGTTTTAGTCCTCATTCTTTTTATATGTGAAGCCATCACTTCCCATAAGATCATTACATGATCTTTCATGATTTTGTTCTATTCTCACTGTTTTGATCATGGCAAGAGGCAAAGCCCTTCAACTAAGACACTCTTTATTATATGGCTCAAGAGCTCGAATACATCGGGGTGACACAAAGCAAAACTCAAGACAAAAACACTAAGACTTTTAATCTACTAAAGAAAGATAAAACTGAAAAGGAAAACTAAAACAAAGGTAAAGGCAAAAGATGTGATGGTGATACGATACCGGGGCAACTCCCCCAAGCTTGGCACAAGCCAAGGGGATTGCCCATACCAATGCTCAGTTGTCTTCCTTTGGTGGAGGTGGAGGAGTTCTTGCAACATGAGTTTGATCCTCCATCTTCCAAGGCATAGGTGCTCCATCATGGAAAGATGAACGAGTCTCCGGAATCCTCAAATATGCAGCCAATCGTATTGATTTAAATCTATACTCATACTCACAGTTTTGGTTCTGCAGGTCATAGATTTGAGCCTGGAGTTGATCAATCCTGTCATAGAGCCTGGAGAGGTGCTTCCCAATGTCATTGGCATCAATCCTGTGCTTGTTGGTGAAATCCGTGATCATCATGTGGTTTGCGTTGAGTCCACGCTCCACCATCCCTTGGCACTTGAAGACTTGTTGCCCCATTGCTTCGAGCCTTGTCTCCATGCTTCCGGTCTTCTTGGGCTCCTCAACATCATGGATGTGCAACATCCCCTCATGCATCTTGATAGATTGAGGGTGTTGCAGCACTCCCGTGAGGTAGGGATTGATGACCTTCTCGAAGATCTTGTCCTTCGGAGCTTTTGAGGAAGTCATAGCGATCAAGATCTGCAACAGAAACAGGCTCGAAACGAAAAATAGAGGAAATCTGCGTGATGCAGGGGTCAGACCAAACGGGAGTATATATAATGATTTTTTCCAGACCAGAAGGAGTACCCCACACGAAAACGGAGTCCGGGAAGCGCACGAGGTGGCCACAAGCACTGACGGCGCGGCCAGGGGGTGGGCCCGCGCCGTGCAGGCTTGTCGCCTGCTCGCGCACTTTTCTGACTATTTCCAATTTTTGTATTTTTTCAGATATTCCAAAACGGAGAAAATTTCCTACTGGAAAAGGTTTGAACTCTGTTTTCTTACCGAATCACATACCTCTTCGTTTTCGGAGTCTGAAACAGGCCGATAAATATCCCTTAGGTATTCTTCAGGAGTTATGGTATTGATAATATTGCTTTCAACATTTATGGGAGTACCTGAGATATAATGCTTGATTCTCTGCCCATTTACCACTCTCGGACAATTACCTTCCGTGTTGTTGATCTTGATAGCACCGGAACGATATACTTCCTCAACAACATAGGGACCTTCCCATTTAGAGAGAAGCTTGCCTGCAAAGAATCTTAAACGAGAGTTATATAGCAAGACATAATCACCTACATGGAACTCACGCTTTTGTATCCTCTTATCATGCCACCTCTTAACCTTCTCTTTGAACAACTTGGCATTCTCATATGCCTGAGTTCTCCATTCATCAAGCGAGCTAATATCAAATAACCTCTTCTCACCGACAAGTTTGAAATCAAAGTTGAGCTCTTTGATTGCCCAATAAGCTTTATGTTCTAGCTCAAGAGGTAAATGACATGCTTTACCGTACACCCTTTTGTACGGAGACATGCCCATGGGATTCTTATAGGAAGTTCTATAAGCCCACAGTGCATCATCAAGCTTCTTAGACCACTTCTTTCTAGACCTGTTGACAGTCTTTTGCAGAATTAGTTTAATCTCTCTATTTCTTAGCTCTACTTGACCACTGGACTGAGGGTGGTAGGGAGACGCAATTCTATGATTGACATCGTACTTAGCAAGCGTTTTACGGAAAGCACCATGAATGAAGTGTGAACCACCGTCGGTCAATAGATATTTAGGGACTCCAAATCTAGGGAAGATAACTTCTTTCAACATCCTAATAGAGGTGTTGTGATCAGCACTACTAGTGGGGATAGCTTCTACCCACTTAGTGACGTAATCAACAACAACTAGGATATGAGTATACCCGTTGGATTTGGGAAAAGGTACCATATAATCAAAGCCCCAAACATCAAATGGTTCAATGACAAGTGAATAGTTCATAGGCATTCCCTGACGTTTGCTAATATTACCTATTCTTTGACATTCGTCACAAGACAAGAAAAACTTACGAGCATCCTTGAAGAGAGTGGGCCAATAGAAACCAAATTCCAATACCTTGTGTGCAGTTCTATCTCCCGCATGGTGTCCTCCGTAGGCCTCGAAGTGACACTTCTATAGGATCTGTGTATGTTCATGTTCAGGTAAACAACGTCTAATAACACCATCTACTCCTTCCTTATAAAGGTGAGGATCATCCCAAAAGTAGTGTCTCAAGTCAAAGTAGAATTTCTTGTTTTGCTGGTACGTGAAACTAGGTGGTATGTATTTGGCAACGATATAGTTTGCATAATCAGCATACCACGGTGCACTACGTGAAGCATTGATGACATTCAATTGTTCATTGGGAAAGCTATCATCAATAGGTTGTGGGTCATCAAGAACGTTCTCCAACCTAGACAAGTTATCTGCTACAGGGTTATCAACACCTTTCCTGTCAACAACATGCAAATCAAATTCTTGTAGCAAGAGAACCCATCTGATAAGCCTAGGTTTAGCATCCTTCTTCTCCATGAGGAACTTAATAGCAACATGATTAGTATGAATAGTGACTTTGGAATCAACTATGTAAGACCTGAACTTTTCACATGCAAACACGACTGCTAAAAATTCCTTCTCCGTAGTAGCATTGTTTCTCTCGGCACTGTCTAGAGTTTTACTAGCATAGTGAATAACATTCAACTTCTTATCAACTCTTTGCCCTAGAATAGCACCAACAGCATAATCACTAGCATCACACATGATTTCAAAAGGCAAGTTCCAATCAGGTGGTTGAACAATAGGTGCAGTTATCAAAGCCCTCTTAAGTATTTTGAAGGCTTCCTCACAATCATCGTCAAAAACAAAAGGAATATCCTTTTGCAAGAGATTGGTAAGAGGCCTAGAAATCTTAGAGAAGTCTTTAATGAACCTTCTATAGAAACCAGCATGACCAAGGAAACTTCTTATACCTTTGATATCTGTGGGGTATGGCATTTTCTCGATTGCATCAACCTTAGCCTTATCGACTTCAATACCTGTTTCAGAAATTTTATGTCCTAAGCCGATTCCTTCATTAACCATAAAGTGGCACTTCTCCCAATTCAAGACAAGATTGGCGTCTTTACATCTCTGCAAGACTCGATCAAGGTTGCTGAGGCAATCATCAAAGGAAGACCCGTAGACAGAAAAGTCATCCATGAAAACCTTGACAATCTTTTCACAAAAGTTAGAAAATATAGCCATCATACATCTTTGAAAGGTGGCAGGTGCATTACATAAGCCAAAAGGCATACGTCTATAAGAAAAGGTACCGAAAGGAGAGGTGAAAGTGGTTTTCTCCTGATCAGATTGTGCAACTGGTATTTGGGAGAAACCAGAATAACCGTCTAGAAAGCAGAAGTGTGTGTGTTTGGACAACCTTTCTAGTATTTGGTCGATAAAAGGAAAAGGGTAATGATCTTTCCTAGTGGCTTTATTCAATTTCCTAAAATCAATCACCATCCTATAGCCAGTAATAATCCTCTGTGGGATCAATTCATCCTTATCATTAAGGACAACGGTAATGCCTCCCTTCTTAGGGACGCAATGCACCAGACTTACCCAATCGCTATGAGCAACATGATAGATAATACCCGCTTCCAGGAGCTTTAGTATTTCTTTTCTTACTACTTCTTTCATCTTAGGATTTAATCTCCTTTGATGCTCAACAACTGGTTTGAAATCAGGATCAGTTATGATCTTGTGCTCGCATAGAGTGGGACTAATGCCCTTAAGATCATCAAGAGTATATCCTATAGCAGCACGGTGCTTCCTCAGAGTTTTTAGTAACTTCTTTTCTTCATGCTCTGATAGGCTAGCACCAATAATAACAGGATATATCTCTTTTTCATCCAGATAACCATACTTAAGAGTATTTGGCAACTGTTTAAGCTCGAACACATGATCATCCTTTGGTGGGGGTGGATCTCGAAGCAGTTCAACAGGCAAGTTATTCTTAAGAATAGGATATTGTTCTAAGACAACTCTATCTATCTCATCCCTTTCATCCATATGCATATCATTTTGATGCTCAAGCAAGTATTGCTCTAAGGGATCAGTAGGAGGCACGACAATAGAAGCTAAGGCAATAGTTTCATCCTTAGTAGGAAACTCCTTTTCATGAGGTTGTCTACCAAACTTGGAGAAGTTGAACTCATGTGACACGCCTTCAAAGCCAAGAGTTACAGTTTGCTTCTCACAGTCAATATGAGCATTGACGGTATTGAGAAAAGGTCTGCCAAATATGATGGGACAAAAGCTATCTTGTGCGGTAGCAAGAACGAGGAAATCAGCAACATACTTCATTTTACCACACAAGACTTCAACATCCCTGACAATTCCCATAGGGCAGATAATATCTCTATTGGCAAGCCGAATAGTGACATCAATAGGCTCTATCTCAACAGGTGCAATCTCATCTTTGATTTCATCGTATAAGGATTGAGGTATTGCACTAACACTAGCACCCACGTCACATAAACCATGATAACAATGATCTCCTATCTTAACAGAAACCACAGGCATGCCAACAACAGGCCTATGTTTGTCTCTAGTGTGAGGTTTAGCAATTCTAGCAGCATCTTCACAGAAGTGAATATTATGTCCCTCAACATCGTTTGACAGAAGATCTTTGATAATCACAATCCTAGGTTCAACTCTGATTTGCTCAGGGGGTGTAGGTGTTCTAATATAGCCTCTACGTATCACAGTTGAAGCTTTAGAATGATCCTTTATCCTATCAAGGAAAGGTGGTTTCTCAATGTAAGCACTGGGAACAATAAGATCATTCTCACCTCCTCATATTTTGCTAAGTATATGAGTTATTCATGACTAATGTGAAACCCTGGACATACGCAATCTCACCTCCTCATATTTTGCTAGCCTCTTCGATATTGTGCATTGCCCATTCTCACCTCGAGGATCGGTGGAAACTTCGCTGGTGCATCCAAACTCTGTGGCATGATATGCTCTGTCACACATAAGCCTACCTATATCTTCCTCAAAACAGCCACCCACTACTAGGGAAAACCCTACCAGTAGCCGGGTGAAAATCCTAGCAGTAGCGTGCGCAGCCGTGCTACTTCTACGACGCTACAACTAACTTTTAGCAGTAGCTCCAATTGCCCAACGTTATAGCTAACTTTTAGTAGCATCGGCTGTCGAGTGCTACTATAATTGAGTTAGTAGTAGCGTGCTTTTAAACCGGCGCCACTACTAGTCTCGCATATTTCTGTTTTTCTATATTTATATTGTATTTAGATCAATAATAATTTTGCAAGAAACTACATTTATACGAAAGTGGATGGGTGCAAGTGATTAAGTTGGGTTAGTAGGAAAATATGATGTTACGACCTCTCACAAGTGTCGAATGAAAGGATCCTTTTCATTTGATAATTGTGTGCAATATTTTCCTACTAACCCAACTTAATCACTTACACCCATCCATTTTAATCTAATCTATGTCATCTAATAATTCATCATCATTAGTCACATGCCAAGTTACCAAGTTAAAATGTCATAACCCATCCACCCATCATAACAACATACCAAGTTAAAATGTCATAAACAAAAACACACCATAATAATCGACATCCTAAACGGTCTTGCCAAGTTAATATATGTCATATAAACTAGAAAAACTTCTCTCTCATAGGAGCTACTCCTCTCTCCTAGGTAAAATGTCATAAAACAGAAAAACACATAAGTCTCCATGATGAAGCAAAGAGATCGAACGATCTCCAACTTGTGGCTTGTGATCCTTCTTTATTCCTCTCCATACTTCAATTTAGAGTTTCCATCATGGTTTGCGCTCAGTGGAGTATTGAAAAATGAAAGGGACACACGTACGACTTGTAATATTTTTTGAAGGATACGACTTGTAATTTCCATCTCACCTTCACCATGCATCAAAAGAGTCACAAAATCATTTGGCAGTTTCTGTTAAAGAACATAATAGTAGCCTAGTTAGCAATGCAATTTCATAATAGTAGAATAACTAGCATTGTATATTACATGATAGTAGTGTAGTTTGCAACTTTTACCAAGATATATGCGTGAATGTCATCAGCCCTCAACCTATGCACTAGTGGCATTTATAATGTATAATTTGGGCAAGCTCAATAATGCGTGTTGTCCCTAGTAGATAGGAAACCATTAACAAAGGTGACAAGAGAATCCTTCTCCTCCCAAGTTAGATGTGATCCATAAGTTTAGTGTGTCCTATCTACCATCTTCCGTGTTTCACTCAAAGGAAGGAAATAAGATGTCAATTAAAAATAAACAAGTTAAGTAGGGACGAACACCAACTATTATTAAGTAAACAATGCAAATTACTTAACAAATATGGTTGACAAACTCACATCAGGTAAAATTGGAAGCATATCGACATCCACCCAAATGTCGGCATTACCTTCAATATCATCTTTAGGACGAATATCGAAGGTTATTTCCATATCCTAGTGAAATCCATATGCCTTGCCAAGGGCTTCCCAATTAGAGCAACCAAAATGCGAGTGTTTAACTACATTGTATAGTTTAACCAGAAATGTGAAACCATGTTTAGTCCTCAGGTGATCTCTCCTCGTCTCCATATTCTCCATTTCTTGGAAGCCGAGCTTCTCCAAGACATATGGTCTTGCATGGTAGGGGATGCACTAGTCAAATTGTAAAAACAAAAATTATGTGTTGAAGCAAAGAAACACAAAGCAAAGAAGCAAACATAGTTGTCATCATTGCGTACCGTAAAAACATCAAAGGTGTCATCAAGCTTGAGGCCTGTCGCATGTGAGGCCTGTCGCATAGAAACACAAAGAAACACAAAGCAAGAACCTACCATTTCGCATGTGAGGCCTGTCGCATAGACCCCGATCTTTGTCAGACGAAATTTCCTGTGTTCATGATTCAAAGATTAAAAATGGACAAAAAATATTGGTGTGTATGAAAAATCAGCATGGGTTGAGTTTCGATGTGTCGAGGCTTCCTTTAAAAACTCCCATATCTCATGGTGTATATGGTGTACACTCTCTCACACTAATATGGTGGTGTATGTTGGTGGGAACTCCCTCACACTACTATTTCGACTGTCGGTGATGATCGCTCATCCCTTCATTCCCGCATGCATTACCAAAATCTCCAGCACAAGGGAACGAAGGAGGAAGAGAGTGATACCTCTCCAACATATCTACTTTTCCAAACACTTTCGCTCTCTTTTGGACTCTAATTTGCATGATTTGAATGAAACTAACACGGACTAATGCTGTTTTCAGCAGAACTACATTGGTGTTATTATTGTGCAGAAATAAAAGTTCTCGAAATAGGACAAAACTTTTTGTGAATTATTTCTGGAATAAATAAGGATTTTTGGAGCGAAGAACCACCGGAGGGGGGCTGCCTGTGGCCCAGAAGGCAACAGGGTGCTACCACCCCCCTCAGCGCACCCTGATGCCTTGTGGGGCCCACATGGCTCTCTCGACCCTAATTCCACTCCTATAAGTTCAAATCTTTGAATAAAAAATGGATAGAAGATTTCATCGCATTTCACGAGACGGAGCCGCCGCCACCTCCTGTTCTTCCCGTGGAGCGCTAATTTGGAGTTCGTTTGGGGCTACGGAGAGGGCCATCATCGCTTTAGTCATCATCAACCCTTCTCCATCAACAATTCCATGATGCTCACCATCGGGTGTGAGTAGTTCCTTCATAGGCCTGCTGGATGGTGATGAGGTCTGGATGAGATTGATCATGTAATCGGGATAAATCTGATGGGGCTTGATCCCTAGTATCTACTTGTTATTTACTGGTCAGACGAGGTCTGAGCTGGAGTTGAATCGTGATAGAGTAGAGTTGTGGGCTTTAGGATCCGCTAGGTCCAACAGCTGAGCCCACGACGTATGTCTATATATAGTTGACCGCTTCTGTGCTGTCACTAGGGCTTTGAATGTGTTGCAACTAGCCACCTCCACTTGGTGATGGTTGTGTGATCGGACCTAGTAGTCTACCGCACGACGGTCCTCCTGCTCGTGGGATCCGATCGGCTACACGGGATATCAATTAGGAGGAGAAGACCCCAGAGATGAACTGCCCCAACTCTACTTCCGCTTCACGGCACTTCATCTAGTAGTAATGATCCGTGATCCACATCCCTTACCATGTTCCTAGATGTTTCGCGGGTAGGAAAAATTTAATTTGCAATCAACGCACCCAACCATGGTTAACAAGAGTTATAACAGTCAACGACATTATAGAATGCTCCATTCACACACATGACAAAACTACGGCTCTCACAACCGAGGTTCAAGCCATGGAGGAGGCATCAAGATCCTTTAAGGCATCTCATACGTTCATTTGCATCATGATTTCATATTGATATTTATAATGTTTTAAATCATTATTTTACCTTTTGATGCAATATTTATATATTTCTATCTTAATTCACAAGGATTATACAAAGAGGGGAATCAACGAAAACTAGAATTCTAGACCTCAAAGGCTATGAGGAAAGTTGGAAATTTTCTGGACTCCAAATTACGTGAAACATCATGGATAAATGTTGTGCAATATATAACGAATATTGGAGAAGAGAACCATTTAAGGGGGGCCACCTCTTGCCCACAAGGAAACATGGCGTGCCCATACCCTAGCGCGCGCCCTGATGCCTTGCGTGTCCCACAAGCGGCCTCCAATGCCCATCTTCTCCTATATGTAGGGGTTTGAAATAGAAAAAATCAAGATGATACTTTAGGGACTAAGCGCCACCATCTCGAGACGGAAGACCTAGGCAAGAGCACTTTTTCTCTCTCTCCGGGAGGGGGAAATGGAAGCCATCGTCATCATCAATGCTTCCTCCTTCGTGGGAGGACCAATCTTCATCAACATCTTCACTAGAACCATCTTATCTGAAACCCTAGTTCATCTCTTGTATTCAATCTTTGTCTCAGAACCTCAGATTGGTACCTGTGGGTTGCTAGTAGTGTTCATTACATCTTGTAGTTGATGCTAGTTGGTTTGCTTGGTGGAAGATAATATGTTCAGATTGTTAATCATATATATTATACCTTTGATCTTGAACATGGTGATGATTTTTGAGTAGTTAATTTTGTTCTTGAGGACATGAGAGAAGTCTACTTATAAGTAATCATGTGAAGTTGGTATTCGTACAATATTTTGATGATATGTATGTTGTTGCTTCCTTTAGTGGTGTCACATGAACTTAGACTACAAGAAACTTTACCATATTTGGGCCTAATGGAAGGAATTGTGGATTAATAAATACATTATGGGTTGCTAGAGTGACAGAAGCTTAAACCCTAGTTTATGCGTTATTCGATAAGGGGCTGATTTGGATCTACATGTTTCATGCTATGGTTAGTTTTATCTTGTTTCTTCTTTCATAGTTGCGGATGCTTGAGAGAGGGGTAATGGTAAGTGGGTTGCCTATTCAAGTAAGAATAACACTCAATCACTGATCCATCAACATAACAAATTATCAAAGTAACTTACGTGAATCAACTCAACATGATGAACCTGACTAGATGACAATTCCCATGTGTCCTTGAGAGCACTTTGTTTTATATAAGGGAACTGTCAGGCTTGTCCTTTGTTATAAAAAGGATTGGGCCACCTTGCTGCACCTTTGCGACAATTGTTACTTGTTACTTGTTACAAATTATCTTGCTACAAAAATATCTACAATTGTTACTCACAACACTTGCAGAGAATACCTTGCTGAAAACCGCTTGTCATTTCCTTCTCCTCCTCGTTGGGTTTGAAACTCTTACTCATCGAAAGGACTGCGATTTATCCCCTATACTTGTGGGGCATCAAGACTCTTTTCTGGCACCATTGTTGGGGAGTAAAGCGCTTGTGGTTTATCCGAGGATGGAGTTAAGAAGAAGGTATTCCTTTTATCTTTGGATTGAAAGACACTGATTTGGCACACGCTATTGGATGACACTGGAACATGGGACTGGAATCAATGGAAGCTAGAATTTCACGAGAAGTTTTGTCATTTGCATCTCGTTCATCCTGACTGGAATTATATATATAATTTTGGCTCGTGAAGGAGAAATTATCGCTCAATCTAGGGGGAGGCTTAAGTATTTTACGCACACATGCCCCAATCATGATATCTCAAGAGAAATAATTATACAAAACTTTTATGTTCGTCTTTCTTATATTGATCAATTGATGCTTGATTCTTCTTCTACCGGTTCCTTTATGAAGAAAACTATTGAATTCAAATGGGATCTTTTGTAAAGAATTAAAGGCAATTCTGAAGATTGGGAACTCAAACAAAGTAAAAAATCAAATATAAAGCTTGAGTTTGATTGTGTTAAATATTTTGTGGAAACCGATGCTTTTCATAAGTTTAGTACTAAATATGGACTTGACTCTCAGATAGTAGCTTCCTCATATGAATCATTTTCTACTGATGTTGATCTCCCTAAGGAGATGTGGTTTAAATTTCATCCAACTATTGAAGAATTATTAGAGGAACCTATTAAAGTTAAACATGAAACAATTATTTATAATGTTGATCCAGTTGTGCCTACTACTTACATTGAGAAACCTCCTTTTCCTGGAAGGATTTAGGACCATGATAAAGCTACAACTATGGTTAATACAAGTAAAGTTAGAGCACCCAAACCTTCTTAACAAATAAATGTAGAACCTAATATGACTATGGATAAGGATCTGTTGGTTGCTAATATTATGGGCATCTTATTTATTTCCGTGGTGAGGCTGCTAGAATTGCAAAACCTACTAGAAATGAGAAAGATAGTGGAGATAAAAATAAACGAGTGGTTGGCATGCCTGTTGTTTCTGTTAAAATTGGAGATCATTGTTATCATGGTTTGTGTGATATAGGTGCCAGTGTGATTGCCATACCTTTTACCTTATATCAAGAAATTGTGAATGATATAGCACCCTCTGAGATTGAGGACATTGATGTCACTACTAAACTTGCAAATAGAGATACTATTTCATCGCTTCGAATTGTTCAAGATGTTGAATTCTTGTGTGGAAAAATCAAATACCTACTGGTTTCTTAGTACTTGGTTAACTACAAGATATTTTTGTCCCATTATATTTTGTAGACCTTTCCTGAATACCATTCGTGTGAAATTGACTGTGTTAAAGAAAAGGTCAAAGTCAGTTTTGGTGATGTATCTCATGAGTTTAATTTCTCTAATTTTAATAGGCAACCACATGAGAAATAATTATCCAGGAAATATGAAATTATTGGTCTTGCTTCTATTGTCATGCCTCCTACTGATCCTTTAGAATAATCTGTGTGAAGTTACTTGATAATAGGTTGATGATGCTCCCCGACAATGGCGCCATAAATCCTTCGTGATACTTGTGATCTATGTTGGGTTTTCCGTGAAGAGGAACATGTGATGCACCACAATGTAGGTAAGTATTTCCCTCAGTAAATAACCCAGGTTTACCAAACCAATAGGAGTTACACACAACCTCCATTTTCAGCGGCTATAGACAAAAGAGCAAAGACTTGCACCCAATGCAGGCAAGAGGGTTGTCAATCCCCTTGGACTCGTTATTTGCAAGCTTATAAGTAGTGTGGTTGGTAGTAGATAATTGAAAATTGAAAAATAAAATAAAAGGTAAATAAGAACAACAATGTATTGTAGCATGTGTAAACTTATAAGTGAATATACACGCAAGGGGGGGCGTAGTTTTCCCTAGTGGCATCTCTCATGAAACTAAGCATACAATGGGTGAAGAAATTACTGTTTGGCATTTGACACAAAAGAGCGTAGTTATGTGATATTCACAGTAATGATCATGTGTACAGATGCATCACATCCATAAGAAAATAGGCCGACTCCTGCCTGCACCTATTACTTTTACTCCACCCATCGATCGGTATCCAGCATGCATCTAGAGTATTAAGTAAAAATGAGTAACGCTTTGTGACACCCAGTTTTTGGCCTTCCTGACTACTTAACTTATTTCAAAAGTTAGGACCAATTTTTTTTGTGAATGCTTGTGATGCTTGGAGTGACTATTGTTTGCCTGTTTGCTTGAGTGCATGTGATTGCTCCCCAATAATTCACTCTATCTTCCAACTCACCTCCTCATCCCATGTTCTCCTGCCTAATGATCATGCCATGTGTTTAGGACAAATACCTACTTTTACCAAATATTATTTTCACCAAAATAAGCATTTCTTTGAATTAAACCTTAAAACCCCTAAGATGAGACTTGTACTACAAGTCCTCAAATTAGGGAATTTCTTTTGCACCAATTATTTTATTTGAAACCTATTATGAAATGTCTTCCAAAAACCACCATATTAGTATTTTAAAAGTTATTTTATTATTTTATTTAAAAGCCTTTCTGTGAGGCCAGAAATGGTCTCCTATGAAGGAAAGCTATTTTTATTGCTTTCAAAATATTTAAGAAAATTTAGGGAAACTCAGTGGATATATTTATTCCATATTTGTGAGTTTCAACACATGGTCATATTCAAAATATTGGGCAAACCCCTCCAAAACCATTCCCGCCTATTTCAAGCTTTTGAAACATTTCTATAAGAAATATTCTCAATAAATTCCAGTAAAATTGTAGCATGTCATCCATGATATTCTTGATGATCTTGCCAAGTTTCATTTTAATCCAAGTTGATTTGACTCCCCTAATCCCTCTAAAACCCTATCTGTCCAGAATCAAATTTGAGCAACTCTACATTGTGAAGTGTCTCCAATTGTGCTCAAATTTGGTGGACATGTTCCAATACTCCAATAAGGCATCCACACCAAGTGGTACATCAAGGAGAATAAAAGAACTTGTCCTTAGACCCTCAAAACCCTCTGTGATGATTTATGACTTTGGTAAACTTTACATTATAAAGTTTCTACAATTGACCTCAAAGTTATTGTGCATGCCTTAATGCTCAAATAATGCCCCTACACAAAATATTGGATTTGTGGGAATTTATTTGAATAGGGTTGTAAGCAGAAACCCATTTCTGCCCATTTTAGGGGTTTTCCAAGTCTACATTGGAAAACTTCTCCACCAAATCCCAAATTTGGTGTGCAAACCTATTTTCATCTATTATTTGACCCTGTTAAGTTTCATAGCCATTGGAATCCATCTCGTAGCCTAACCACAGATCAAACACCTTGTGTGCACTCACTAAATTGGCTTCTTTGACCCCTTCCACTTTTACCCTTGAGCTCAGCTTTCTACCACAGCCTCACATAGTTACATTTCACCTCCAGTAACATTCCCATGGCCACTGGTCAATTATTGGAGAAGGACCCTTTGTAACTTTCTCTCATTTTCACCCTTGGATCACTGTTTTACCTCTCTTCCCATACTTCTGCTTAACCCAAGGCTCCCAATTCTTTGCACAGCCTCTCTAGTGTGTCGATGCTTCATTTCAAACCAAGATATGGCATGCTCATGTGGAGAAAATGAGCAGCACATCTACAACTTCATTTCTGGCTGAAATATAGCTTCATACAGCAAGTGCTAGTTACCTTCCTCTTCTTGTTCTCAAACTTGGCAGTTCTAGTCCTTTCATAGATAACACTGCCAGACATAAAGTTTTCCCAAGACTCCCCATTTGAGACCCACTCTCCTTAATTCTAATTTTGCTGTTGCAGACTTAACAACAGTCAAACAAGTCAAAACTGGCCCTCTTGGGTTCTAACTCCACCAGTGCTTCATGGTACGCATGCCTTGCATGTTTGACACCTTGGCCTGGCCAATGGGTGGCCCAGGACAACAAGTGGGGTGGTGACCACCTCCCTGAGGTGCAGAAATGGTGCTTTGCACTTTGTCTCCTTCCTCCAGACCACTTTTAGCTGAACCAACATGTCTTAGTGTGTCTTAGAGCCTCATGTTGACCGTTCAAACCATTTCCCTCCACTAGCTAGCTTCCAAGGCTCCTCTAGGTCACGTGGCACCCATGCCCACGAGTGCTCCTGGAGCTCTCGAGCTCTCCCTGCAGCTCCCCCTCCATCTACCCTTCATTCCAAGCATTTGCTTCGCCATGCTCCTCTTTCCCTCTCCCCGAAGCACTCCGGAATCTCCTTGGACCTCCTCCTCTAGGAAAGTGCAGCAATGGCCGAACCTGCCATCGGCCTCCACGCAGGGCCGCGCCTAGCCGAGCCCTCCCCATCCCTCGTGAAGCCTCCCCGACATGCCTTGATGCCTGGGAGTTTTCCCCCGCGTACCCTGTAGTCCATCGGCGGCCTGTGCGCCAATTCCCCAGCCGTCGTCGCCAGCATCCTCGCGGCCAAGATCTTTCCCCCCCCAGTCATCCGACGGAGCTAGGGCTCCAGGCCGGTGCAGCAGCCTTGCGCCGAGGGCGCCGCCAGCCGGGGCACAGCCGGGCGTGGTCGGGGCACAGTCGCGCATGGCCGGAGCCGCCAGGAAGAGCGCCGGCATGCCATTGGGATCGAGCCTCTGCTCCTCCCTAGCCGAGCGAAGGTTGAAGAAGAGCATGGTGTGGGGACCCCCGTGTCAGCCTCCCCGTGGCCGGGCCCGCATGGGGTAAGTGGAGGCGCTCCTCGCAGATCCCGCGTGCATGTGGGGAAAGCGCCCCTGGGAAAGGCGCCTTCGGTGTGGCCACCTTGTGCCTCCAGGCCGAGCCGCCGGGCCGGCCCATTCCCTCCCGAGCGACTGTGAGTGCATGATAGCCCTGGTAGACCCTTCCTTGGATTCTTTCTTTTTCTTTCTATGGAACTTATAAATTCCATTATAAATTCATTCTGACTCCAATTTATTTGATTCAAATTTCTACAGGATCCAAAATTCAAGCTCTATCCACACATGTGCTTTGCACATTTTTCCAGGAAGGTTTTCTATGGTATTATTACCCAAATCCAAATCTGGATATGAATTGTTCCACCTTTCAAAAATCCCATAGGCTTCGAATCAACTCCAATTGGAGTGATTCAAATTTCCAGAGCCTTCTTAAATCATTCCCTATTTTTAGAACCCTAGTCAACATTTTTGTGTGACCTATTTCTGTTATAATAAATAAATAGATTCGTATTGCTATTTATTCCACATTAGGAAATTCCTAGTATATTCATTTCAACTCCAAATCCAGTGAAACCACTTCCTAAATATTTCTAAAATCATGCTCTCTTAAAGGGGTGCCTTCACTCATTTTTAACAGAATGATTTCTGTTGGCTTATTGAATGATCACCTATTGCTCTTTCCATCCATTCAAAAAAATTTGATGATCCAAACCCCCTTGGCAAAGATTCAGGTATTTTTCTTATGACCAGAGTGGTCCAAGAAAAATAGAACTTCTATTTTTAGAACACTTTTATTCTACTTGCTATGTGGCTTACTGTGGTTGTTTCCGACGATAGTTACGAGTAGACCGAGTATTCGGAGATGGAGCGGAAGGCCTTGAAGACCCCGAGAACTTACGTGAGCAAGGCAAGCAGCCCTTTGACCATGACTGAGCATATGTTACTTTGCATGTTAAATAGCAAGTATTCCCGTTGCATATGATCATAAGTGCCGGTAATCATTTGATATGATTTCACCGAAGGCTCCCCCGGAGCACATGCATTGAGCTTGACTCTACCCCTTAGGGTCATGCTAATACCATGATGACAAGTAAAGATAGGAGTAGTATTATCATGAGCATGATGTTGTCATAAAGCAAGAGTTTATGAAAACCCCGTCGGGTGCCACTAATGCCCGAGGGTGATGATGAGTTAGGTGGTCACTTTCAGTAAAGTGATGCACTCAGTATTTGTGTGAGTAAGGTTTCGGAAATGGGATTAGATTTATGATGTGTCGATCGTCCCAACCTTATCAGTACGACCACGTTACCCCTTATGGGACGGGGCTATGTTAATTACTCTGGTCGGTGCTAGCAAAGAGCCACATTACTAGTGGTAGGAGTGATGTGTGGTCACTCTCGTGATGGGGCCGTGCCGGGTAGGACGACTATGCCATTTTTATGAGTTCTAGTCACACCATTGGTCCTCGCATGGTTGGTACTGTCCAGAGTTGGTGCTCGTAAGACGTACAACATGTGGGCTGGGTACCAATCAAGTGGATCTCTTTGTCTAGTATCGTCAGGGGAAAGGCATTGATCGGGTACTTACCTCGGGTATGAGATATACCGCGAGTCATGGACGACACAGAAGTTTCCCGGATCTCGTGGGTCCAGCGTACTACCTCTGCAGAGTGTCAACTATTCGAATAGCCGTGTCCACCGTCAAGGACAGTTGAGTAATCCTACTTAAACTATGTCCTGATATTTCCGCATAAACCAAGTGTGCGTGAGTGTGTGTGTGTGTATGGTGATGAGAAAGGTGTTGCTATGATAGCAATAATATGACCAAGTTTGGTGACTTGGCATATAGGGTGAACCCGGATGGTTCAACCCTCAATAGATATATCGATATTTGTAACCTGTTCTTCAAGAGTAATTCTTTAACTTGATGTATTTTCATGATCATTCCACCAGTTGAGTTATGCTAGAGATGCATGATATTGTTATCCTTCACTATTCGTTGTTCATGTCATGGGCTGTTTGCGAGTACATTCAAAGTACTCACTGGCTTGCCACTTGTTATTTCATTGACCACGTATGAAAGAACAGGATTGGTGAAGATTAACTCGGTGACGTTCTTGCGAACTAGGACGTATCCCAGTCAGAATGCCTGTAGGTTAAGGCTGATTGCATGTGTTCACGCTTTCAACCAATAATTCCGCTATTGGTCTAGTTTGGAGTGTTGGCCTATAAGGCCCTATATATGTAAGACTCAACCGAAGTGGTCATTTATTGTATCAAACGGTATGTATGGATGTAAGACTCTTTTATTCGTTATCTGTGTTCCGTGAGCATTGATCCCTGGGATCACTGAGCACGGCGGTCTCGACTCGTAAGTCGGGGTCCCCACAGAGCTGGTATCGGAGCCACCCCGACTGTAGGAAGCCCTTAGTTAGCAAAGACGTTAGATAGGATAAAACTGCTTTCCAGATTCTTCAAAAATACTTACAAAACCTATATAATTTCTCGACTCTCCTAAATCTTCAAAGAAAGTGAAGGCTATACTCTAGCCTTCCACTCTTAATTTCTTGACGCTCCTCGTCTACTTTTTTTTTCAAAACTTGCAAAAGGTCGCTAGTACCTTATGCCCTCTGACCACGGGTTAAATTGAAATCCTCGTGGGCATCCCGGAAGGAAGTAACCTTTCTAGGCAAGCATCTGTGCTGAAAGACAGAGAAGACAACTCTGTGACCAGACGACACCAACAGAAGTACCTCCATGAGGAACAAGGACATCGAGGCTTAGAAGATGGTGGAACCCTGGGTACTGTTCCAGAGTGATGCCATTTTCGCCTACGATAATCTGGACATAAAAATATGCAAACCTTGATCTGTCTCGCTAATAGAGCGACCCTGTCAGTTGTAAGGAATTGTGTCGACCACCACCGGTGGCTGAGAACCCCGCCATTTGGCCCGCCTCACCTTAGTGAGCAGGAAAACGGTTCTCTTCATCCCCCGCTCTAGGTGTCGATATCACAATTAGTATGAGTGACAGATCAAAACTCTATCATGTCATGCAAATATCGGTGCATGAAGATGTCCACTCGAGACTCTCAAATCCTCAGAAGACAAGAAGACACTGACAAGATCATGAAGACAACAGAAGACCCTGTCAATGAAATCAATGAAGAACTACCTTTGTCAGCAACTTCCCAGATAAGGAGACAACAAGAGTTCTTTACAACTCAAGTGAATTGCTTCGGCAAGCGACAACAAGAGGCGTGACAACACCATGAGAAGGTCCAGAAGACTTAGCGGGCTCCTCTCCGGAGCACGAAGCGAGCATGATTGTCGAGTCCACAACCTAGGATAGGATAATTCGTGAATTCCCATGCGAAGTCGAGTCCGTGAAATGGTTCGGAAGGACCATCTTGTGTGTTGCTTATTTTTGTTGTTTGTGCTTTGATATAAGTCGCACTTTTGCTTAGGCAACAAGCATGTGGTTATATCACCCGTCTTATTTTTGATGTTCAATCGATTTTCGAACTTGATTGAGTTGACTTTCCAACGCCTGTTTGATTGCACTAAGACCCTTAGACACTCCCCTCTGTGCTATCTCTCTCTCACCCCTTCTGACAACTGAAGACAGCAAGACAAAATGCACCAAGGATCCACTCTGAAGGACGACTGACACTGAAGACACTGACTGCGCTATGCGCAACCACACGCAAACCATAGGAGAGTGCTTTTCCCTCAAGATTGGGAAATGCTACCGCAACAAAAGACCTTCCAATGGCGCCAGAAATAGGTGTGTTGACGGCACCAGGAATTCTTCTGCTACGACTACGCCTTAAGGGACTTCCTAGGCAAATATGCAAAGGATTTCCCCCGTGGCCTTGGAGCCTTGCATTGGTGTTCCCTCGAAGCAGAAAGGGTGATGTAGCGCAGCGGTGGTAAGTATTTGCCTCAGTTTGAGAACCAAGGTATCGATCCAGTGAAGGAGTATCACAAGAGCCTGCACAAACACAAAAAACTTGCTCCCAATGCTATGAAGGGGTTGTCAATCCCTTATAGATTGTTCGCCAAGTGAGAACTGAAAGCAACAAAGTAACAAAGCAAAGTAAAAGCGAAGGTGGAAACGATAGGTGTGAATAGACCTGGGGGCCATAGTGTTTACTAGTGGCTTCTCTCATGAAAGCAAGTAGACGGTGGGTGAACAAATTACTGTCGAGCATGAAGATCATGGAGAACTTTGTATTGAAGATCCAAGAGAGAGAAGAAGCCATCTAGCTACTAACTACGGACCCGTAGGTCTGAAGTGAACTACTCACGAGTCATTGGAGGGGCGATGATGATGATGAAGAAGCCCTCCAACTCCAAAGTCCCCTCCGGCAGGGCACCGGGAAGGGTCTCCAGATGAGATCTCGCGGAAACGTAAGCTTGCGGCAACGGAAAAGTATCTTCGTGGATCCCTTGATTTTTTTTTTCTGATTTTTAGGGAATATATAGGCGCAAGATCTAGGTCAGGGGGGGCCAGGGAGGCCACAAGCCTGCCCACCGCCGCCCCCTGGTGGCGGAGTGGGGGCTTGTGGGATCCGTGTAGCCCTCCTGGCTTGGACCACAAGCCCCCTGATCTTCTTCCGTTCGGGAAAAAATCATTTCTGGGATTTTATTCCGTTTGGACTCCGTTCCAAAAACAGATCTGAAAAGAGCCAAAAACATAGAAAAACAGGAACTGGCACTTGGCACTGAATTAATAAGTTAGTCCCAAAAAAGATATAGAAGGTACATAAAACATCCAAAGATGACAAGATAACAGCATGAAACCATGAAAAATTATAGATACGTTTGAGACGTATCAAGCATCCCCAAGCTTAACTCCTGCTCGTCCTCGAGTAGGGAAGTGATAAAGAATGAATTTTTGATGCTTTCATGCTACCTAGCATAGATGACCTTTGTACCTCCTCTTATGTGACATGAATGTTCAGATCCATTAGATTCAAAACAATAGTTTGCTATTGATGTGGAAACAATAATAATTCAAGCAAACT
This sequence comes from Hordeum vulgare subsp. vulgare, assembly GCF_904849725.1. NCBI lineage: Eukaryota > Viridiplantae > Streptophyta > Magnoliopsida > Poales > Poaceae > Hordeum > Hordeum vulgare. The sequence goes on along the minus strand of NC_058518.1, from coordinate 246,970,228 downwards.
AGCAAGGTAATCATGAACTTTCAAAATAACAAGGCCAAAAGAAAGTTATCCCTACAAAGGCATATAGTCTGGCTATGCTCTATCATCATTGCACAACGAATTTAAATCATGCACAACCCCGGTATTGTCCAAGTAATTGTTTCACACTTTACTTTCTCAAACCTTTTCAACTCTCACGCAATACATGAGCGTGAGCCATGGTTTTAGCACTATAGATGGTGTGGAATGTGGTGGAGGTTGCAAGACAAAACAAGGAGAAGATGGTCACATTAACTAGGCATATCAATGAGCTGTGGAGATGCTCATCAGTAGATATCAATGTGAATGAGTAGGGATTGCCATACAAATGATGCACCAGAGCTAAGAGTATGTGAAAGGTCTTAAAGAAAACTAGTGGGTGTGCATCCAACTTGCTTGCTCACGAAGACCTAAGGAAATTTTGAGGAAGCCTATCATTGGAATATACAAGCCAAGTTACATAATGAAAATTTCCCACTAGCTATATGGTGGTGACAAAACGAGAGACTCTCAATCATGAAGATCATGGTGCTTAATATGCACAAGTGTGGAAAAGTGGTAACATTGTCCCTTCTCTCTTTTTCTCTCATTTTTTGGTGGGCTCTTTGGCCTATTTTTTTTTTTTGGTGGGCTTCTTTGGTCTCTTTTATTTCCTCACATGGGATAATGCTCCATCAATGATGATCATCACACTTTCAACTCAAAACTTAGAGCGACGATGACTCTATATGGAATGCCTTTGGTAGTGTACCGTGACAATGATCTAGCATGGCATAGACATTAATGGAAACATCATGCTAGCTATCTTATGATCATGCAATGGCAATGTAGACGTGATGGCACATGTCATGGTGGTAGTGGCATGGCAATATATCTCGGAATGACTTTGAAAAATCCATATTAGGTAGGTATGGTGGCTGTTTTGAGGGAGGCTAATGGTGGGTTTTGTGCACCGGCGAAAGTTGCACGACACTAAGAAGATAGTGATGGTGGAAGGTGAAAGTGCATCTAAACCATGGACTCAACATTAGTCATGAAGAACTCATATACTTGTGGCAAAACTTTTATTTGTAATGAAAACAAAGCATTCAAAGCATACTCCTAGGGGAAGGGTTGGTAGGTATAAACCATCGCGCGATCCCGACCGCCACGCAAAGGATGACAATCAATAGACTAATCATGCTCAGATTTGATCACATAGCGGTTCACCATACGTGCATGCTACGGGAATCACTAACTTCAACACAAGTATTTCTAGATCCACAACACCTTACTAGCATAACTTCAATATTACCAAAACCACAACTCGAAACTAATTGAGATGAATCAAACTACTCTAACTATTCAATGCACATGAAGGTGGAAGTTTTCATATCCCATTTGGATAACTACCCCTTTTGAGAATACTTTCAAAGCATAGATCAACTACCAAGCCACGCACCGCTGTGCTCTAAAAGATATAAGTGAAGCAGATAGAGCAAAAGTATCTAGCTCAAAATATATAAGTAAAGCACATGTGAGCTGAATTGTCTACCAAAAGATATAAGTGAAGCTCGACAAAATCACGGTGAGTGCATGTCTCTATCTCTAGGTGTGCAGCAAGGATGATTGTGACACAACAAAAATAAAAGACTCCTATGATACAAGACGCTCCAAGCAAAAACACATAACATGTGGTGAATAAAAATATAGCCCCAAGTAACGTTACCGATGGATTGAAGACGAGAGAGGGGATGCCTTCCCGGGGCATCCCCAAGAATAGGCTCTTACGACATCCTTGAATCTCTTGGGGTGCCTTGGGCATCCCCAAGCTTGAGCTCTTGCCACTCTTTATCTCTTTGTCCATAAGAACTTCACCCAAAACTTGAAAACTTCACAACACAAAACTTAAACAAAAACTCGTGATAACAATAGTATGTGAAAGCAAACCACCACTTCCTTAGGTACTGTAGAAAACTTAAATTCTACTTATGCTGATGTTGGGTTACTGTATCTTCAATCTTCCATGGCTAATACCCCCGATACTATCCATAGTTTTATCAAAATAAGCAACCAACACAACAAAAACAGAATCTATTAACGGGAGACCAGTCTGTAGCAATCTGTATATTTCGTATACTTCTGCTACTTCAAAAATTCTCGCCAATTACGACAGTCCGAATAATTTTGCGTAGTAATCAGCAGAAAAAAGAATCAACTCAAAAGCTCTTACAGAAAAAATGCAAATTCTTTTCGTGAGCAGAAAGTTTCTGTCTTTTCCAACATGACCAAACGATCATCCCCAAGACTAATCATAACGGTTTTGCTTGGCATAAACGCAAAAAGAAACACAAAAAACACAATCATAACAGAATTATGGAAGTGTGGAAAACACAAAAAAAAAAGGATAGATTCGTTGGGTTGCCTCCCAACAAGCGCTTTTGTTTAACGCCCTTAGCTAGGCAAAAGGTGATGGAATCACGTATAGTCATTTTTGGTGCTCAAACCATAAGTAGTGTGATCATTTATCATCTTAAGATCTTCATCTTTATTGGATGACTCACCACTAGCTTTAGGAACAAAAACAGGCTTGACGGTCTTTTTGAGAGTGAGATTTGGAGTATTTTGCACAACGACAAAAGCGGAACCCAAGTTGGTTTTGACATCTTCTACTTTGCCAATTCTAGAAGAATAATTAACTATAAGTTCCTTCTCCCTTAAATGTTTCAAAAACTTTCCCACTTTGGATCCGTACTGAGTAATTTGATTGTGGATCTTTCTATCCAAACCCTCAATAAGTTCAACTGTGGCAATTTTGTTTTCAATAGCGTCAAGCCTTTGCATCACGTGTTCCAAGGTCAATGTAGTTCCATTAACCATGAGCGGGGGTGAGCCTACCAAATTCATGATAGCTCCATAGAAGTCAACAGTATGGCTCCCCAAAAAATTCCCGCCTACAATGGTATCAAGGATGTACCTATTCCAAGGAGAAATCCCAACATAGAAACTGCGAAGGAGGACGGTAGTGGATTGCTTACGAGTAGATCTACTTTGAGCATTGCAAATCCTGTACCAAGCATCCTTTAAATTTTCTTCCTCATTCTGCCTGAAATTGAGAACTTCATTCTTAGGAGTATCATTTGGAGTGGTGGGTCTAGCCATTGATGGACTATCTCACACACAAACGAGTAGAAAGTGAGAGTGAAACGGGCGAAAGAAAACGGGAAAGGAGAAAGGCAAATGAAAACGGCAAAGGAAAAAGGCAAATGAAAACGGCAAATGTGAAGTAGGGGAGAGGAAAACGAGAGGCAACTGGCAAAAAAAAGTAAATGCAACAGATGAGTTTGTGATACCTACTTGGATAGATCTGTCCTCCTCGGCAACGGCGCCAGAAATACTTCTGCTACTACAACAAAAGACCTTCCAATGGCGCCAGAAATAGGTGTGTTGACGACACCAGGAATCCTTCTGCTACGGCTACGCCTTAAGGGACTTCCTAGGCAAATATGCAAAGGATTTCCCCCATGGCCTTGGAGCCTTGCGTTTGTGTTCCCTCGAAGCGGATAGGGTGATGTAGCGCAGCGGTGGTAAGTATTTCCCTCAGTTTGAGAACCAAGGTAGCGATCTAGTGAAGGAGTATCACAAGAGCCTGCACAAACACAAAAAGCTTGCTCCCAACGCTATGAAGGGGTTGTCAATCCCTTATAGATTGTTCGCCAAGTGAGAACTGAAAGCAACAAAGTAACAAAGCAAAGTAAAAGCGAAGGTGGAAACGATAGGTGTGAATAGACCCGGGGATCGTAGTGTTTACTAGTGGCTTCTCTCATGAAAGCAAGTAGACGGTGAGTGAACAAATTACTGTCGAGCAATTGATAGAACCACGCAAAGTCGTGACGTCATCTATGGCAATGATTATATCTATAGGCATCACGTCCAAAACAAGTAGACCGATACTTTCTGCATCTATTACTATTACTCCACACGTCGACCGCTATGCAGCATGCATCTAGTGTATTAAGTCCAAAAGAACAGAGTAACGCCTTCAGCAAGATGACATGATGTAGATGGACAATCTCATATCTACAACAGAGCCCACCTTGTTATCCTTGATGGCAACTACACGATGTGTGCCTTGCTGCCCCTACTGTCACTAGGAAACGTCACCACACGGTAAGAAGCCAAAACCAAGCACTTCTCCCATTGCAAGAATCATAGATCTAGTTGGCCAAACAAAACCCAAGACTCGGAGAGACTTACAAGGTTATCAAATCATGCATATAAGAAATCGGCAAAGACTCAAATATATATCATAGATAATCTGATCACAAATCCACAATTCATTGGATCTCGACAAACACACCGCCAAAGAAGATTACGTCGGATAGATCTCCATGAAGATCATGGAGAACTTTGTATTGAAGATCCAAGAGAGAGAAGAAGCCATCTAGCTACTAACTACGGACCCGTAGGTCTGAAGTGAACTACTCACGAGTCATTGGAGGGGCGATGATGATGATGAAGAAGCCCTCCAACTCCAAAGTCCCCTCCGGCAGGGCACCGGGAAGGGTCTCCAGATGAGATCTCGCGGAAACGGAAGCTTCCGGCGGCGGAAAAGTATCTTCGTGGATCCCTTAATTTTTTTCTGATTTTTAGGGAATATATAGGCGCAAGATCTAGGTCAGGGGGCGCCAGGGAGGCCACAAGCCTGCCCACCGCCGCCCCCTGGTAGCGGAGTGGGGGCTTGTGGGCTCCCTGTAGCCCTCCTGGCTTGGACCACAAGCCCCCTGATCTTCTTCCGTTCGGGAAAAAATCATTTCGGGGATTTTATTCCGTTTGGACTCCGTTCCAAAAATAGATCTGAAAAGAGCCGAAAACACAGAAAAAACAAGAACTGGCACTTGGCACTGAATTAATAAGTTAGTCCCAAAAAAGATATAAAAGGTACATAAAACATCCAAAGATGACAAGATAACAACATGAAACCATGAAAAATTATAGATACATTTGAGACGTATCAAGCATCCCCAAGCTTAACTCCTGCTCGTCCTCGAGTAGGGAAGTGATAAAGAATGAATTTTTGATGCTTTCATGCTACCTAGCATAGATGTCCTTTGTAACTCCTCCTATGTGACGTGAATGTTCAGATGCATTAGATTCAAAACAGTAGTTTGCTATTGATGTGGAAACAATAATAATTCAAGCAAACTAGCAAGGTAATCATGAACTTTCAAAATAACAAGGCCAAAAGAAAGTTATCCCTACAAAGGCATATAGTCTGGCTATGCTCTATCATCATTGCACAACGAATTTAAATCATGCACAACCCCGGTATTGTCCAAGTAATTGTTTCACACTTTACTTTCTCAAACCTTTTCAACTCTCACGCAATACATGAGCGTGAGCCATGGTTTTAGCACTATAGATGGTGTGGAATGTGGTGGAGGTTGCAAGACAAAACAAGGAGAAGATGGTCACATTAACTAGGCATATCAATGAGCTGTGGAGATGCTCATCAGTAGATATCAATGTGAATGAGTAGGGATTGCCATACAAATGATGCACCAGAGCTAAGAGTATGTGAAAGCTCTTAAAGAAAACTAGTGGGTGTGCATCCAACTTGCTTGCTCACGAAGACCTAAGGAAATTTTGAGGAAGCCTATCATTGGAATATACAAGCCAAGTTACATAATGAAAATTTCCCACTAGCTATATCGTGGTGACAAAACGAGAGACTCTCAATCATGAAGATCATGGTGCTTAATATGCACAAGTGTGCAAAAGTGGTAACATTGTCCCTTCTCTCTTTTTCTCTCATTTTTTTGGTGGGCTCTTTGGCCTCTTTTTTCTTTTTTTGGTGGGCTCTTTGGCCTCTTTTTTCTTTTTTTGGTCATACTGGTAAGGTTGGGATGGTCGACACATCATAAATATAATCCCATTTCCGAGACCATACTCACACCAAAATCACCGGTGCATCACTTCACCAAAAGTGATCACCAACTCATCATCACCCGCGTGCATTAGTGGCATCCAACGGGGTTTTCGTAAACTCTTTGATTAACTCATCATCATACTTGTGATAATGTGCTTTATCATTACTTGTCAACATGGTATAACATTTTATATACTTGCTATACTAGCATGCATAATTTTATATACTTAAGTCATGGCAAAAGGGCTGCTTGCCTTGGTCAGCTAGGTATCCGGGGTCTTCGAGGTCTTCCGCTCCGTATCCTCCATCACTTGGTAACTCTACCGTCGAGAAAGGAATAAATTAGTACTAGCTCTCACTAAAACAGATCACAAAGTGCTTTTAAAAATGTTATAAGGCTTGAATAAATTCAGTTTATTATTTTGGAAAATCTTTCCTATAGTTTTTATTAGCTAAGCATATTTATTTAAAAGCAAACAGAAGCAAACAAATGCTTTTTAATATCATTTTATTATATCAAAATAGTTTCTGTTTTTGATAAATGCCAACTATTACAGAATCAAATACTACTCGTTTTTAGAAAATTACTGGTGGAAGAATTATATTTTTCTACTGGCTAAATCTTTTTATAAAAATCATTTAGGTTATCAGATTAAAATAAAAGGAAAAGGCCAGGGGGTTGGATCCAGTCGGCCCAGCCAGCAGGCCTGGCCACCACGCGCGCGCGGGCCAGGTTCAAACCTGACCTGCGGGCCCCTAGGGTCAGCGTCAGCGGCTGCACTCGCTGGCTGCCCCAGGACACCGACAGGTGGGCTCCACCTGTCGGGTCGTTCTCCTACCTCCAGCCAGAGAGGTGGAGATGGACGCCGGCGAGGCTGCCGTTGTCCTCAGGCCAATCTAGGAACGGGAACGGGTCCCTCGTGCGTCCGCCTACCTGCTCGTGGTCGGGACGTCACCAGATGTGGTCTGGGTCGCCGGCGACGAGGTGCCCGTGGCGGAAGGGTTTCGGTTGGTGTTGAACTAGGGGCTAGGGGCACGGATTCGCTCGAGGAAGGTAGGGGAAATGTTCCTGGTGTCAAGGGGAGTGTAATGGGAGGTCGGGCAGCGCAGGAGCCGACGTGTAGCCGCAGATCGACCGGAGCTCCGAGGCGGAGGGGCCTCGGTCGATCTCGAGCATCGGGGCTCTGCGAGCTCGATTGGGTGGCTAGGGAGTGTCTACTGGTTGTGCTGAAGCTGCTTGGTTGTGACTGGGGCGCCGGGGGGACCTATTTATAGGCTATCGATGGTGACCTGACTCGGGCGCACCGGTGACTCACCGTGGCGCGCGTGCGAGCACAGTGAGGTGCTGGCCACGAAACCACGGGTTCGGAACGTGGTTTAGGACCTCCTGGTGCAACGACCGCAGAGGGAAAGCGAGTGGGGTCGAGCCGCAGCGACCGTGCATGCTCGGCCGCGTGGGGCGCGCACGGGCACGCATCGCCTGAGCTCTTGCGCGAGGGGGAGAGGGTCCCTGGGGTAGCTTTGCACTGAATGGTTGCCAGGGGAGCGTTTGGACATAACTAGGGAGGTTGGGACCAGCCGGAGCGTCGTCCCCTTGCTAGTGGCTCTCTGCAGCGCGCCGAGAGCACAGTTTTGGCATGCCACGGCATGCTGGCTCACTCTGGGCACTTGGGACGTGTCCTCCATGTCCTGAGTGTCGCTGGGAGTGTGCCTAGCCTTAGAGGTTTAGTGGGAGCTCGAGCTGGTCAAGGGAGCAAGGAACACTAGTGTTGCCTGTACTGCCCTGCAACTCAAATAGGAGTTCTTGTCACTTGTGCTTGGAGCTGGGGAGGGGCTGATTGACTGGGTGTTCAGGGTGTTCTGGTGCTCTAACCCACCAAGTTTGGGGCCTTGACATTGGGTAAAACAGTGGCTAGGAGGGTTTTTACCTTCCTGTCAGTAGGTGTTCGACAGTGACTTGGGGTCCTTCCACTCCACCACTGTAAATAAAACTTAACAGTTTTGGTCTTGGGGTAAAAACATGGGGTTCCACCAAATCTGAGCTCCATTGAACAAGTTTGGCTTTGTAAACTTGAAAATGTCCCAAAATGACCAGTACTGTCCTTTACAAAGGGAGTGTGGCCAAACAGAGTCTCACAAATCTCATCTTTGGTGTGGAGTCCTCATTTGGGGCGTCAAACACCTCTGCAAAGTTTCAGCTCCATTGGAGAAACTTTGCAATTTAGAGTTGTTCCAACTCTACTCTGGACAGAGAGGGTTTTGGGCTCATTAGATGCACTTCCCCACCTTGGATCAAGGTGAGATTTTTGGTGAGCACCTAATATGGCTTGGGAGGGCTCCTGTAATTTTATGGGATTTTACTGAGATAATTTCCTTTGGAAACATCTCAAAAAGCTAAAACAGACAGAAATGGTTTTCTGGGTTTTACTCAAATAATATTAATATAAAATAGGGTTTTAAATCTCATATATGGAAAATATATGTCCTTTTGAGCTTCCATGAATTTACTCAGAATTTCCTAAGGCAGGAAAGCAATTTTCCTTGTGGGAATATCATTACTGGCCTTAGAAACAGACATGGATATAAAATAGGAAAATAATATTTTAAATCACCAATTAATGTTTTAAAGAATGAAAATAATATTTGGATCAGATCACCAACTTTGGTTGGAAGTGCCACTTGGCTTCATGAGCTAGTAGTGTATCCCAACATGATGAAGGTGATCTTGATATAAAAGAAAAAAGGTTTTTGAAGAGAGCAAAATAATAAGTTTTTATAGATTTGAGTCATCAAACAGACAAGCATACACTCAAACAAGGGTTCACATTGCACTCACAACATTATTTGAAAAAGTTTTAACAAGCTCTGATTTTTGCAACATAAAATACTTGTGGTGAAAAACAGGGTGTGACAGACCTATCCCTCTTACAAGAATCTCGTCCCCGAGATTCCTAAGCTAAGCGCTAAACAGCTCGGGAAATTCTGATCGGAGATATTCTTCACGTTCCCATGTGGCTTCTGCTTCGGTATAGTTGCTCCACTGAACCTTGAAAAACTTGATGGTGCGGCTTCTGGTGCAACGCTCGGCTTCATCCAAAATGCGGATCGGTCTCTCGCGGTAGGTAAGATCTGGTTGAAGGTCAATAGCTTGGTGATCAATGTCCTTGTAAAGATCGGGATGGTTCGGCACTTGCAAACACTTCCGGAGCTGTGACACGTGGAACACGTTGTGCACACCCGAAAGCTCAGGAGGTAGCTCCAACTGATAAGCTACTTCCCCGCGCCTTGCCGTGATCTTGAAGGGTCCAACGAACCTTGGAGCTAGCTTCCCTTTGACGTGGAAACACTTGGTCCCCTTGAGAGGCGTGACTCGCAAGTACACCTGGTCTCCAGGAACAAACTCCATGTTTCTGCGGCGAGGGTCCGCGTAACTCTTCTACCTTGACTTAGCTGCCTCCAAGTTCTCTCGGACAAGCTGAATCTTGTCCCCTGCTTCCTGCAGTGCTTCTGGTCCGAAAACTAGTCCTTCACCGGTTTCAGACCAATTGAGCAGGGTGCGGCACTTCCGCCCATATAGCGCTTTGAATGGGGCCATTTGAAGACTGGACTGGTAGCTGTTGTTGTAAGAGAAGTCAGCAGATGGCAGGCAGTCTTCCCACTTGGCACCATGGGCCAAAACACAACCGCGGAGCATGTCCTCGAGTATCTGGTTTACCCTCTCGGTCTGTCCGCCTGTTTGCGGGTGGAAAGCCGTACTGAAGGAGAGTTTGGTTCCGAGAGCTTCTTGAAACTTCTTCCAGAATCTTGAGGTGAATTGCATGCCGCGGTCAGACACGATCTCTTTGGGAACTCCATGGAGACTCACCACTCGATGAATGTATAGACTGGCCAGCTGGCTGCCATCATAGGTGGTGTTGACGGGGATGAAATGGGCCACCTTGGTCAAATGATCGACTATGACCCAAATGGAGTTATGACCCTTATTCGACCAGGGCAACCCGGTGATGAAGTCCATGCCGACTTTATCCCACTTCCATTCCGGCACTTGAAGAGGTTGCAGTAATCCAGTAGGTCGCTGGTGTTCAGCCTTGACTCGCTGACATACATCGCATTTAGCGACATAGGAGCCAATTTCCCTCTTCATGCCATGCCACCAGAATCGTTCTCGGATGTCTTGGTACATCTTGGTACCACCTGGATGCATAGAGTACGGTGTGTCATGTGCCTCTTGCAGGATCAAGTCCTTAAGTTCGGCCTTGTTAGGTACGCATAAGCGCTTCCCGTACCATAGTACTCCTTGCTCATCAATCGAGAATCCTGGGGCTTTGCCTTCTCGCACCTTCCTCTTGAGGCCTTCGATACTCTTGTGCCCCTTCTGGGCTTCCTTAATGTCGTCTGCCAGAGTAGGCTTGACTTCGAGGTTGGCCAGGTACCCTGGTTTGACTATCTCAAGTCCGAAGCCCTCCATCTCTTCATACAAGACGAGTAACCTTTCCTTGAGCGTGACGTTCAAGGAGCCTGCCTTCCGGCTCAAGGCATCGGCTACCACGTTTGCCTTTCCGGGATGGTACTGAATGCTGAGGTCGTAATCCTTGATTAACTCAAGCCATCTGCGCTGTCTCATATTCAGCTCCCTTTGAGTGAAGATATATTTCAGACTTTTGTGGTCTGTATATATCTCTCATCGCTTTCCCAGAAGGTAATGTCGCCATGTCTTCAGAGCATGCACTACAGCTGCTAGCTCGAGATCATGGGTGGCGTAGTTCTCCTCATGCGATCGCAGTTGCTGTGAAAAGTATGCCACGACCCTGCCATCTTGCATCAGGACTACATCGAGCCCGGTTCCAGAGGCATCACAATATATCACGAATCCCTTGCTGATGTCTGGGGTAGCCAACACCGGGGCGGTAGTTAGCCTCTTCTTCAACTCCTGGAAGCTTGCTTCACACGCCGGTGTCCACTCGAACTTCCGGCCTTTCCTCAAGAGTTGAGTCATAGGTCGGGCGATGCTGGAAAATCCTTCGACAAACTTGCGGTAGTATCCCACGAGCCCGAGGAAACTCCTAACATCCTTCACATCCTTTGGTGATTCCCAGTTGGTCACTGTAGTAATCTTGGACTGATCTACGGCCAAACTGCGTGCTGTCAGGGTATGACCCAGAAATCCAACTTTGTTCAGCCAGAACGGTAGTCGACGCAGAGTCGAATAGTACCATCCTTCTTTGAAACAAATAGAACAGGTGATCCCCAAGGTGACGCACTCGGACGGATGAACCCTTTCCTGAGTTGCTCATCCAGCTGCTTCTTCAGCTCTGCCAACTCCTCGGAACCCATCCTGTAAGGCTTTTTATATATAGGCCTTGATCCGGGCATGAGCTCAATGATGAACTCGATGCATCGGTCAGGAGGCATTCCGGGTAGCTCGTCAGGAAAGACGTCCGGGTATTCACAGACTATAGGCACTCGATCAAGCTCTACCTCGGATAGACTGTTGACTCGAGGTGCGTGAGCTGATACTGGCTCGGAGACAAACTTGACCTTGACCCCTTGGTTGCTTATCATGGTGATGGCCCTGTTGGCACAGTCCAAAAGACTCTGGTGCTTGGCCAACGAATCCATGCCGAGGATTACTTCTATACCTTGAGATTTAAGCACAATGAGGTCTGCCAAGAAACTCGTCCCATTGATAACTATCTCGACCCTTCTACACCCTAGGTTGGTCCTCAATACTGCTCCCGGGGTTTGAATTGCCATCTGCCCACGGAGTAAAGTGGGTTTTAAACCGCACTTTTCCGCAAACCCTTGAGTAACAAAAGAATGCGAGGCACCACAATCAAACAACACTGTTGCTGGAGTTGAGTTGACGAGGAACGTACCCAGAATGCAGTTCGGGTCTTCCTGTGCTTCTTCTGCAGTGATGTGATTGGTCCGGCCCTTGCCATTGAACTGTTGGTTGCGGGGGGCCTGGTTCCTTCCTGGTGCACCTTGACCGGGGTTGGGTGCATTGGGACGCGGTTCGTCGGGCTTCTTGTTGGGGCACTGCTTGGAATAGTGCCCAGTCTGACCACAGCCAAAGTAGGTGACTTGCCGCGGAGGGTTGGTATTGACTCCACCATTATTCGGCGGGTTGACTGCTGGCTTGGCTTGCTGCTGAGGTTGATAATTCTGGCGGAACACCGGGTACTTGTATTGTTGCTGCTGAAAGTTGGGTCTTGCAGGTGCTGACTGCCATGGTCTTGGTCTTGCGTTACCGGGTCCTCCAGTGCCTATCAGTTTGCGCTTGCGGGTGTCGTCCATCGCACGACGCTTGTCTTCCAGCATAAGCGCCTTGTTAACCAGCTCGCTGAAAGTCTGGCAGTCGCAAACCACCAGCTGGTATTGCAGGGACTGCTGTAACCCTTCCATGAAATGTTCCACCTTAGCGGCCTTAGTGTTAACATCTTCGGGCGCATACCTCGACAAGAGGTTAAACTTCTGCAGGTACTCCTTAACAGTTCCACTCCTCTTCCTCAAGGCTCGGAATTCCCACTTCTTAATGGTCATCAGTCCAGGTGGAATGTGAGCCGCGCGAAATCCTTCCTTGAACATCTCCCAAGTGATGACTTGCCCTGCCTGCATGATCTGGAATCCATCCCACCATGCCCTGGCGGTGCCTCCGAGACAGTTAGAAGCATAAAGGACCTTCTCATGATCATCGGTGCACTTGACTAGCGCAAGGAGGTCTTCAATGGCGCGAATCCAGTTATCGGCGTCCAGGGGTTCAGTTGACTCCGTGAATATGGGAGGCGTAGTCCGCATGAACTCAGAAAGAGTAGAGCGACCACCGCCATTCCCATTCCGCGTCGGGTTGTCCACCAGGACTAGAGTCAGCTGCTGGATAGCGGCATTGCTGGCTTGACGCTCCTCCCGAAGAGCTTGAAGGAACTGAGCCATCGTCAAGTTCTCAGGAGGAGGTGGTGGCGGAAGGTCTCTAGGCTGCTCGTGGTGACCTCCAGCGTGAGCTTCTCCTTCGGTTCCCTGCGGCGTCCCTGAGGAGCCGGCGCCGGGGTTGCCGAAGGTGCTGTTGCGGGTTGCGTTCACCATCCTGTCATAGAAACAGACAGGTCAAAATGCCACCTTGCTCGGGAATACAAGGATTCGTTCCTAGTAAGAGGGGGTCCAATATGTGCATGTGCCAAGTTTTTGAAACCAAAGTTTTTGACAAACTGGAAATTGCATTCATGACAACTAGGTGATGTAGTCACTTACAGGCTGCCTAAGGCAATAGGTGACTTACATCAAGCACACATACGCAAATTAAAAATGGATACATGGATACCCTATGCTCGGGGTACCCCTAATTGCCTACGCTAAAACCTACGCGGCGGACTGCTCGGTCTCAAAGGCGGACTCAACAGGATTCTCATCTTCATCAACATCCTCTTCCTTTATAGGAGTGGAAGAAATAATCCGCATATCACGGCGTCGCTTGGGCGAGGCGGCGAAGATCTCAGTGGACTCTTCCGCTGTCAGGCGGCGACTCTGAAGAGGGACTGCCTGGATGGGTAACACACCACCCCTAGTGGCAACAGCTGCCCTCCCTTCAGGTGCGCCTACCTTCTTTACTTTGCGGTTCTGCATCTTCTCAGTGTGGAGCAGACCCTTGACTAGGTGCAGCTCTTGGCGAAGCTTGACTGATTCCTTAACCAGGAAGTGTGTTAGGGTGTCCGACGAGAGGCTGAAGTTGGTCTGAAACGTTAATGGCATTCCATCCTCCGTGGCTGGGGTGAGTGTCCAACTCCCATCCATTCCTTCCTTAATGAAAGGTAGGTGACGAGTGACAGGCTCATTAGCCATCTCAGGGAGGATGCTGCGGAGTTGCACGAGCGCCTCTCATGCAACTGTCTCCACTGCCAATATCAGCTCTCCCATCTGTGGTCCTTCGAAGAACCAACTAGTCGGGGAGTCATTAGCCTTCACTATCACGTCCACGTGATATTCCTTGGTGTCAGCGTTGACCCAGTGCTCGTGGTAGAGGAAGATGGGCGTGCGTCGTACGTGGCACTTCTCAAGACAATCCACCAGGAGTAGTGGAAAACCGGTCTCCAGAAGCGTCTCAGGTACGGCAACCATCTACAAGGCATAGGAGAGAAGTCAGAAGGTTGAATGTGCAAAAGTCTTGTGCAAGGCTGGCGTTCTAACGTTCTAGGTTAACGTCCATGCTATCTAAGGCTTCCTATAGTCAGGATGGCTCTGATACCAGTTCTGGGGGGACCCCGACTAGCAAGTCGAGTTCGCCGTGCCCAGTGACCCCAAGGATCAATGTTCACTGAACACAGATACTGAATAATAGAGTCTTACATCCAAGTACAGAAATTATTACATCGAACGACTGGAAGGTCGGGTTCAAGAGCGAGGCCTAAAGCCAATTAAACGGATACATCGAGTAGCGGAAACTCATAAGGGCTAAGCGGTGCCCATGCCATCAAGCCTACACCGACAGGCATTCTGACTTGGAAGCGTCCTAGATCGCAGGTTCGTCTCCGACGGCGTACTCATCGCCAAACTCCGGTCCTTCCATGTCTGGTAAATAACATAACCAGTTGCAAGCCAATGAGTACTTTGAATGTACTCGCAAACAGCCCATGATATAAATATGGTAAGGAATAACAGTAACATGTATCTTTAGTGGAATGCAATGTGGTGGCATGATCAGGTATATGCAACAAGTTAAAGAATTACTTTTGAAGAACAGGTTACCGATATTGACATACCTGACAAGGGTTGGACACACCGGGTTCACCCTGTATGCCAAGTCATCGGACTTGTCATAACCTCAAGGTAATAATGAGGGCTAAACCATCCGGGTTTACCCTATATGTCAAGTCACCGAACTTGATCATATTATTGTTATTATCATAACAACACCTTTTTAACACCACACACACACACACTTTTGGTTTATGCGGAAACACTGGATGTAGTTTAAGCAGCACCACCCAACTGTCCTTGACCGTGGACACGGCTATTCGAATAGTTTACACTCTGCAGAGGTAGTACGCTGGACCCACGAGAAACGGGAAACTTCCGTGTCATCCACGACTCGCGGTATATCACATATACCCGAGGTAAGTACCCGATCATCATCTTTCCCCTGACGATACTAGACAAAGAGGTCCACTCGACTGGTACCCAGCCCACATGTTGTACGTCTTACGAGCATCGACTCTGGACTGTATCAACCATGCAGGGACCAACGGTGTGCCTGGAACTTATAATAATGGCATAGTCGTCCTACCTGGCACGACCCCATCACGAGAGTGACACCGATCACTCCCGCCACTAGTAATGTGGCTCTTTGCTAGTACCGACCAGAGTAATCAACAAAGCCCCGTCCCATAAAGGGATATCGTGGTCGTACTGGTAAGGTTGCGACGGTCGACACATCATAAATCTAATCCCATTTCCGAAGTCATACTCACACCAAAATCACCGGCGCATCACTTCACCAAAAGTGATCACCAACTCATCATCACCCTCGGGCATTAGTGGCATCCGACGGTGTTTTCTTAAACTCTTTGATTAACTCATCATCATACTTGTGATAATGTGCTTTATCATTACTTGTCAACATGGTATAACATGACCCTCACGGGTAGGGTCAAGCTCAATGCAATGATCTTACTTTACTAGTCAACATGACAGTAGCATGATCCTCGTAGATGGCATCCATGTGAATATCATTACTATCAATGCAAGTGCTTCGAAGAAGCCTTCGGTTCCATCACCACAATGATGAAACGACATCGTGATCACATGCAACGGGAAAATACTTGCTATACTAGCATGCATCATTTTATATACTTAACTCATGGCAAAAGGGCTGCTTGCCTTGGTCAGCTAGGTATCCGGGGTCTTCGAGGTCTTCTGCTCCGGATTCTCCGTCACTCGGTAACTCTACCGTCGGGAAAGGAATAAATAAATACTAGCTCTCACTAAAACAGATCACAAAGTGCTTTTAAAAATGTTGCAAGGCTTCAATAAATTCAGTTTATTATTTTGGAAAATGTTTCCTATAGTTTTTATTAGCTAGGCATATTTATTTAAAAGCAAACAGAAGCAAACAAATGCTTTTTAATATCATTTTATTATATCAAAATAGTTTCTGTTTTTGATAAATGCCAACTATTACAGAATCAAATACTACTCGTTTTTAGAAAATTACTGGTGGAAGAATTATATTTTTATACTCGCTAAATCTTTTTATAAAAATCATTTAGGTTATCGGATTAAAATAAAAGGAAAACGCCAGGGGGTTGGATCCAGTCGGCCCAGCCAGCAGGCCTGGCCACCACGCGCGCGCGGTCCAGGTTCAAACTGACCTGCGGGCCCGTGGGGTCAGCGGCTGCGCGCACTGGCTGCCCCAGGACACCGACAGGTGGGCTCCACCTATCGGGTCCTTCTCCTACCTCCAGCTAGAGAGGTGGAGATGGATGCCAGCGAGGCTGCTGTTGTCCTCAGGCCAATCTAGGAACGGGAACGGGTCCCTCGTGCCTCCGCCTACCTGCTCGTGGTCGGGACGTCACCGGAGGTGGTCTGGGTCGCCGGCGACGAGGTGCCCGTGGCGGAAGGGTTTCGGGTTGGTGTTGAACTAGGGGCTAGGGGCACGGATTCGCTCGGGGAAGTTATGGGAAATGTGCCTAGTGTCAAGGGGAGTGTAATGGGAGGTCGGTTAGCGCAGGAGCCGACTTGTAGCCGGAGATCGACCGGAGCTCCGAGGCGGAGGGGCCTCGGTCGATCTCGAGCACCGGGGCTCTGCGAGCTCGATTGGGTGGCTAGGGAGTGTCTACTGGTTGTGCTGAAGCTGCTTGGAGGGTGCTGGGGCGCCGGGGGGACCTATTTATAGGCCATCGACGGTGACCCGACTCGGGCGCGCCGGTGACTCACCGTGGCGCGTGTGCGAGCACAGTGAGGTGCTGGCCGCGAAACCACGGGTTCAGGACGTGGTTTAGGACCTCCTGGTGCAATGGCCGCAGAGGGAAAGCGAGTGGGGTCGAGCCGCATCGACCGTGCATGCTCGGCCGCGTCGGGCGCGCACGAGCACATGTCGCCTGAGCTCTTGCGCGAGGGGGAGAGGGTCCCTGGGGTAGCTTTGCACTGAATGGTTGTCGGGGGAGCGTTTGGACATAACTGGGGAGGTTGGGACCGGCCGGAGCGTCGTCCCCTTGCTGGTGGCTCTCTGCAGCGCGCCGAGAGCACAGTTTTGGCATGCCACGGCATGCTGGCTCGCTCTGGGCACTTGGGACATGTCCTCCATGTCCTGAGTGTCGCTGGGAGTGTGCCTAGCCTTTGAGGTTTAGTGGGAGCTCGAGCTGGTCAAGGGAGCAAGGAACACTAGTGTTGCCAGTACTGCCCTGCAGCTCAAATTGGAGTGCTTGTCACTTGTGCTTGGAGCTGGGGAGGGGCTGATTGACTGGGTGTTCAGGGTGTTCTGGTGCTCTAACCCACCAAGTTTGGGGCCTTGACATTGGGTAAAACAGTGGCTAGGAGGGTTTTTACCTTCCTGTCAGTAGGTGTTCGACACTGACTTGGGGTGCTTCTACTCCACCACTGTAAATGAAACTTAACAGGTTTGGTCTTGGGGTAAAAACATGGGGTTCCACCAAATCTGAGCTCTATTGAACAAGTTTGGCTTTGTAAACTTGAAAATGTCCCAAAATGACCAGTACTGTCCTTTACAAAGGGAGTGTGGCCAACTCTACTCTGGACAGAGAGAGTTTTGGGCTCATTAGATGCACTTCCCCACCTTGGATCAAGGTGAGATTTTAGGTGAGCACCTAATATGGCTTGGGAGGGCTCCTGTAATTTTATGGGATTTTACTGAGATAATTTCCTTTGGAAACATCTCAAAAAGCTAAAACAGACAGAAATGGTTTTCAGGGTTTTACTCAAATAATATTAATATAAAATAGGGTTTTAAATCTCATATATGGAAAATATATGTCCTTCTAAGCTTCCATGAATTTACTCAGAATTTCCTAAGGCAGGAAAGCAATTTTCCTTGTGGGAATATCATTACTGGCCTTAGAAACAGACATGGATATAAAATAGCAAAATAATATTTTAAATAACCAATTAATGTTTTTAAAGAATGAAAATAATATTTGGATCAGATCACAAACTTTGGTTGGAAGTGCCACTTGGCTTCATGAGCTAGTAGTGTATCCCAACATGATGAAGGTGATCTGGATATAAAGGAAAAAAAAGGTTTTTGAAGAGAGCAAAATAATAAGTTTTCATAGATTTGAGTCATCAAACAGACAAGCATACACTCAAACAAGGGTTCACATTGCACTCACAACATTATTTGAAAAAGTTTTAACAAGCTTTGATTTATGCAACATAAAATACTTCTGGTGAAAAACAGGGTGTGACATTCTCCCTTAAATTTTTCAAAAAATTTCCCACTTCGGATCCGTACTGAGTAATTTTATTGTGGATCTTTCTATCCAAACCATCAATAAGTTCAACAGTGGCAATTTGGTTTTCAATAGCGCCAAGACTCTGCATCACGTGTTCCAAGGTCAAGGTAGTTCCATTAACCATGAGCGGGGTGAGCCTACCAAATTCATGATAGCTCCATAGGAGTCAACAGTATGGCTCCCCAAAAAATTCCTGCCTATAATGGTATCAAGGATGTACCTATTCCAAGGAGAAATCCCAACATAGAAACTATGAAGGAGGACGGTAGTGGATTGCTTACGAGTAGATCTACTTTGAGCATTGCAAATCCTGTAAAAAGCGTCCTTTAAATTTTCTTCCTCATTCTGCCTGAAATTGAGAACTTCATTCTGAGGAGTATCATTTGGAGTTGTGGGTCTGGCCATTGATGGACTATCTCACACACAAACGAACAGGAAGAGAGAGTGAAACGGGAGAAAGAAAACGGTAAAGGAGAAAGGCAAATGAAAACGGCAAAGGAAAAAGGCAAATGAAAACGGCAAATGTGAAGTGGGGGAGAGGAAAACGAGAGGCAACTGAAAAATAAATAAATGCAAGAGACGAGTTTGTGAGACCTACTTGGATAGATCTCTCCTTCCCCGGCAACGGCGCCAGAAATACTTCTGCTACTGCAACAAAAGACCTTCCAATGGCGCCAGAAATAGGTGTGTTGACGGCACCAGGAATCCTTCTGCTACGGCTACGCCTTAAGGGACTTCCTAGGCAAATACACAAAGGATTCCCCCCGTGGCCTTGGAGCCTTGCGTTGGTGTTCCTTGGAAGCGGAAAGGGTGATGTAGAGCAGCGGTGGTAAGTATTTCCCTCAGTTTGAGAATCAAGGTATCGATCCAGTGAAGGAGTATCACAAGATCCTGCACAAACACAAAAAGCTTTCTCCCAACGCTATGAAGGGATTGTCAATCCCTTATAGATTGTTTGCCAAGTGAGAACTGAAAGCAACAAAGTAACAAAGCAAAGTAAAAGCAAAGGTGGAAACGATAGGTGTGAATAGACCCCGGGGTCGTAGTGTTTACTAGTGGCTTCTGTCATGAAAGCAAGTAGACGGTGGGTGAACAAATTACTGTCGAGCAACTGATAGAACCGCGCAAAGTCGTGACGTCATCTATGTCAATGATTATATCTATAGGCATCACGTCCAAAACAAGTAGACCGATACTTTTTGCATCTACTACTAGTACTCCACACGTCGACCGCTATCCAGAATGCATCTAGTGTATTAAGTCCAAAAGAACAGAGTAACGCCTTAAGCAAGATGACATGATGTAGATGGACAATCCCATATCTACGACACAGCCCACCTCGTTATCCTTGATGGCAACTACACAATGTTTGCCTTGCTGCCCCTACTGCCACTGGGAAATGTCACCACACGGTAAGAACCCAAAACCAAGCACTTCTCCCATTGCAAGAATCATAGATCTAGTTGGCCAAACAAAACCCAAGACTCGGAGAGACTTACAAGGATACCAAATCATGCATATAAGAAATCAACAAAGACTCAAATATATATCATAGATAATCTGATCACAAATCCACAATTCATCGGATCTCGACAAACACACCGCCAAAGAAGATTACATCGAATAGATCTCCATGAAGATCATGGAGAACTTTGTATTGAAGATCCAAGAGAGAGAAGAAGCCATCTAGCTACTAACTGCGGACCCGTAGGTCTGAAGTGAACTACTCACGAGTCATTGGAGGGGCGATGATGATGATGAAGAAGCCCTCCAAGTCCAAAGTCCCCTCCCACAGGGCACCGGGAAGGGTCTCCAGATGAGATCTTAAGGAAACAGAAGCTTGCAGCGGCGGAAAAGTATTTTCGTGGATCCCTTTATTTTTTTGATTTTTAGGGAATATATATGCGCATGATCTAGGTCAGGGGGCGCCAGGGAGGCCACAAACCTGCCCACCGCCGCCCCCTGGTGGCGGAGTGGGGGCTTGTGGGCTCCCTGTAGCCCTCCTCGCTTGGCCCACAAGACCCGTGATCTTCTTCCGTTCGGGAAAAAATCATTTCGGGGATTTTATTCTGTTTGGAATCCATTCCAAAATCAGATCTGAAAAGAGCCAAAAACACAGAAAAAACAGGAACTGGCACTTGGCACTGAATTAATAAGTTAGTCCCAAAAAAGATATAGAAGGTACATAAAACTTCCAAAGATGACAAGAAAACAACATGAAACCATCAAAAATTATAGATACGTTTGAGACGTATCAGGAAACCACACTAGACGAGACTAACCTCCACAAGCCTTTCTGGCTCAAATTTTCTGGTCACGTGTCTAGTACACGGACTTCCCAGAACACCTGTAGGTCCCCGATGAACCCCACCTAGCACCGTGTTCTTAAAGGAACGAGTGATCACCGTGAACAAGTATCCTTCAATCTTAGGATAGCACCATAACCCTGATGCTATGAAAGGATCGTTCTCCGATATATAAGGGTATAGCCTAAAGACTGTCGTGATGATGATGATATGTGTCTTGAGGATATGGCTAGACTATTTTGGTGGATCGTGAGACCCTTATAAAGGTAGGTGAACTTGGTGGAACAAGTTGATATAGTAGCGTAACATACCTATCCTTGGAGTAAGATTGGATTTAGTAGGACGATCATTATCGCGATCAACAATATTCTGGTGGTATACATGACTTTAGCAAGTAGTTGGCATTATTTGATGCCTTTACCATGATGACTCGGAGTATCAATTAAAATTCTTATCGGACTTGAGTCTTGGATTTAAATAGGTAATCTTGGTAGAGTATCGAGGATGACAGAGACCACATGGTTCGGAGTAAATTGGATTTAGCCCGATAATCTCGATCATGATACCATGTTTCTCTGTGGATGTAGAGTGCGTATACTTGGAGTTGTCAGATTGGTTTACAACCTATGTGGTTTGGCCTTGGAGATTAGATGGCCATGATTATTGAAGTTGGTGGATATACTATGACGTAATCCTTGCAGTAATATGTGGATTACGAGGAGTCTAAGGGATTATATAGAACCCATCAATGTTGGATTTGTAGGAATGATAAGTCCAGTAATGATTGATCGGATTGATGGATCACTTGATCGGATACATAGCAGGGAAACAAGATATTGGATTGGTATACTATGTGTTTCCTTAATGTAGTAATGTAGTACCCTGTTCTTTGTATTATCTAGCTAGACATTGGATTTGTAGTGTCCCAGTGCAACCTTAGCAGCTTATATACCTCCCCGAGGTTCTTGCATAGTAATGCTTGTGCATCGTAGCTACGGTATACTTGTAGTGTTTGGGTTTAGTTCTTCCCTCAACCCAGAGTTAGCTAGCATGAGCGGTGTGGAGTTGAACCACGTGGGATGGTACCTTTTATGAGATGAGGTGATATCGTCTCGAGATTTGAGGTCGAACTATTGGCATCTAGGGAAAGTGCTTAGAGATAAGATGATAATTGTTCACCCACATCCTAAGTTCCGTAAGACCCTAAAGCTTCGCTGAGCCACAAGATGGATGGATTACTACCATAGAAGACGACTCTAAGTCGTTAAAGTATGGCCAGTACCGCCCATAGAAAGTTCCATTCTCCTCACCTGACTCTTGAGCACTGTGCTTATGTCGTGTTTGGGAAGGTACGTTGTCATCCGCACTGATGACGTACTTATTCACCTAGTAAGAGGAAGAACACCTTAGTCATGTTTGGAGACCCTAGGAACGCCGATTGTTATGCCTCTCAAGGGTACAGTGTTATCTCGAGAAGGCAGGCTTCTCGAAGCAACCCCAAGACGACGGAAGTCTACCCTAATCAAGACAAGACGAAGGACCGTCATGGTTGGGAAACTATGGCAACGAGGAAGAAGCATAAGACTTCAACCGACTACATCAACGATGTCCAGAAGCCTCGACGATTCAAGATGATGAAGCCTTTGGAAAAACGAAAGAATCAGACGACCTCTCCTTGTCCAAATCAAGGACGAGAGTACTAGTAGGTCGTGGTGAAACCTGCCTAAGGTGATCCACCCACCCGCTGAGTCGCAGACCTTGGGAATGGATGACCGGTCTATACTCTTGGGTAGCCAGCTCATCCAAAAACCCTCGCAAACCGCCAAGATGTCCGGACCTGTTCTGGACTCTGAGCCTCCAATCTTAGACTCATAGGTGAGACCCAACCCGGACCCTTCCACGAGAAGCCTTCGAAGACTATTTGCGACCATAGTTTGCCTGCCAAAAGGAAGTCAAGGACTTCCCCATGAGCAGGAAGCTACACGAACACGATGGCAGCGCGTTCTAACACGAGACATCTTGATGTCACTAATCGGCATGCGAAGCCCCGGGACCAGAACCCAGATACACCCTCTTGCCACGTATTCTGACTTTGGAGTACACTTGCAAGCCAGAACCTTGCACATACTTAGCTCACCAAGCCCTTGACCTCGGTCAAGCCTAACTTATTACCAAACCCCACCCACGATCAGGCAAGGACGTGCGAAACATTCGAAGTTGTATCATCAAGCACCTCAAGACCACAACAACAACATGGGGACATGAAGACTACCTCCGACTCAAGATTTTGTATCTCACCAACCACTAGCCTAGAAATCTCGGGGACGAGATTTTCTTAAGGGGGTAAGGTCTGTGACACCCAGTTTTTGGCCTTCCTGACTACTTAACTTATTTCAAATGTTAGGACCAATTAATTGTTTTTGTGAATGCTTCTGATGTTTGGAATGACTATTGTTTGCATGTTTGCTTGAGTGCATGTGATTGCTCCCCAATAATTCTCTCTATGTTCCAACTCACCTCCTCATCCCATGTTCTCCTGCCTAATGATCATGCCATGTGTTTAGGACAAATACCTACTTTTACCAAATATTATTTTCACCAAAAAAAGCATTTCTTTGAATTAAACCTTAAAACCCCTGAGATGAGACTTGTACTACAAGTCCTCAAATTAGGGAATTTATTTTGCACGTTATTTTATTCAAAACCTATTATCAAAAGTCTTCCAAAAACCACCATATTAGTATTTTAAAAGTTATTTTATTGTTTTATTTAAAAGCCTTTCTGTGAGGCCAGAAATGGTCTCCCATGAAGGAAAGTTATTTTTATTGCTTTCAAAATATTTGATAAAATTTAGGGCAACTGAGTGGATATATTTATTCCATTTTTATGAGTTTTAACACATGGTCATATTCAAAATATTGGGAAAACTCTTCTAAAACCATTCCTTCCTATTCAAGCTTTTGAAATAGTTCTACAAGAAATATTCTCTATAAATTACAGTAAAATTCTAGCATGTCATCCATGATATTCTTGATGATCTTGCTAAGTTTCATTTTAATCCAGGTTGATTTGGCTCCCCTAATCCCTCTAAAACCCTGTCTGTCCAGAATCAAGTTTGAGCAACTCTACATTGTGAAGTGTCTCCAATAGTGCTCAAATTTGGTGGACATGTTCCAATACTCCAATAAGGCAACCACACCAAGTGGTACATCAAGGAGAATAAAAGAACTTGTCCTTAGACCCTCAAAACCCTATCTGCTCATTTCTGACTTTGGTAAACTTGACATTATAAAGTTTCTCCAATTGACCTCAAACTTTTTGTGCATGCCTTAATGCTCAAATAATGCCCCTACACCAAATATTGGATTTGTGGGAATTTATTTGAATAGGGTTGTAAGCAGAAATCCATTTCTGCCCATTTTAGGGGTTTTCCAAGTCTACATTGGAAAACTTCTCCAGCAAATCCCAAATTTGGTGTACAAACCTATTTTCTTCTATTATTTGACCCTATTAAGTTTCATAGCCATTGGAGTCCATCTGGTATCCTAACCAAAGATCAAACACCTTGTGTGCACTCACTAAATTGGCTTCTTTGACCCCTTCCACTTTTACCCTTGAGGTCAACTTTCTACCACAACTTCACATAGTTACATTTCACCTCCAGTAACATTCCCATGGACACTAGTCAATTATTGGAGAAGAACCCTTTGTAACTTTCTCTCATTTTCACCATTGGATCACTGTTTTACCTCTCTTCCCATACTTCTGCTTAACCCAAGGCTCCCAATTCTTTCCAGAGCCTCTCTAGTGTGTCAATGCTTCATTTCAAACCAAGATATGGCATGCTCATGTGGTGAAAATGAGCAGCACATCTACAACTTCATTTCTGGCTGAAATATAGCTTTGTACAGCAAGTGCTAGTTACCTTCCTCTTCTTGCTCTCAAATTTGGCAGTATTGTAGTCCTTTCATAGATAACACTGCCAGACATAAAGTTTTCCCAAGACTCCCCATTTGAGAACCACTCTCCTTAACTCTAAGTTTGTTGTTGCAAACTTAACAACAGTCAAACCCCAGTCAAAACTGGTCCTCTTGGGTTCTAACTCCACGAGTGCTTCGTGGCACGCATGCCTTGCATGTTTGACACCTTGGCCTGGCCAAGGGGTGGCCCAGGACAGCAAGTGGGGTGGTGACCACCTCCCTGAGGTGCAGAAATGGTGCTCTACACTTTGTCTCCTTCCTCCAGACCACTTGTAGCCGAACCAACATGTCTTAGTGTGTCTCAGAGCCTCATGTTGACCGTTCAAACCATTTCCCTCCACTAGCTAGCTTCTAAGGCTCCTCTAGGTCATGTGGCACCCATGCCCACGAGTGCTCCGGGAGCTCTCGAGCTCTCCCTGCAGCACCCCCTCCATGTATCCTTCATTCCAAGCATTTGATGCCCCATGCTCCTCTCTCCCTCTCCCCGAAGCACTCTGGATCCTCCTTGGCCCTCCTCCTCTAGGAAAGTGCGGCAATGGCCGAACCTGCCATCGACCTCCACGTAGGGTCGCGCCTAGCCGAGCCCTCTCCATCCCTCGTGCAGCCTCCCCGACATGCCTTGGTGCCTGGGAGTTTTCCCACGCGTACCCTGGAGTCCATCAGCGGCCTGTGCGCTAATTCCCCAGCCGGCGTCGCCAGCATCCTCACGACCAAGATCTTTTCCCCCGCACGTGTTCGACAGAGCTAGGGCTCCAGGCCGGCACAGCAGCCTTGCGCCGAGGGCGCCGCTAGCCAGGGCACAACCGGGCGTGGTCGGAGCCACCAGGAAGAGAGCCGACATGCCATCGGGATCGGGACTCTGCTCCTCCCTGGTCGAGCGAAGTTTCAAGAAGAGCCTGGCGTGCGGACCCCCCTATCAGCCTCCCCGGGCCCGGGCCCGCATGGGGTAAGTGGAGGCGCCCCTCACAGATCCCGCCTGCATGTGGGGAAAGCGCCCCTGGGAAAGGCGCCTTCGGCGTGGCCACCTTGTGCCTCCAGGACGAGCCGCCGGGCCGGCCCATTCCCTCCCCAGCGCCTGTGAGCGCAGGATAGCCCTGGTAGACCCTTCCCTGGATTCTTTCTTTTTCTTTATGTGAAACTTATAAATTCCATTATAAATTCATTCTGAATCCAATTTATTTGATTCAAATTTCTACAGGATCCAAAATTCAAGCTCTATCCACACATGTGCTTTGCACATTTTTCTAGGAAGGTTTTCTATGGTATTATTACCCAAATCCAAATCTGGATATGAATTGTTCCACATTTCAAAAATCCCATAGGCTTCAAATCAACTCCAATTGGAGTGATTCATATTTCCAGAGCCTTCTTAAATCATTCCCTATTTTTAGAACCCTATTCAACATTTTTGTGTGACCTATTTCAGTTATAATAAATAAATAGCTTCCTATTGCTATTTATTCCACATTAGGAAATTCCTAGTATATTCATTTCAACTCCAAATCAAGTGAAACTACTTCCTAAATATTTCTAAAATCATGCTCTCTTAAAGGGGTTCCTTCACTCATTTTTAACAAAATGATTTCTGTTGGCTTCTTCAATGATCACCTATTGCTCTTTCCATCCATTCAAAAATCCTTGATGATCCAAACCCCCTTGGCAAAGATTCATGTATTTTTTTATGACTAGAGAGGTCCAAGAAAAATAAAACTTCTATTTTTAGAACACTTTTATTCTGCTTGATATGTGGCTTACTGTGGTTGTTTCCGACGATAGTTACGAGTAGACGGAGTATTCGGAGATGGAGCAGAAGGCCTCGAAGACCCCGAGGACTTACGTGAGCAAGGCAAGCCGCCCTTTGACCATGACTGAGCATATGTTACTTTGCATGTTAAATAGCAAGAATTCCCGTTGCATATGATCATAAGTGCCGGTAATCATTTGATATGATTTCACCGAAGGCTCCCCCGGAGCACATGCATTGAGCTTGACTCTACCCCTTAGGGTCATGCTAATACCATGATGACAAGTAAAGATAGCAGTAGTATTATCATGAGCATGATGTTGTCATAAATCAAGAGTTTATGAAAACCCCGTCGGGTGCCACTAATGCCCGAGGGTGATGATGAGTTAGGTGGTCACTTTTGGTGAAGTGATGCACCCGGTATTTGTGTGAGTAAGGTTTCGGAAATGGATTAGATTTATGATGTGTCGACCGTCCCAACCTTATCAGTACGACCACGTTACCCCTTATGGGACGGGGCTATGTTATTTACTCTGGTCGGTGCTAGCAAAGAGCCACATTACTAGTGGCGGGAGTGATATGTGGTGACTCTCGTGATGGGGTCGTGCCGGGAAGGACGACTATGACATTTTTAAGAGTTCCAGTCACACCATTGGTCCCCGCATGGTTGGTACTGTCCAGAGTTGGTGCTCGTAAGACGTACAACATGTGGGCTGGGTACCAATTGAGTGGATCTCTTTGTCTAGTATCGTCAGGGAAAGGCATTGATTGGGTACTTACCTCGGGTATGAGATATACCGCGAGTTGTGGATGACACGGAAGTTTCCCATATCTCATGGGTCCAGCGTACTACCTCTGCAGAGTGTAAACTATTCGAATAGCCGTGTCCACGGTCAAGGACAGTTGGGTAATCCTGCTTAAACTACGTCCTGATATTTCCGCATAAACCAAGTGTGCGTGAGTGTGTGTGTGTGTGTATGGTGATGAGAAAGGTGTTGCTATGATAGCAATAATATGACCAAGTTTGGTGACTTGGCATATAGGGTGAACCCGGATGGTTCAGCCCTCGACAGATATATCGATATCTGTAACCTGTTCTTCAAGAGTAATTCTTTAACTTGATGCATTTTCATGATCATTCCACCAGTTGAGTTATACTAGAGATGCATGATATTGTTATCCTTCACTATTCGTTGTTCATGTCATGGGCTATTTGCGAGTACATTCAAAGTACTCACTGGCTTGCCACTGGTTATTTCATTGACCAGGTATGAAAGAACATGATTGGTGAAGATTAACTCGGTGACGTTCTTGCGAGCTAGGATGCTTGCCAGTCAGAATACCTGTAGGTTAAGGCTGATGGCATGGGTTCACACTTTCACCAATAATTCCGCTATTGGTCCAGTTTGGAGTGTTGGCCTATAAGGCCCTATATATGTAAGACTCGACCGAAGTGGTCATTTATTGTATCAAATGGTATGTATGGATGTAAGACTCTTTTATTCGGTATCTGTGTTCGGTGAGCATTGATCCCTGGGATCACTAAGCACGGAGGTCTCGACTCGTAAGTCGGGGTCCCCACATGCTTGGAGAACATTGACATGGTGTAGACAAAGAAAATTCAATTAATATGAACTAACCCCATCATTTTATCCTTTGTGGAAACAATACAAAGACATATCTTGTCCCCTTTTATCATTGGGATATAGAAACCCCCGCTAGATTGAACACACTACAATACACCCCTCTCACTAAAGAAAGATAAATCTACTTGGCCATAGCAAATCAATAGATCAGAGATATTTACGAAGCTATGATGATCATGCACATAAGAATCATAAATATTTCAGAGAAGAATCGAATATTTTCCATGAATAATCTGAATATAAAACCACAATTCATCGGATACCTACAAATGCACTGCATAAAAGAATTACATCAGATAGATCAAAGCAAAGATGTGATGATCATTGTATTGAGGATCAAGAGAGAGAGATAGATACCATCTAGGTACTAACTACGGACCCGTAGGTGTGTGATGAACAACTCACACATCACCATGGGAGCAGCAAGGATGATGTAGAGGTCCTCCATGATCGATACCCCCTTCGGATAGGCATTGAAACAAGGTTCCCGATGGGCACACGGCAGAACATAAGCTTGCGACAACGGAAAAAATGCTTCTGGTGGCTCTCTAGGGTTTTTGGAATATATGTGAATTTATAGGCCAGAGAGGGGCACTAGAAGGCAAACAAGGGGGTATGAGGCAACAGGGCATGCCCTACCCCCCTCGTCACGCCATGTTGGCTCGTGCCTCCCTCTTGAGGCCTCTGGTCTCCTCCCGAAGCTTCCATGTCTTCTTTTGGTGCACAAAAAATCATATTAAAGTTTTGTGGCAATTGGATTTCGTTTGATACTGTAAACCTGGAAAGCTAAAAACATGTAGAAAACAACAACTCACACTAGGCACTATGTTATTAGGTTAGTGCTCAAAAATAGTATTAATTGGTAAATAAACACCCAAAAAGTACCCTAGAATGATAATATAATAGCATGGAACAAAAAAAATCATATATACGTTGGAGACATATCAATATGCATATGAATGAGAGGAATGATTTAGATGAGATATTCTTTCAGCGAGCACCTATCCTTAAACACAATTTTCCTGTTTACATTCTAGGAGATCCTCTCCCACCTAAGGAATATCCTTTGTTTGAATTAAACAAACTACCCAATATATTAGAAAATATACTTATCTTGATGAAATGGAGATATATCGTGTTATTATTAGTGCTAACCTTTCAGAGCATGAAGGAAAGAGGTTACTCAAAAATCTAAGGAAGCACTGAGCTGCTATTGGATATACTCTTGATGATCTTAAGGTCATTATTCCTACTCTATGTCAGCACAAGATTAATATGGAACCAGATGCTAAACCTTTCGATCATCATCAACACCGTCTGAATCCCAAAATGAAGGAAGTGGTAAGAACTGAAATATTAAAGCTTCTCAAGCCTGGTATAATTTATCTTATTGCTGATAGTAGATAAGTAAGTCTTGTTCATTGTGTTCCTAAGAATGGAGGTATAGCCATTGTTCCTAATGATAAAATTGAACTTATATCATAAAGAATTGTAAATGATTATATGTTGGTAATTGATTTCATGAAACTGAAAAAGGTACTAGGAAAGATCAGTACCCCTTGCCTTTTATTAGTCAAATGTTAGAACGATTATCTAAGCATACACACTTTTGCTTTCTTGATGGATCTTCTGGTTTCTCTCAAATACCTGTGTCAAAATAATATCAAGAGAGAACTACTTTTACTTTTCCTTTTAGAATTTATGCTTATAGACGTATGCATTTCGGTTTATGTAATGCACTTGCTACCTTTGAAAGATGCTGCTATATTCTCTGATTTTTGTGAAAAGATTATTGAGGTATTCATGGATGTTTTTTCCATATATGCGACTTCTTTTAATGATTACTTAAGAAACCTTGATAAAGTTTTGCAGAGATGTGAAGAAACTAATCTTGTCTTGAATTGGGAGAAGTGCCACTTTATGGTGAATGAAGGTATAGTACTTGGGAATTACATTTCCAAACGAGGAATTGAGGTAGATAAAGCTAGACTTGATGTAATTGGAAAAATTCCATGTCCTAAGGATGTGAAAGGTTTAAGAAGTATCCTTGGTCATGTTGGTTTCTATAGACGTTTCATTAAAGATTTCTCAAAGATTTCTAGGCCACTAACTAATCTTCTTCAAAAAGAGGTTCCATTTGTTTTTATGATGATTGCTTACAAGCAGAAATAATAAAGAAAGTGTCGGTGCAGGTGTGCACGCGGTCACCTATGGGACCTTCGGGGCCCTTATGGTTTGGCGAGGAGGTTGTATCACACAAAGAGCACAGACTATGAAACAACACGGTGATGAGACTTGGGGGTTTTTACCCAGGTTCGGGCCGCTGTGAAGCATTAAACCCTACTCCTTCTTTTGATGATTCGATTGGGGAAGATGAAGTTGCACGAAGCTATACCCCGACAAAGGTTGTCGGGGAGAGCTAGCGCATGTTTATGCTTACACTTGGCTCTAATCCCCACGGGGACCTAATCTACCAAGTGTAGAATCTCTATGTGCTCGAATGCCCAAAGATCTGAATCCCTTGCTAGGTTGCCTCGGGCCTCCTTTTATTGCTCAAGGGGCATCCACATTAGCAACTAGCATGTTCAGATAGCTAACAGTGCTATCATACATAACTCTGGCACTTAAGATAGAGTGCCATAAATGTGTCCCTAGGTGGCGAGCGGGGGTTCGTTCCTGGCAGGCCTCTGCCACCTATGAGTTGGTTGTGGCTTGAGGTATTGACACGCTTATGGACTGGTGTCAATAGGTTGCAACCTGTCTTCTAGCACGGTGCCACATAGCTAGCGAGAGCCACCTAGCCATCTGGGGGCTCGACACCTCATCGACAAGTGAGTGGTGTAGCGATAAGGTGGAGATGTGGCAGGCTAGGTCATGCTTGCCGGTGAGGTGCCTTGCCGGGTCTTGGTGAGGATTATTGCGCCTTCACCCCTGACAGGTGCCAGGGGACCTTGACGCGTCTTGAGCTATTGGTGTTAGTCTTGAGATTGGGGATGGGCTTAACGCCCGTGCATAAGTCAGGGGCACTAGGTACACCATTATTAGTGCGCCGACAGGAGCCCCCGGGCCTGGCCCAAACCTGCTTGCCTAGCGTTGTTGGGTTAGCCCCAAAGTTTGTGCGCGGGCGTGGAATTCGCAAAGAGATAACCGTCATCCCAATGTTCCGAGCCGTCCCACCTCCCGAGGTTGTTTCCGCCACGTGTGCCGCATGTATTGCGTGAATCTCACGATGGGTGGGAGTGACTTAAAGGACTGGTCATGGAAGGAGCCGCATCGTCGTGGATTGGATTGATGGGGTGGCTACCTGTTCGCCCGTGATGGTGGGCAATGACATAGGTGGATGTAGGTGGCAACCCTTGGAGCGTAGGAGAGTCAGACCCATGCGCCTTCCCTATAAAAGCGGGAGGGGTGCGGCAGACGATGCTCATCCATCCTCCTCCTCTCCTTCACCTAGGGTTGCTTAGTTTGCTCTTTTCTTCTGGTTTTTCGAGGTGGCTTTGATTTTTGGCCATGATGGGGAAGCGTGGGCATCCCCATCTTCCGTGAGGGCAGCAAGAGCTTCTCGTTTGGATCATGCAGCCGCTTCAGTTGTAGCGCCGGAGGTCGCACCATCCTTTGAGGCGGGGGCGCTAGAAGGGCCCGGGTCACCGAGGAGCTCGTGGCGGACGAAGACGGGGCGTTATGCCTCATCGTTCCCCATCGACGCCAGCGCTGCCGCTACCGGGGCACACCGAAGGCATAGTGCTGGAGTTTGTCATCGGACTACGCGGCCCTCCTCGCGACCACCTACACCTCCCTCGCCCTTTTGCTAAGGTTACCGAGGTTGACAAGCCGCATGGAGTGGTGCTCTGCGTAGATGGTTGCCGCAATGGTGTCATGTACAGTGATGTAGAATATCCAGGTCCCAACTTCATGCTCTTGAGGCGCCGGTGGAAGACTTTTGCGTGTGCCCATAACTTCATGGCGGGGCATGTTCTCCGCTTTAAGCTGGTGGAGGAAGACACACTTTCCATCAAGATCTATGGGCACTCGGGAGCTCGTCTTGGCTGCTGCGAAGAAAGCTCGAGCAAAATGGAATGCTCCTCCTCGAGCGGCAATGACGAGGAGTACAGTGCCGACGGGGATGGCGACATCGAGTCTCTAGCCGTCAAGTCAGAGTATGATGGCTCGGGCTCCAGCTAACCGGTGCCCATCGGCCGCACCGTCACTGTTAGCTCATGCGCCTTCCCCACTCAGCAAGAAGGCTTGACAGGGATCTGTTGCCCTGATGCTGCGTCATCTTCCAGCTAGGCCCTAACATATTTCGTGGACTTCGGCTTCGTCTTCACCATCAGTAGGTGCGTCGAGCCTCGTTGTGGCACCCCAGCTCAGAGGAAACCGGAACGCCCCGTATTCCAGCCCAAGGACCAGTCTTCTAGAATACGGAACCGTTGGCACAGAACAAATCAGCTCTTTATTACTATGGAAAAGATTACAAGGATACATGAATTACATCGCCTTGGCGATACTACACCTGCCTATGGTAAATCCTACGCTAGCAGCGGAACAACTACCGATGTGATGAACTCCACTCTGCACGGACTCTAGCTAGAACGTGTATCCTAGCTCACAACTCGGAATCCTCGGCAATCAAACAATCAAGGCATGACCTGCAAACTGGCATGACTAGCCAGGTGAGTACTTTGAATGTACTCGCAAGCTCACAACAAACATCAGCATTAAGGCAAGACAACATCATAGCAATCAAGATTAAGTAAAGGGTTGTTATTACTAAATAAGTGGTAGAAAACTAACTATACTAGGCTACTCTCACCGTACTCGGAGAATACCAACTCTTGTGTTCTTACCAAGAACCTTTAGCGAGTATCCTCAAGACGGATACCATGACTTATCATCGGCACGATGCCCAACTATAACATACTAAAACGATGTTCTTCCATCATTACTAACATCAACATGGTTGACCATCGACTGAGCTCTGGTCGGGTTGTCCAATACCATGGACTTGGCTATTCGAATAGGTTTGACACTCTACAGAGGTTGCACAATTTACCCACACTATGGAGCACTGACCTCGTGATCCCATTCGGGTGGACCAGTGTTGCTCCAATGAAATTTGCCTGACCTGTGACTCTTTCATCGTACCACCGGCAATCATCCTCCCTCAGAGTCCTGCCCTGTGTGGCCCTATGTCCTCATGACACCTGCCACCGTCGTGGCCAAACAAAACTGTCCCAACCGGGGACGGGTACCCAAACAACTCAACTGGCTCACAGGGTTATCACCACCTACCGGGCCAAGGTAGCACGCGTGCATAACCCTCCCACTTTGGAGGTGCCGGTGAAAGATCACGCGATAAGCTCAAGTCAAGGCCGTCCCATATCGGCAAATGTGGTTGCACTAATGAGCCCAGACAGGTGACTCTGATCAACCAATTAGATTATCTTATCTCCGAATAATATGTTTGTCATAGCTGACACTCTGATGCCATAGCAATCCGATAATTAATAAGCTCAAGCTACTACTGTTGATCATAGACAGTAATCTCAACAGTATAGTGTAAATTAGTGGGTGAAAGTATTAGTTACTAACGGTCTTGTGCTCAACACGGCAGTCATCTATTCAGACAGTGCAAGCTCACATTCCACACTATCAACAGATATATTCATTATTAAAGTAGTTAATTAGACTATGATATTGCAATGCAATGAAGCAAATGAAAGTTGTGGCTTGACTGGGATGATGGAACCACCGGGAAGAAGCGCGAGAAGCTCGCGGAAAGAATCACCGGAAATAGTTCTCTCCCGAAAGAGGGGTTGTTTACGGCAAGGGGAACATGGTCATTTCCATTCTGTGATCACATGGTGGAAATGATACCATCTTGTCGGGCTCGACGAGATGAAGACGTGGACTTTGGAATCACTAGAATCGGAGTCCTGAGCAAAAAGATATGAAGGTTTTGGAGTCAGGGGCTATTCTGCAATAAAAATATTCACAACCGGGTCCCTGGCTGAAATAACTGCTAGAGCCTTTGGAGGAATGCGTTTCCCAGAGGGGAAAACGTATTTCTGGCCGAGCGCCTCCACTTATCCACATGGCGGCTCCTTCTCTCACCGATAGGTGGGGTCAGGGCCCACCTATCAGGACCCTTTCTCTCTCTCCTCCATCACTCCTTCTTCCTCCTGACTCTCACCCGGCGACAGGAGGCCGCAGCAGACCTGGGTGCCGCCCGGGATGGGTGCGCCGCCCCACCCCGCTCCCGTGGGTACCTGAGGCGGCCGCAGGGAGACTCGGGGAAGCTCGGTCAAGGGGGAGGCAGGGCACGGCTGCGGGTGGAGCATGGAGGGCTCGCTGCGGTCACGGAGAGAGAAGGGTGGAGGATGGAGGAGCTTCGCCGGAGTCCAGGGGTTCCTAGGAGAAACAATGGAGGGAGGAGGGGTTCGGCATTGTGCGAATTTAGGCCGCAGAGGGCGGCGGCCATGGCGAGCAATTGAGGCGAGGAAGAGCTCCGGGGCTCGAGCAGGCCTCCAGGGAGGGGTAGAGGAGAGTGGTGAGGGCGATGGCGAGCTCAGGAGGATGCAGGGAGGATCTTATATTGCCGCAGCGAGATCGCTGGATAAGCTCGGCCATAGTGGCGATCTTAGCCTCGCACTGGAGCTTGCAAGCGAGCTGGCTGTCCGTTGCAGCATCGAGAAGCTTCAAGGAGGGATGGAGATGGCTCAGGCAAGCTCGGGAAGGATCGGGAGAGCGAGAGAGAAGAAAACGACATGGATGCTACTGGAGAAACAGAGCGGGGCTCGTCGTGGCGCGGTGAGGCAGAATCCGGAGGGGGAAAAGGGTCCAAGAGGAAGGGGACGACGAGGGACGGTTGTTGGACATGACTAGAGCTCGAGGGAGAGGAGGAATCGACCACACCAAGAGCTTCATTGCACAGAGCATGACTATTGCATGCCACAGGCATGGTCACCACATGCACTGGCGCTGAGAGGACAAGAGGGGCTGGCACACCTTGTCTGGGGTGGAGTCCTTGGTCCCCAAGGCAGCCTAGAAGTGATGGATCAGAAGAGGGGTCACTGGGAAGATGGAAAAAGTAACTATAAGTTTGCTGTAGCCAACTTGGCATTGATGCCAGTCAACAGGAAAGAGATAAGAGAAAAGCATCATGTCTGGGAGTCTTGAGGTAGGAGTGACCACAATCCTGTGAAGTTTGAGGATCACAGGGTCAATATTTGACAAGGTTGCTTTGGAACTAGCTAAACTGGTCCAGAATAGGGATTTTTATGTGGCACTCACATACTTTCTTGGATGAAGCTCGAACTTGGAGGAGATAAATATTTTGGGGTTATGGAGATGCTGTATAAATTTCATTCCGTCTTGATAAGCCAAAGTGGCACTTCCTTCACACAGTATCTCTCTGGACAGAAACGTAGAAGAATTACTTGGATTAATTGGCTAGATTAAATGGACTCAAAATTGGCTTAGCAAGGTTTTAAAGATAGGAGAATGTCCTGGTAAATTTCAGAATTTATGGAGCTACATAAAATATAGTTGCTTCACAAATCCAAATAATAACCAGAGACAAAGATTTGAAGCTATGGTCACATGGTTGAAGGTGTGATGCTCAAATTTGGTGGAGAGGCATAATTTGAGCATATTGAGATAATGGCGAAGTTTCAACTCATTTGAACACACTAGCTAGCACTTGCTTCACAAAGCTTCCTTTGGATCAGAAACTTTGGAACTTTGCCAAGAAATATTTACTAGCTATATTGAGTTGAATTTTGGCATGAGGCAATCATATGGCTAGGAAAGAGTGCCCACAAATTTAGAGAACAATCAAGCAAATGAAAAGGGTACTTGCTTCACAACTTGACAAATAGGGCAGAATCAAAAAAGGAATTTTTGGGAAATATTTTTGAACATGGCAAGGAAATATTTTGTGATATGTGAGGAATATATGACCCAATAGATTTATGAGAATTATTTGGGAATTTTTGGACAGATAGAAATGGGGGTTGCTTCACAACTCAAGGCAAACATGATTATTCCTTTAAAAGAAAAATGAATATTCCCATGGAAAATAATCTTGGGATTGGCTCAAGATGGAAATGGCTAGGTCTTGGGGTGGTTTGAAGATTGGCAAGCCACTAAGAAAAGAAATCAAGAGTAATCCCTTTAGGTTTCAAAACTATCAAACCACAGAAAAGAAAATCCAGATAAAAATCAAAGAAAAAGAAATGGGCAACATCCAGGGTGTTACACTCGTCCATCTGGTCCTCGCGGGGTCTGGCTGGGCTTCTGTTCAGGCCTCTCCATGCCTTCCTCTTCTCATCCATCTAATCCCCGAGGGGAGAGGGACAAGAAAGGCATTAGTGGGCACTTATTTTTTTTATAAAGAAAAAGGTTGTAGTCTTCCGCTAAATTTTTGCTAGTGGAATTGTAATCTATTTTATCCATTATGTACTGAAGAAATGAATAAAATGATCTCCGTTCTTTTTTCCTTGAGTACTATCCCTACGTCCTTCTATCTGTATTGTGTTGTATGTTTCCACCGCATGGGGTTCCTTGTCGGGTTGGCGCAAGGCACAAGTGTCGAAGAGGGAGAGAGCCCCGAGTGACAGACGATCATCATCCCCCGACAAGACCCCTCATTGGTATCGGTGCGGTCCCCCTCCTTCGAGGATAATGAGCGACGAGAGGCGAAAGGATGGCCTACCCCGACAAGGGTCCCTATCATGCAGATAGTTCCATCCCACACAAGCTAAAAAGGAGCAGCAAGGGTTTCCTCGAAGGAACGAACAAAACCACACTCGAGATAAAGTAGTTTAAACTTATATCCTTGGGGAAGCCCCCTTGAAGGTGCGATGGTTCTTCGTCCTTGTCTTTGTGATGTATCCCGTTCACCTAGAGGAAAAACATACATGGCCAAGGAGGGGCTTCATCCTCGTAATAAGAGGGGAGACCCGGTAACAAGGACCACAAGTCCATCAAGCACACTTAATAACTGGTAAACATCATAAACAAGTAAATGCATAATGCATGATGCATATGCAGATGATGGTATGCGTCTGGCTTTGTACAAAGGGTTACATGAAACTTCGACAAGGCTTGTACAAAAGGTAATTGCCGGGGACTGGGCCCGGCAACCGCGCCTTCAGGTAGAACTTACGAAGATGCTGAATATTGCATGAGTTAATAACCTTGACGCCATCTTCGGTCTCCATACAGACTGCACCAGACCTGGTGACTCGTGCTACCCGGTAAGGGACTTGCCACTTCGGCGTCAACTTGTTGGAACCCTTGACGGACTGAGCGCACCGAAAGACAAGGTCTCCTTCCTCAAAGCTTTGGGTCTCGACCCTGCGGCTATGGTAGCGGCGCAGGGCCTGCTGGTAGCATGCAGCACGCGTAGAAGCCCAGAGACAATCTTCCTCGAAGAGCATGGCATCATCATGCCGCAGCTGCGGTTGCTCCACTTCATCATAGGCAAGCACTTGAGGTGACCCGTATATGAGTTCCGTGGGGATAACTGCTTCTGCCTCATATACTAGGGAGAAAGGTGTCTGGCCGGTAGCTCGATTTGGTGTCGTTTTGAGGGACCAAAGAACCATCGGCAACTCATCAATCCAGTGTTTGCCGCATCTCTCCAGTCTATCGAAAGTTCTCGTTCTGAGCCCTCGTAGCACTTCCGCATTCATCCTCTCGACTTGCCCGTTGCTCCTAGAGTGTGCAACAGAAGCGAATTAGACCTTGCTTCGAAGGCTTTGGACGTACTGCATGAACGCTTGTCTCGTGAATTGCGTGTCATTGTCAGTGGTTACTCTGTTGGGTACTCCAAAGCGATACTCCAATCCCTTCATGAACTTCATAGATGACTGCGCGGTCACCTTTCTCACTGGCTCTAGCTCACGCCATTTCATCAACTTGTCGATTGCAAGAACTCGAAACCCCCGGTAGCACGGGGGAAGGGGCCCAGGATATCGAGCCCCCGGACCAAGAAGGGCCAGGATAGAGGGATCGTATGGAGGGCTTGCGCTGGGTCATGGATGTTCTTGGCATGGAATTGGAAGGCTTGACACTTGGTGACCATCTTAGTCGCATCTTGGAGGGCCGTGGGCCAATAAAAACACTGGGGAAGCTTTTCCGGCAAGGGCCCTTGATCTTATGTGTGACCCACACATGCCTTCGTGAATCTCCACCAACAGACTTAGTTCTTCTTCCCAACACATGCACCTCAATTTCACACCGTTGGGTCTTCTTCTATAGAGAGTATCATTGACAAACTGGTACATACTAGACCGGAGGGCTACTCTTTTGGCCTCTTCTTGTTCTTCGAGAAGTTCTCATGTCTGAAGGAATTGGACGATGTGCTGCACCCAAGCCGAAGCCTGTGGCTCGACGGCAAGAACTAAAGGCATTTCCGCATTCGTGGGAGCGCTTCCCTCTATTGCGAGAACCTGGGGCTCCGCGGGAGGGAGGAGCTCACCACGCGAAATGGAACCGCTTCTGACAGCTTCTCTACTGGGGCTTCAGGAAGTTCTGCCAGGAAATGCTTGTTGGAGTTCATTTTTCTTCTCTTCTTGCTCATTGTCGAGGGGGATACGGAGGGTTGAGTGATGTGAAGGACAAAAGCCCCTGGTTCCACAAGAAGCTTCAACGCGGCACACTTTGACACGTGATCGGCAACGCTGTTTTCTGCACATGGCACATGTTCTGCCTGCAGCCCGTCAAAGCGTTATTACAACTTCCTCACTTCCTCTATGTATGCCTCCATCAATGGACTCTAATAATCCTTATTTACTTGCTTCACCACAAGTTGGGAGTCTCCTCTCATGATCAGCTTCTTGATCCCCAATTTAACCGCAATTCTGAGTCCCGCGAGGTGCCCTTCATACTCAGCGGTGTTGTTGGTAGTTTCTTGCAAGGGAAAGTGCATTTGGACCATGTATTTGAGTTGCTCTTTGGTGGGGGTGATGAGGAGCACACCTTCCCCTGCACCCTGGAGTGAGAAGGCACCATCAAAGTACATGACCCATTCCTTGGGTGTTTCCCTGTCGGGGAGAGTTGTTTCTTGGACTTCTTCGTTTGGCGTGGGCATCCATTCGGCAATGAACTCTGCTAGTGTTCTGCTCTATATGGTGGAAGTTCTTTCGTACTTCAGCCCAAAACTTGATAGCTCCAGCGCCCACTCAACTAACCTAGCCGTTGCTTCGGGTTTCCTCAAGATGCGTTGTAGTGGGAAACAGGTGACAACCGTGATCTCATAGGCTTGGAAGTACTGGTGCACCTTCCTCGAGGCCATGATGAGGCTGAAGATTAGCTTTTGCACTCCCGAGTACCTTGATCTAGCCCCTCTAACAGGGAGCTGACAAAGTACACTGGCTGTTGCACCACCTTCTTCTTCGCTAACTCCTTGGAGCCCTCATTGCTAGCCTACGTGTTTTCTTTTGAGCGTGTGTTGGGCGTTGCTGCGGATATTTTGGCTTCATCCCCAATAGTATCTACCGCGGCGGCTGCATCCTCATCTATCTCCCGCTGCACCATCAAGGCCATGCTAACCACTCGATTTGTTGCCGCCAGATATAGCAGCACCGGCTCTTGTGGTTTGGGAGCGACCAAGGTGGGAGGAGAAGAGAGGTATGTTTTCAGATCTTGTAGCGCCGCATCTTCTTTCGGGGTCCACTTCATCGCGCCGGCCTTCTTCAAGATCTTGAAGAACGGCAAGGCCCGTTCAGCGGATTTGGAGATGAATCTACTAAACGCGGCAACGCGTACAGTCGGGCATCTCACGTCCTTGACTATTTTGGGGGCTTGTATCTGCATGATGGCTTTGATCTTGTCGGGGTTAGCTTCAATCCCATGTTGAGACACAAAGAACCCAAGTAGCTTGTCGGGCGGGACATCAAACACACACTTCTCAGGGTTGAGCTTCAGGGTGACCTTGCATAGGTTTGCAAAGGTATCTTCTAGGTCTTGCACAAGGGTAGCTTCGTCCCTGGTCTTGACCACTATGTAATCTATGTATGCTTCCACATTTCTGTGCCGCTTGGGTCCAAATCCAATTTGCACGGCTCTGGCAAAGGTAGAAGCAACGCTCTTTGCCTTGAAGGGCATTCGTATGAAACAGTACGTGCCGCACGGGGTTATGAGCGAGGTCTTTTCCTCATCCTCTTTGGCCATGAAAATCTGGTGATATCCGGACTATAAGTCCAGGAAGGAAAGTCAGACACACCCAGAAGTGGTGTCAACTATTTGATCAATGCGCGACAAGGCTAATGGGTCTTTTGGGCATGCTTTGTTTAGGTTTGTGAAATCAATACAAAGCCTGAATTTCCCATTCACCTTGCATGCCACTACCGGGTTAGCTAACCACATTGGATGCAGTACTCCTCACACCAAACTAGCCGCTTCCACCTTCTTGATTTCCTCGGTGATAAACTGTTGTCTCTCCAAGGCTTGCTTCCTGACCTTTTGCTTGACGGGTCTGACGTGAGGGCAGACAATAAGGTGGTGCTCAATTACCTCTCTCGAAACACCGGGGATGTCGGAAGGTTTCTAGGTAAACACGTCGACATTCGCCCGCAGAAAGGCAACGAGCGTGCTTTCCTATTTGTCACTAAGGGTGGCGCTGATGTTGAACGTACCATCAGAGCCATCCTCCCTTGCCTGGACCTTCTTAGTTCCAGGGTAGGAAACCTTGGGATTCTTGCCAGCGGATCTCTCCGGAAGGTCATCGATGGGTGCGGCGCACTCCGTGGAGGCACGCTTCCAAGAGTCCTTTCTGGTGCTTCCGCTGGACTTCTTCTTCTAGCTTCGGACAGGAGCGGATTCTCCCGTGGCTTTGGCTTCCATCGCATCTCGGTACATCTGATCTATGCAAATGATGGCGTCCTTCTTGTCGGACGGGATGGAGATTACTCCCATGGGGCCTGGCATCTTTAGAACATTTTAAGCAAAGTGGGATGCTGCCATGAATTTTCCAAGGCCGGACGCCCAAGGATTCCATTATATGGCAGGGAGAGCTCGACCACATGGTTATCTTTCCCTTTGACTGGCCTCTATCGGGGTTGATCCCTTGGAACGAACCAGTCGTCATGAGCTCGCTGTTGGGGATCTCCAATCTCTTGACCACCTCGGGAGAAACCAGATTCATCCCTGCCCCACTGTCAACTAACATCTTGCTAACCTTGAGGTTATAGACTGTCAGGGAAACCAACAGCGGCAAACACCCGAGCACGGTAACAAGGTCAGGATGATGCTCTATGTCAAAGATGATAGTCATGCGGGACCATTCGAGTGGTCTTCGAGACCCTGCCGCTGGCTCCAAGGCGTTAACTTCGTGCAGGCACTGTTTGAGATGGCAGAGAGATGAGTGCAAGGACGCACCCCCGTCAACACACATGGTACTAGTTGTCTTCTAGAACTCCCTGTTGCTGGAATCCTCCCCATCGTCTTTGTCGTCACTTGCGTCGTCATCTTCTTTACTCTCGCGGCCTCTGGCAGGCTTTTCCTTTTGATGCGAGGCCTTGCTGCCGTGGCTTGCTCTGCCACCATGGCCCTTCCCTATAGCATTATCTTGGACCTTCTCCTTGTCGTGCTTCTCGTACTCAACCTTTTGCTTCTCAACAAGCTTCTCGACTTGGCGGCCTTCGTGGAGGTCATGGCCCTTGCTGCGATGGATCTTGCAGTATGGCCCGTCATACTTTCCGAATTTCTCTGCCAC
Organism: Hordeum vulgare subsp. vulgare; assembly: GCF_904849725.1. Classification (NCBI taxonomy): domain Eukaryota; kingdom Viridiplantae; phylum Streptophyta; class Magnoliopsida; order Poales; family Poaceae; genus Hordeum; species Hordeum vulgare. Next base: position 246,928,442 of record NC_058518.1, on the reverse strand, counting down.
GGCGGCCTCCCGGAAATTAGCGCACGAAGCATCTCCCTTGCCGGGGGTCTTGGATTTTGCCTTCTTGTCGGCGCTGAGAAAGCTAGAGCCTTCGACGGCAAACACTGCCTTGCCCTTCGCTTCTTATTGCGCTTTCGGTTCTTCCCCTTCGATCCATGGGCATCGTCGTTGTCATTGGAGTCTACTTTGATGCCCGCTTCTTCTCCGGGGAGTCTCCTTCCTTCTTCAGCGCGAGCACACTTGTCCAACAACGTGTACAGATCATTGACGGTGTTCGGGAGCTTGACGTTCATCTCGGCCCACATTCTCCTATTGCGCACGTTTGGGTTGAGTGCGACAACCACAACTGCGGGGTGTATCTCTATAATTTTGTGGTGTACTGTGCTGATGTATTTTTGCAGGGTTTCACCCTCCTTCCGTGGGAGAACCTGCAAGTCCCTGGGCTGTCCTAGCTTCTGGTGGCCACCCGTGAAGGCTTCAACACGGTCGTTGCACAGGTCGACCCATGACGCAATGGAATTGTATCGCAGGTGCATTAGCGACGATCTCACACTCGGCTTGAGATCCAAAGAGAAATAGTTGTCGAGAACCTTCTCGTCTCTTCCTCAGATGGCTTCGACTGCAATCGTGTACATGCCCAAGAACTCCGTCGGGTTGAGCTTCCTGTCATATTTTTCTGTCAACTCGAGTCTGAACGCCCGGCTCGATGGCTAGCAGACCTGCCGCAGCTCGCGAGTTAAAGAGGGACACCTAACCTCGTAAGGTAGGTTTCCACCAACACTACGCAAGGGGTTGCCAGCGTCGTGATTGTCAGACTGATGGTGTCATGCGTCCTCCTTCCGCTAGTCTTCTAGGACACGCAGTTTGTCGCGCAGGCCGATCGAGGCCATAGATGCCTCGTCGGGTTTGTCGCGGCTGTCCTTGAGCTTGCTGTCGGGGAGGGGACTGCACCGTCGTCCTGACCTCCCCTACATGACCATCTGTTCGGGCTACTTTTGCCGTACGTGGACGACAGAATGGTCCTCCCTGCTATGATTTGCCGGCTTCGGCGAAGCCGATGAAACTTTGGACGGTGGCTTGATACCTCTTGAGCTTGCGTTGGTTTTTCCCTTGAAGAGGAAAGGGTGATGCAGCACAGTAGCGATAAGTATTTCCCTTAGTTTGAGAACCAAGATATCACTCCAGTAGGAGTATCAAGATGAGGCACCAATGTACCTGCGGAAAAACAAACAAACTTGCACCCAACGCTATAAAGGGGTTGTCAATCCCTTCACGATTATTTGCAAGGTGAGGTCTGAAGGTGAAAAGTGCAACAAAGTAATTGTGTAGATCTGAAAATATGATGTGAAGTAGATCCAGGGGCCATATTGTTCACTAGAGGCTTCTCTCATGATAGCCAGTATTACGGTGGGTGAACGAATTACTATCGAGCAATTGATAGAATCGCGCAAAGTCATGATGATATCTAAGGCAATGATCATGCATATAGGCATCACGTCCGAGACAAGTATACTGATACTTTCTGCATCTACTACTATTACTCCACACATCGACCGCTATCCAGCATGCATCTAGTGTATTGAGTTCTTAACAAACAGAGTAACGCCTTAAGCAAGATGACATGATGTAGAGGTATAGATTCATGCAATATGATATAAACCCCATCTTTTTACCCTTGATGGAAACAACATGATGCGTGCCTCTCTACCCCTTTTGTCACTAGGTGAGGACACCGCACGGTATGAACCCAAAACCAAGCACTTCTCCCGTTGCAAAAATTATAGATCAAGTTGGCCAAACAAAACCCACAACTCAAAGAGAATTACAAGGATACGAAATCATGCATATAAGAGATTAGAGGAGACTCAAATAATATTCATAGATAATCTGATCATAAATCCACAATTCATCGGATCTCGACAAACACACCGCAAAAGAAGATTACATCGGATAGATCTCCATGAAGATCATGGAGAACTTTGTATTGAAGATCCAAGAGAGAGAAGAAGCCATCTAGCTACTAGCTATGGACCCGAAGGTCTGTGGTGAACTACTCACGCATCATCAGAGAGGCAATGGTGTTGATGAAGAAGCCCTCCGTGTCTGAATCCCCCTCCGACAGGGCACGAGAACGGTCCCCATATGGGATCTTGCGGAGGCAGAAGCTTGCGGCGGTGCAAAAGTATTTTCGTGGCTGCCCTTGGTGGTTTTGGATTTTTAGAGAATTTGTAGGCGAAAGAGGTAGGGCAAAGGAGCCACGGGGGGCCCACAAGCCTGCCAGGCGTGGCCCTTCCAAGCCGCGGCTAGGGGACTTGTGACCTCCCCCGAGGTCCTTTGCATTGGTTCTCAAGTCCCCTGCGTATTTTGTGTTAAGGAAAAAATCATCCCGCAGGTTTTATTCCGTTTGGAACCCGTTTAATATTCTTCTCTGAAAAAGGTCAAAAACACGGAAAAAATAGAAACTGGCACTTGGCACTAAGTTAATAGGTTAGTCCCAAAAAATATATAAAATAGCATATTCATGCATACGAAACATCCAAAGTTGACAAGATAATAGCATGGAACCATAAAAAATTATAGATACGTTGGAGACGTATCAAGCATCCCCAAGCTTAACTCCTGCTCGTCCTCGAGTAGGGAAGTGATAAAGACTGAGTTTTTGATGTGGAATGCTACCTAATATATTGTCCGTTGTAACTTCTTTCTTGTGGCATGAATCTTCAGATCCGTAAGATTCAAAACAATAGTTTACTATTGACATGAAAACAATAATACTTCAAGCATACTAGCAAAGTAATCATGAACTTTTGAAATAACAAGGCCAAAGAAAGTTATCCCTACAAAATCATAGTCTCGCTATGCTCCATCATCCCCACACAACGAATTTAAATCATGCACAACCCCGGTATTGGCCAAGTAATTGTTTTCGCACTCTTACTTTCTCAAACTTTTTCAACTCTTACGCAATACATGAGCGTGATCCATGGATATAGCACTATAGGTGGAATAGAGTGTGGTGGAGGTTGTGAGGCAAAAAGGAGGAGATGATCACATTTACTTGGCGTATTAATGGGCTATGGATATGCCCATCAATAGATATCAATGTGAATGAGTAGGGATTACCATGCAACAGATGCACTAGAGCTATAAGTGCGTGAAAGTGCAAAAGGAAAACTAGTGGGTGTGCACCCAACTTGCTTGCTCACGAAGACCTAGGGCAATTTTGAGGAAGACCATCATTGGAATATACAAGCCAAGTTATAAAATGAAAATTCCCACTAGTATATGAAAGTGAGGAAACGAGAGACTCTCTATCATGAAGAACATGGTGTTATTTTGAAGCACAAGTGTGGAAAAAGATAGTAGCATTGTCCCTTCTCTCTTTTCTCTCATATTTTTTTTGTTTGGGCTCTTTGGCCTCTTTTTCTCATTTTTTGGTGGGCATATTTGGCCTCTTTTTTTTATTTCCTCACATGGGACAATGCTCTAATAATGATGATCATCACACTTTTATTTACTCACAACTCAATACTTAGAACAATGATGACTCTATAGGAAATGCCCCCGGCAGTGTACCGGGATGTGCAACGATCTAGCTTAGCGTATGAAATTGAAACATCTCGCTAGCTATATTACGATCATGCAATGGCAATACGAAAGTGACGGCACATGTCATGAGACGGAACGGTGGGAGTTGCATGGCAATATTTCCCAAAATGGCTATGAAAATGCCATAATAGGTAGCTATGGTGGCTTTTTTTGAGGAAGGTATGTGGTGGGTTTGTGCACTGGCGAAAGTTGCGCACCACTAGAGAGGCTAGTAATGGTGGAAGGTGAAAGTACATCTATACCATGGACTCACATTAGTCATGAAGAACTCATATACTTATTGCGGAAGTTTTATTAGTAATCGTAACAAAGTGCTAAACGCATACTCCTAGGGGAAGGGTTGGTAGGTGTTAACCATCACGCGATCCCGACTGCCACACAAAGGATGACAATCAATAAATCGATTATGCTCCGACTTCCTAACAGAGTGGTTCACCATACGTGCATGCTACGGGAATCACTAACTTCAACACAAGTATTTCTAAATTCATAACACCCTACTAACATAACTCTAATATTACCATATCCATATCTCGAAACTAATTGTGAGGAATCAAACTTCTCTTACTAATCAATGCACTTGAATATGGTAGTTTTTATTATATCCTCTTTGGATGCCTATCATCTTTAGGACTACTTTCGTAGCACACGCCAATTACCAAGTTACTTAGAGAGAGTACTCTCAAAAAGATATAAGTGAAGATCGAGAGTTTTTATTTCTTCCAAATGTCACACCGTCGTGCTCTAAATAGATCTAAGTGAAGCACTAGAGCAAAGTTATCTACCTCAAAAGATATAAGTCAAGCACATGCGAGCTAAATTGCCTAACTCAAAAGATATAAGTAAAGCTCAATGAGTATTCTAGAAAATTCACGATGAGTGCATGTCCCTCTGAAAAAGGTTTGCAACAAGGATGATTGTGACAAAAGAAAAAGAAAAGGGTCCTATAATACATGATGCTCCAAGCAAAACACATATCATGTGGTGAATAAAAACATAGCAACAAGTAACGTTACCGATGGATTGAAGACGAAAGAGGGGATGCCTTCCCGGGGCATTCCCAAGCTTAGGCTTCTTGGTGTCCTTGAATTTGGATTGGGATGACTTGGGCATCCCCAAGCTTAAGCTCTTTCCACTCTTTATCCCATTGTCCGTGAGAACATCACCCAAAACTTGAAAACTTCACAACACAAAACTTAAACAGAAACTCGTGATATCATTAGCATAAAAAAACAAACCACCACTCTTTTTAGGTACTGAAGAAAACTTGATTTCTATTTAGATTGATGTTAAAATTATTGTATTCTCACTTTTCCATGGCTAGTACCCCCGATACTATCCATAGTTTCATCAAAATAAGCAATCAACACAACAAAAACATAATCTGTCAAAAACATACTAGTCTGTAGCAATCTGTATACTTCGTATACCTCTGATATCCCAACAATTCTGAAAAATTATGACAATTAGGGCAATTCGCATATCAACCAGCAGCAAAAAGAATCAACTCAAAAGCTCTTTCTGGATAGCAATTAAAAATATTTCGTGAGCACAAAGTTTCTGTCTTTTGCAGCAAGATCAAACAACCATCACCAAAACTAATCATAAAGGTTCTACTTGGCACAAAGACTAAAAACAAACATAAAAACACAATCATAACAGAATTATGACGGTGTGGACACAACAAAACAGAAAGCACAAAGCAAAGATAAATTCATTGGGCTGCCTCCCAACAAGCGCTATTGTCTAACGCCCTTAGCTAGGCATTGATAATTCAATGATGCTCACATAAAAGATAGCAATCAGACACGAAGAGAGCATCATGAAACATGTGACAAACATATATAAGTCTAACATACTTCCTATGCAGAGGCATTTGTGGGGACCCCGACTTACGAGTCGAGATCGCCGTGCTCAGTGATCCCAGAGATCAATGCTCACCGAACACAGATACCGAATAAAAGAGTCTTACATCCATACATACCGTTTGATACAATAAATGACCACTTCGGTCGAGTCTTACATATATAGGGCCTTAAAGGCCAAAGCACCAAACTAGACCAATAGCGGAATTATTTGTTGAAAGCGTGAACCCATGCCATCAGCCTTAACCTACATGCATTCTGACTGGGAAGCATCCTAGCTCGTAAGAAGGTCACCGAGTTAATCTTCACCATATCCTGTTCTTTCACACCCGGTCAATGAAATAACCAACGGCAAGCCAATGAGTACGTTGAAGGTACTCGCAAACAGCCCGGTGAAGGATAACAATATCATGCATCTCTAGTATAACTCATCTGGGTGGAATGATCATGGATATGCATCAAGTTAAAGAATTGCTTTTGAAGAACAGGTTACAGATATCAACATATCTGCTAAGGGCTGAACCATCCGGGTTCACCCTATATGCCAAGTCATCGGACTTGTCATAACCTCAATGTATCAGCTGAGGGTTAAACCATTCGGGTTTACCCTATATGCCAAGTCACGGAACTTGGTCATATGATTATTATTATAACAACACCTTTTTAACACCAAACACACACACACTCACACACACTTAGTTTATGCGGAAACGCTAGACATAGTTTAAGCAGGATTACCCAACTGTCCTTGACCGTGGACACGGCTATTCGAATAGTTTACACTCTTCAGAGGTAGTACGCTGGACCCACGAGATCCCGGAAACTTCCGTGTCATCCACGACTCGCGGTATATCACATATACCCGAGGTAAGTACCCGATCATCATCTTTCCCCTGATGATACTAGACAAAGAGGTCCACTCGATTGGTACCGAGCCCACATGTTGTACGTCTTACGAGCACCGACTCTAGACAGTATCAACCATGCGGGGACCAACGGTGTGCCTGGAACTCATAATAATGGCATAGTCGTCCTACCTAGCACGATCCCATCACGAGAGTGACGACAATCACTCCCACCACTAGTAATGTGGCTCTTTGCTAGTACCGACCATAGTAATCAACAAAGCCCCGTCCCATAAAGGGGTATCGTGGTCCTACTGGTAAGGTTGGGATGGTCGACACATCATAAATCTAATCCCATTTCCGAAACCATACTCACACAAGACACCGGTGCATCACTTCACCAAATGTGACCACCAACTCATCATCACCCTCGGGCATTAGTGGCACCCGATGGGGTTTTCATAAACTCTTATTTTATCTCATCATCATGCTCATGATAATATGCTTCTATCTTTACTTGTCAACATGGTATTAGCATGACCCTCAAGGGGTAGGGTCAAGCTCAATGCAATGGTTCTTTAATTCTGCTAGTCAACATGACAGTAGCATGATCCTCATAGATGGTAGGGTCAAGCTCATCATGCTTGTGCTCCGAGGAGCCATATGTATAACATCACATTATGCAAGTGCTTCGAAGAAGCCTTCGGTACCATCACACCAATAATGAACCGGCATTATGATCACATGCAACGGAAAAGTATTTGCCATTCTAGCATGCATCAATGTATATGCTCAAGTCATGGTCAAAGGGCTGCTTGCCTTTCTCACGTAAGTCCTTGGGGTCTTCGAGGTCTTCCGCTCCAACTCCGAATACTCCGTCTACCGTCAACTATCGTTGGAAACAGCCATAGTAAGCCACACATCAAGCAGAAATAAAAGTGTTCTAAAAAAATAGAAGTTTTATTTTTCTTGGACCTCTCTGGTCATAAGAAAAATACCTGAATCATTTCATAGGAGATTTGGGTCCTCAAGGATTTTTGAATGGATGGAAAGAAGGAATAGGTGACCATTGAAGGAGCCAACAGAAATCATTCTGTTAAAAATGAGTGGAGGCACCCATTTAACAGAGAATGATTTTAGAAATATTTAGGAAGTGGTTTCACTGGATTTGGAGATGGTATGAATATTCTAGAGATTTTACAATGAGGAATAAATAGCAATAGGAGCTATTTATTTATTGCAACAGAAGTAAGTCACAGAAAAATGTTGACTAGGGTTCTAAAAATAGAGAAGGATTTTAGAAGTCCCTGGAAGTTTGAATCACTCCAATTGGAGTTGAGATGAGGCCTATGGGATTTTTGAAAGATGGTGCTAATACTATTCAGAGTTGGATTTTTAATAAAACTCCACATAAACATGTCTTGAAAAAATGTGCAAAGCACAGATCTTGATAGGCCTTGATTTTAGAAACCTGCAGAATTTTGAATCAACATTTTTGGAGTTAGAATGAATTTATGGGAGATTTTTGAAGTCTGCAGATAAATGAAAAAGACAATAGGGGCCTCCAGACTTAGCTATATTGCGCACTAGGCGCTAGAGAAGGAGGTGGGCCGACCCGGTTGCGCAGACCGCGTGGGAGGCTTGCTGACGTCAAAAGCGTACCCAGCTAATGCGCCTTCGCACGCGGGAGGCGCCTATCGGTCGGGGCGCCGCCACTTAAAATTGGGGCCTATTGGAGAGGGGCTAACGCGGGGGCCCCACCCGTCAGCTTCGTCTCCTACCTCCTGCCGGCACGAAAGAGCAGGAGGGGAAGATGGCCGCGTGGGCGCCGCGTCTCGGGCCACCCCCTGCTCGGGCGAGAGCGCTTGCGAGCTCAGGAGGATGCGCCGCCTCCATTCCCACAAACAGCACCCGCGGAGGGGCTACCATAGGGGAGCCGGTGCGCATCTACGGCCGACGACTCCACTGTCCTCGGCAGTAGCAGAGAGGAGGAGGGGCTCGTAGGGGCTCGAGGGAGGAGATGCGGTGGCCTAGGGGGTCTCCGATAGGGCGGAAGGAGGCGAGGGGAGGCCCTGTGCATGCCAACTCGTGCGGAGGCCGAAGCTCTACCCTTCGGCCATGGGGAGAGGAGAGAGTCCGAGAGGAGAGGGCTCGAGGGGGGTTCCTAGAAGGGGAGGAGGAGAGTCTGGGGGAGCCAGAGAGGCTCGGCAGAAGAGATAAGAGAGGAGGAGGAGGGAGGAGAGCTTGGAAGCTCTCGGGTGCACCCGTGGGCATGGGTGCCACACATCCCAGAGGGACTTTGGAAGCTAGCCGTGGGTGGAGATGCTTTGAATGGTCAAGGGGATCCTCTAAGACACACTGGGCATCTTGATTCAACAAGGGATGGTTTGGAGGAAAGCAACAAAGTGCAGAGCACCCATATTGCTGTCTAGAGTGCTGGTCACCACCCCACCTCGTGTCTCGGGCCACCCCTTGGCCAGGCCAAGGTGTCAAGCATGCAAGGCATGCGTGGCACGAAGCACTGGTGGAGTTTGGAGCCAAGTGAAGAAGGTTTGAATGTGGTTTCACTGCTTTAAACATTTCAACAGGAAACTAGGGGCTGATACAAATGGTTTTCACAGGCAGAGAGGGGACGTGAAACCATGTCTTGGAGCATGTGGTGTGAAAGGACTACACACCTGCAAAAATTCAGCTCAAGAAAAGAAGTGTAGCTAGCACTTGCTGTACAAAGCGACTTTTCAGCCAAAAATGAACTTGGGGAGGTGCTGCTCATTTTCTCCACATGAGCATGCCATATTTTGGTTCTAAATGATGCTTTGGCATGTGATAGATGCTTTAGAAAGAGTTGGGGTGATAGCTAAAGCGGAAGAATGGAAAGAGAAGTAAAACAGTGTTGCTAAGGGTGAAAATGAGAGAAAGTTACAAAGGGACCTTCTCCAATAATTGACCAGTGGCCATGGTAATGTTACTAGAGGGGAAATGTAACTATGTAAGGCTGTGGTAGAAAGTTGAGCTCAAGGGTAAAAGTGGAAGGGGCAAAAAAGCCAATTTAGTGAGTGCACACAAGGTGTTTGATCTGTGGTTGGGCTACCAGATGAATTCCAATGGCTATGAAACTTAACAAGGTCAAATAATATATGAAAATAGGGTTGCACACCAAATTTGGGATTTGCTGGAGAAGTTTTCCAATGTAGACTTGAAAAACCCTAGGAATCGGCAGAAATGGGTTTCTGCTTAGAACATTATTCAATTAAATTCCCACAAATCCTATATTTGGTGTAGGGGCATTATTTGAGCATTAAGGCATGCACAAAAAGTTTGAGGATAATTGGAGAAACTTTATAATGTAAAGTTTACCAAAGTCAGAAATCAACACATTGGGTTTTGAGGGTCTTAGGACAAGTTCTTTTATTCTCCTTGGTCTACCACTTGGTGTGGATCCCTCATTGGAGTATTAGAACATGTCCATCAAATTTGAGCACAATTAGAGATACTTCACAATGTAGAGTTGCTCAAATTTGATTCTGGACAGCTTGGGTTTTAGAGTGATTAGGGGAGTCAAATCAAGTTGGATTGAAATGAGACTTGGCAAGGTCATCAATAATATCATAGATGACAAGCTAGAATTTTATTGGAATTTATTGAGAATATTTCTAATAGAAATATTTCAAAAGCTTGAAATAAGGAGGAATGGTTTTGGAGGGGTTTGCCCAATATTTTGAACATGACCATGTGTTGAAAGTCATAAATATGGTATAAATATATCCACTGAGTTTCCCTAAATTTTCTTCAATATTTTGAAAGCAATAAAAATAACTTTCCTTCATAGTAGACCATTTCTGGCCTCACAGAAAGGCTTTTAGATAAAATAATAAAATTACTTTAAAATAATAATATGATGGTTTTTGGAAGACATTTTGATAATAGGTTTTAAATAAAATAATTGGTGCAAAAGAAATTCCCCAATTTGAGGACTTGAGGTACAAACCTCATCTAAGGGTTTTGAAGTTTTAATTCAAGGAAATGCTTTTTGGTGAAAATAATATTTGGTGAAAATAGATGTTTATCCTAAACACATGGCATGATTATTAGGCAGGAGATCATGGAATGAGAAGGTGATTAGGAGGATGGCAAGAACTAATGGGGAGCACACACATGCATTCAAGCAAACAGCAAACATTAGTCACTCCAAGCATCACAAGCATTCACAATTTTTTTAATTGGTCCTAATTTTTGAAGTAAGTTAATTAGTCAGGAAGGCCAAAACTGGGGTGTTACAGACCTTACCCCCTTAAGAAAATCTCGTCCCCGAGATTTCTAGGCTAAGGGTTTGTGAGATACAAAATCTTGAGTCAGAAGTAGTCTTCATGTCTCCATGTTGTTGTGGTGGTCTTGAGGTTCTTGATGATACAACTTCAAATGTGTCGCACGTCCTTGCCTGATCGTGGGTGGGGTCTGGTAATAAGTCATGCTTGACCGAGGTCAAGGGCTTGGTGAACTAAGTCCGTGCAAGGTTTTGGCTTGCAAGTGCATTCCAAGTCAGAATACGTGGCAAGATAGTGTGTCTGGTTCCTGATCTTGGGCTTCGCATGCCGGTTAGTGACATCAAGATGTCTGGTGTTAGAACACACTACCAAGGTCTTCGCATGGCTTCCTGCTTACGGGGAAGTCCTTGACTTCCTTTCGGTAGTCAAGCTATGGTCGCAAATATTCTTCATTCTTAAGGGCATTGCAGTGGTCTTTGAAGGCTTCTTGTGGAAGGGTCCGGGTTGGGTCTTACCCATGAGTCTAAGCTCGGAGGCTCAGAGCCCAGAATGGTCCCACTATCCGGGAGGGGTTTGCGAGGGTTTTTGGATGAGCTGGCTACCCAAGAGTGTAGACCAGTCATCCATTCCCATGGTGTGCGACTCAGCGGGCGGAAATCACCTTTACCAGGTTTCCACCATGACCTACTAGTACTCTCGTCCTTGATTTGGATCAAGGAGAGGTCGTCTGATTCTTTCGCTTGTCAAAGGGCTTCGTCATCTTGAATTGTCGAGGCTCCTTGACGTTGTTGATGTGGTTGGTGCGTGCTCGGTGCTTGACTTTTGGTTGCTTCATCGTCATTGTCGTGGCTTCCTCGTCACGGCGGTTCTTCATCTTGGCTTGAGTAGGATAGACTTCCGTCGTCTTGGGACTGCTTCGAGAAGTCCACCTTCTCGAGATATCACCATACCCTCGAGAGGCATAACAATCGGCATTCATGGGGGCTTGTCCAAACAGGACTAAGGTGTGATCTTCCTCTTACACGGTGAATAAGTATGTCACCAGTGAGGATGACAGCATACCTTTCCCAAACACGACACAAGCACATTGCTCATGGGTCAGGCGAGGAGAACGGGGACTTGCTATGGGCGGGTACTGGCCACATTTTAACGACTTAGAGTCGTCTTCTATGGCCGTGATCCGTCCATCTTGTGGCTCAGCGAAGCTTTAGGGTCTCAAGGAACTTGGGATGTGGGCGAACAATTATCATCTTAATTCTAAGCACATTCATTAGATGCCAATAGTTCGACCGCTAGCTTGAGACAACATCACCTCATCTCATCAAGGATATCATCCCACGGGGTCAACTCCACACCGCTCAAGCTAGTCAACTCCGAGTTGAGGGAAGAACTAAACCCAACACTACAAGTATGGTGTAGCCCCAAATGCACATAAATTCCTATGCAAGAACCTCGGGAGGCATACGAGCTCCTATGATTGAATTTAGGACACAACAAATCCAAATGTCCATCTAAGTCATCCAATGGACAGGGTACTACATTACTATATTAAGGAAACACATAGTATACCAATCCAATATCTTGTTTTCCTTCCTATGAATCCGATCAAGTGATTCATCAATCCAATCAATCATTACTGGACCTACAAATCCAATATTGACGGGGTTCTACATAATCTCTTAGGGTTCTCATAATTCACATATTACTGCAAGAATTACGTCATAGTATCCACAACCTTCAATAATCATGGCCATCTAATCTCCAAGGCCAAACTACATAGGTTGTAAATCTATTTGACAACTCCAAGTATACGCACTCTATATCCACCGAGAAACATGGTATCATGATCGAGATTAACGAGCTAAATCCAATTTACTCCGAACCATGTAGTCTTTGTCATCCTCAATACTTTATTAAGATTACCTATTTAAATCCAAGACTCAATCCAATAAGAAGTCTACTTGATACTCCAAGTTATCTTGGCAAACGCATCAAATCATGCCAACTACTAGCTAAAGTCATGTATACCACCAAGAATAAAGATCACGATCATAATCATCCTACTAAATCCAATCTTACTCCAGATTATGTATGTTATGCTACTATATCAACTCGTTCCACCAAATTCACCTACCTTTATAAGGGTCTCACGATCCACCAAAATAGTCTAGCTGTATCCTCAAGACGCATATCATCATCACCATGAAAGTCTTTAGTCTAATACGCTATATCCGAGAACGATCCTCTTATGGCATCAAGGTTACAGTGCTAGATCAAGATTGAAGGATACTTGTTCACGGTGATCACTCGTTCCATAAGGAACCCGGTGCTAGGCGGGGTTTATCGGGGACCTACACCTGTTCTAGCAAGTCCGTGTACTAGACACGTGACCGGAAAATTTGAGCTGGAGAGGCTTGTGGAGGTTAGTCTGGTCTAGTGGGGTTTCCCAATCTTGAGGGAAAAGCACACTCCTACAGTCTGCGTGTGGTTACGCATAGCACAGTTAGTGTCGTCAGTGTGAGTCGTCCTTCAAAGTGGATCCTTGGTGCATCTTGCCTTGCCGTCTTCAGTTGTCGAGAGGGGTGAGGGAGAGAGAGAGCACAGAGGGGAGTGTCTAAGGGTCTCAGTGCAATCAAACAAGCGTTGAAAAATCAACTCAAACAAGTGCTAGAATTATTTTGAACATCAAAATAAGAAAAGTGATATAACCGCATGCTTGTTGCCTAAGCAAAAGCGCAACTCATATCAAAGCACAAACAACAAAATAAGCATCACACAACATGGTCCATCCGAACCATTTCACAGACTTGACTTCGCATAGGGAATTCACGACTCATCCTATCCTAGGTTCTGGGACTCGACAGTCGTGCTTGCTTCTTGCTCTGGAGAGGAGTCCGCTAATTCTTCTTGAACTTCTCATGGTGTTGTCATGCCTCTTGTTGTCTCTTGCTGAAGAAATTCGCTTGAGTTGTAAAGAACTCTTGTTGTATTCTCGTCTGGGAAGTCGCTGACGTAGGTGGTTCTTCATTGCTGTCATTGACAGGATCTTCCTTGTCTTCATGATCTTGTCATCATCTTCTTGTCCTCTGAGGCTTCGAGAGTCTCAAGTAGACAGCTTCATGCACCGATATTTTCAAAACATGATAGAGTTCTGATCTGTCAATCATATTAATTGCGATATCGACACCTAGAGAGGGGAATGAAGAGAACCGTTTTCCTGCTCACTAAGGTGAGGTGGACCAAATGGCAAGGTTCTCATCCACCGGTGGTGGTCGACACAATTACTGACAGGGTCGCTCTATTAGCGATGCAGATCAAGGTTTGCATATATATTATATCCAGATTATCGTAGGCGAAAGTTGCATCACTCTAGAGCAGTGCCCAGAGTTTCACCATCTTCTAAGACTCGATGTCCTTGTTCCTCATGGAGGTACTTCCGTTGGTGTTGTCTGGTCGCGAAGTGGTCTTCTCTGTCTTTCAGCACATGTGTTTGCCTGGAAAGGTTACTTCCTTCCGGGCTGCCAACGAGGATTTCAATTTATCCCGTGGTCAAAGGGCATAAGGTACTAGCGACCATTGCAAATTTTGAAAAATAGACGAGGTGTGTCAAGAAAATTAAGAGTGGAAGGCTAGAGCATAACCTTCAATTTCTTTGAAGATTTAAGAGAGTCGAGAAAATATATAGGCTTTGTAAGTATTTTAAAGGATCTGGAAAGTAGTTTTATCCTAACTAACGTCCGTGCTAACTAAGGGCTTCCTACGGTCAGGATGGCTCTGATACCAGCTCCGTGGGGACCCCGACTTACGAGTCGAGATCGCCGTGCTCAGTGATCCCACATATAAATGCTCACCGAACACAGATACCGAATAAAAGAGTCTTACATCCATACATACCGTTTGATACAATAAATGCCACTTCGGTCGAGTCTTACATATATAGGGCCTTAAAGGCCAAAGCACCAAATTAGACCAATGGCGGAATTATTGGTTGAAAGCGTGAACCCATGCCATCAGCATTAACCTAGAGGCATTCTGACTGGGAAGCATCCTAGCTCGCGAGAACGTCACCGAGTTAATCTTGACCATATCCTGTTCTTTCACACCTGGTCAATGAAATAACCAGTGGCAAGCCAATGAGTACGTTGAATGTACTCGCAAACAGCCCATGATACGAACAATGAAAGTGAAGGATAACAATATCATGCATCTATAGTATAACTCATCTGGGTGGAATGATCATGGATACGCATCAAGTTAAAGAATTACTTTTGAAGAACAGGTAACAGATATCAACATATCTGCTAAGGGCTGAACCATCCGGGTTCACCCTATATGCCAAGTCATCGGACTTGTCATAACCTCAGTGTATGAGCTGTGGGTTAAACCATCCAGGTTTACCCTATATGCCAAGTCACCGAACATGATCATATGATTATTATTATAACAACACCTTTTTAACACCAAACACACACACTCACACACACTTGGTTTATGCGGAAACGATGGACGTAGTTTAAGCAGGATTACCCAACTGTCCTTGACCGTGGACACGGCTATTCAAATAGTTTACACTCTACAGAGGAAGTACGCTGGACCCACGAGATCCGGGAAACTTCCGTGTCATCCACGACTCGCGGTATATCACATATACCCGAGGTAAGTACCCGATCATCATCTTTTCCTGACGATACTAGACAAAGAGGTCCACTCGATTGGTACCCAGCCCACATGTTGTACGTCTTACGAGCACCGACTCTGGATAGTGTCAACCATGCGGGGACCAACGGTGTGCCTGGAACTCATAATAATGGCATAGTCGTCCTACCTGGCACGACCCCGTCCTGAGAGTGACGACAATCACTCCCGCCACTAGTAATGTGGCTCTTTGCTAGTACCGACCAGAGTAATCAACAAAGCCCCATCTCATAAAGGGGTATCGTGGTCGTACTAGTAAGGTTGGGACGGTCGACACATCATAAATCTCCCATTTCCGAAACCATACTCACACAAGACACCGGTGCATCACTTCACCAAAAGTGACCACCAACTCATCATCACCCTCGGGCATTAGTGGCACCCGACGGGGTTTTCATAAACTCTTATTTTAACTCATCATCATGCACATGATAATATGCTTCTATCTTTACTTGTCAACATGGTATTAGCATGACCCTCAAGGGGTAGGGTCAAGCTCAATGCAATGGTTCTTTTATTCTACTTGTCAACATGACAGTAGCATGATCCTCATAGATGGTAGGGTCAAGCTCATCATGCTTGTGCTCCGAGGAGCCATATGTATAACATCACATTGTGCAAGTGCTTCGAAGAAGCCTTCGGTACCATCACACCAATGATGAACCGGCATTATGATCACATGCAATGGAAAAGTACTTGCTATCCTAGCATGCATCAATGTATATGCTCAAGTCATGGTCAAAGGGATGCTTGCCTTTGCTCACGTAAGTCCTCGGGGTCTTCGAGGTCTTCCGCTCCAACTCCGAATACTCGGTCTACCGTCAACTATCGTCGGAAACAACCATAGTAAGCCACACATCAAGTAGAAATAAAAGTGTTCTAAAAAAATAGAAGTTTTATTTTTCTTGGACCTCTCTGGTCATAAGAAAAATACCTGAATCATTTCATAGGATATTTGGGCCCTCAAGGATATTAGAATGGATGGCAAGAAGGAATAGGTGACCATTGAAGGAGCCAACAGAAATCATTCTGTTAAAAATGAGTGGAGGCACCCATTTAACAGAGAATGATTTTAGAAATATTTAGGAAGTAGTTTACTGGATTTGGAGATGGTATGAATATTCTAGAGATTTTACAATGAGGAATAAATAGCAATAGTAGCTATTTATTTATTGCAACAGAAGTAAGTCACACAAAAATGTTGACTAGGGTTCTAAAAATAGAGAAGGATTTTAAAAGTCTCTGGAAGTTTGAATCACTCCAATTGGAGTTGAGTTGAGGCCTATGGGACTTTTGAAAGATGGGGCTAATACTATTTAGAGTTGGATTTTTAATAAAACTCCACATAAACATGTCTCGGAAAAATGTGCAAAGCACAGATCTTGATAGGCCTTGATTTTAGAAACCTGCAGAATTTTGAATCAACATTTTTGGAGTTAGAATGAATTTATGGGAGATTTTTGAAGTTTGCACATAAATGAAAAAGACAATAGGGGCCTCCAGACTTAGCTATATTTTGCACTAGGTGCTAGAGCAGGAGGTGGGCCGGCCCGGTTGCGCAGACCGCCTGGGAGGCTTGCTGACGTCGAAAGCGTACCTAGGTAATGCGCCTTCGCGCGCGGGAGGCGCCAATCGGTCGGGGCTCCGCCACTTAAAACTGGGGCCGACTAGAGAGGAGCCGACGCGGGGGCCCCGCCTGTCAGCTTCGTCTCCTACCTCCTGCCGGCACGGAAGAGCAACAGGGGAAGGTGGCCGCAGGGGCACCGCGTCTCGGGCCACCCCCTGCTCGGGCGAGAGCGCCCGCGAGCTCAGGAGGATGCACCGCCTCCATGCCCACACACAGCACCCGCGGAGGGCCTGCCATAGGGGAGCCGGCTCGCATTTGCAGCGGACAACTCCACTACCCTCGGCAGCAGCAAAAAGGAGGAGGTGCTCGAAGGGGCTCGAGGGAGGAGATGCGATGGCCTGGGGGGTCTCCGGCAAGGCGGAAGGAGGCGAGGGGAGGCCCTGTGCATGCCAACCTGGGCGGAGGCCGGAGCTCTACCCTTAGGCCATGGGGAGAGGCGAGAGCCTAAGAGGAGAGGGCTCGAGGGGGGGTTCCTAGGAGGGGAGGAGGAGAGTCTGGGGGAGCCAGAGAGGCTCGGCAGAAGAGATAAGAGAGGAGGAGGAGGGAGGACAGCTTGGAAGCTCTCGGGTGCACCCGTGGGCATGGATGCCACACGTCCCAGAGGGACTTTGGAAGCTAGCCCGTGGGTGGAGATGCTTTGAATGGTCAAGGGGATCCTCTGAGACACACTGGGGCATCTTCATTCAACAAGGGATGGGCTGGAGGAAAGCAACAAAGTGCAGAGCACCCATATTGCAGTCCAGAGTGATG
The DNA here is from genome assembly GCF_904849725.1 of Hordeum vulgare subsp. vulgare. NCBI lineage: Eukaryota > Viridiplantae > Streptophyta > Magnoliopsida > Poales > Poaceae > Hordeum > Hordeum vulgare. The sequence continues at coordinate 246,910,786 of NC_058518.1, read as the reverse complement.
GTCACCTCCCCACCTGGTGTCCTGGGCCACCCCTTGGCCAGGCCAAGGTGTCAAGCATGCAAGGCATGCGTGCCATGAACCACTGGTGGAGTTTGGAGCCAAGTGAAGAAGGTTTGAATGGGGTTTGACTGTTGTAACCATTTCAAAAGGAAACTAGGGGCTGATACAAATGGTTTCACAGGCAGAGAGGGGAGGTGAAACCATGTCCTGGAGCATGTGGTGTGAAAGGACTACACACCTGCAAAAATTCAGCTCAAGAAAAGAAGTGTAGCTAGCACTAGCTGTACAAAAGCTACTTTTCAGCCAAAAATGAACTTGGGGAGGTGCTCCTCATTTTCTCCACATGAGCATGCCATATTTTGGTTCTAAATGATGCTTTTGGCATGGGATAGATGCTCTGGAAAGAGTTGGGGGTGATAGCTTAAGCAGAAGAATGGAAAGAGAGGTAAAACAGTGCTGCCAAGGGTGAAAATGAGAGAAATTTACAAAGGGACCTTCTCCAATAATTGACCAGTGGCCATGGGAATGTTACTGGAGGTGAAATGTAACTATGTGAGGCTGTGGTAGAAAGTTGAGCTCAAGGGTAAAAGTGGAAGGGGCAAAAGAAGCCAATTTAGTGAGTGCACACAAGGTGTTTGACCTGTGGTTAGGCTACCAGATGAATTCGAATGGCTATGAAACTTAACAGGGTCAAATAATAGATGAAAATAGGCTTGCACACCAAATTTGGGATTTGCTGGAGAAGTTTTCCAATGTAGACTTGAAAAACCCTAGGAATGGTCAGAAATGGGTTTCTTCTTAGAACCTTATCCAATTAAATTCCCACAAATCCTATATTTGGTGTAGGGGCATTATTTGAGCATTAAGGCATGCACAAAAAGTTTGAGGATAATTGGAGATACTTTATAATGTAAAGTTTACCAAAGTCAGAAATCAACAAAGAGGGTTTTGAGAGTCTTAGGACAAGTTCTTGTATTCTCCTTGGTGTACCACTTGGTGTGGATCCCTCATTGGAGTATTAGAACATGACCACCAAATTTGAGCACAATTGGAGGTACTTCACAATGTAGAGTTGCTCAAATTTGATTCTGGACAGATAGGGTTTTGGAGTGATTAGGGGAGTCAAATCAACTTGGATTGAAATGAGACTTGGCAAGATCATCAATAATATCATAGATGACAAGCTAGAATTTTATTCGATTGAGAATATTTATAATAGAAATATTTCAAAAGCTTGAAATAGGCAGGAATGGTTTTGGAGGGGTTTGCCCAATATTTTGAACATGACCATGTCTTGAAGCTCATAAATATGGTATAAATATATCCACTGAGTTTCCCTAAATTTTCTTAAATATTTTGAAAGCAATAAAAATAACTTTCCTTCATAGTAGACCATTTCTGGCGTGACAGGAAGGCTTTTAAATAAAAAATAAAATAACTTTTAAAATAATAATATGATGGTTTTTGGAAGACATTTTGATAATAGGTTTTAAATAAAATAATTGGTGCAAAAGAAATTCCCCAATTTGAGGACTTGAGGTACAAACCTCATCTAAGGGTTTTGAAGTTTTAATTCAAGGAAATGCTTTTTGGTGAAAATAATATTTGGTGAAAATAGATGTTTATCCTAAACACATGGCATGATCATTAGGCAGGTGATCATGGAATGAGAAGATGATTAGGAGGATGGCAAGAATTAATGGGGAGCACTCACATGCATTCAAGCAAACAACAAACATTAGTCACTCCAAGCATCACAAGCAGTCACAGAAAAATTTAATTGGTCCTAATTTTTGAAGTAAGTTAATTAGTTAGGAAGGCCAAAAACTAGGGTGTTACAGCATTTCATAAGAAAACAAATTATCAAGACAAGCAATAACTACCATATGCAAGGAAGAAGAAAGAGACAATATCAATCTCAACATAACAAGAGGTAAATTAGTAACACGAATGTTTCTACCACAATATTTTCCCCTCTCATAATAATTACATGTGCGATCATATTCAAATTCAACAATATAACTATCACATAGGATATTCTTTTCAAGATCCACATGCATGCAAAGTTGACGCTCTTAGAAAATACTAGGATTATCATCAATTAAAGTCATGACTTCTCCAAACCCACTTTCAATATTATTGCAAACATTATTATCAATATCATATTCATCATGAGGCATAAACAAATTTTAAAGATCATAAGAAAAATCATCACCCCAATCATGATCATTGCAACAAGTAGTGGACATAGCAGAACTATCATCCCCAAGCTTATGGTTTTGCATATTTTTAGCATGATTGTCATTAATAGAATTTATAGTGAAACCATTGCAATCATGCTTTTCATTCAAGGAGACCTCGTGAATCACTTCATAAATTTCTTCATCACAATTTTTGGATTCACGCATCTCAAGCAAAACTTCATAAAGATAATCTAGTGGACTAAACTCACTTGAAATTGGTTAAACAGAACTCGATCTTTTGAAAAGATTAGCAAGTGGATGAGGATCCATATCACTAGATTTTCATCAAGCGAAGATGCAATCATATTGAAGGCACATAACACACAAGCAAAGGAAAGGGAAACGAAAAAGGCAAATATTTTTGTAAAATTTGTTTTTTCAGAAGTGGAGAAGAGGAAAACGAGAGGCAAAAGGCAAATAATGTAAATGCAAGAGATGAGTTTGCGATAGTTACTTGGATATGCTTCACTTTAAATACATCCTGGCAATGGCGCCAGAAATCCTTCTTGCTACCTCTTGAGCTTGCGTTGGTTTTTCCCTTGAAGAGGAAAGGGTGATGCAGCACAGTAGTGATAAGTATTTCCCTCAGTTTGAGAACCAAGGTATCAATCAAGTAGGAGTATCAAGATGAGGCACCAATGTAACTACACAAAAACAAACAAACTTGCACCCAACGCTATAAAGGGGTTGTCAATCCCTTCATGATTATTTGCAAGGTGAGATCTGAAGGTGAAAAGTGCAACAAAGTGATAATGAGAAAGATAATAAAGATGTTCATGGAAGTACTCAACCACACAAATATAGAGAACCAGATAATGATGTTGTGATAGAACTAACTGTCGATTTTGATAACCCACAACCCAAAAATAAAAGATATGATAAAAAATAAAATGTTGCTAGAAAACATGGAAGAGAAAGAGAACCATTGGTTCAAAAACCCATGCCCTTTCCGCCTAAGTCTACTAAGAAAAAGCATGATGAAGAATTTGAACGCTTTGCTGAAATGATTAGGCTAGTATTTCTACGCACCTGCTTAACTGATATATTAAAGATGGCCCCTTATGTAAAATATATGAAAGACATCATCGCTAATAAGAGGAAAATACCGGAAGCTGAAATCTCCACTTTTCTTGCTAATTACTCTTTCAAGGATGGAGTACCTAAAAAACATGGAGATCCGGGAATACCAACTATACCGTGCTCCATCAAAAGAAATTATGGAAAAACTGTTTTGTGTCATTTAGGACCTGGTGTTAGTGTTATGCCTTTCTCTTTATATAAAAGACTTGATTTGAATAAACTCACACCTACTGAAGTATCTGTGCAAATGGCTGACAAATCAGCTGCCATACCTATCAGTATTTGTGAGGATGTGCCCGTTGTTATTGCTAATGTTACTATCTTAACTAACTTTGTTATACTTGAGATGCCCGAGGACGACAACATGTCTATTATCCTTGGTAGACCATTCCTAAACACTGCATGGGCTGTTATTGATTGTAATAAAAGCAAGGTCACTTTTCATATCAATGGTAATGAGCATACGGTGCACTTTCCAAAGAAACAATTGCAAGTGAATGGTATAAAAATCATTGAAAAATCTTCGACACTCACTATTGGAAATTTTAATCTACCTCTACCTACTGCCAAAAAAGAAATATGAAATGCTTATTGTTGGGGACATGCATACCCCCCATTAAGGTAAGTTAATGTTTCACGGAAGTTCTTCGGATTCATGCTAATCGAAGGTGGTTGTTAATAAGACTTGATCAACCTTATTAATCGATCATTTTTGAGAAAGTATGAAGTTGATGAATTTAGTGAACACAAACTTTCTGTCCTAAGTTTATTTATGTTTTCTTTAGTTAAGTAAAATAAAATGCCATGTTTTGTGTGTTTTCTGTTTTTCCCGTGCAATAAAAATGACCCAACAATAAAATTGCTCAGAATGCCATGAAAATTTGATATGTTTTTTCTGAGTATTTTTGAATTTCTAGTACAAATAACTTCAGAGGGAGATTCAGCAGGTGGGCACCACCCACCTGGGCGCACCAACACCCTGAGGCGCGCCCTGGTGAGTGGTGGTCCCCACATGGGCCCTCTCTCTTATCTCTTTAGCCCTAGTCTTCACCTACCTCCAGAAAAAATCACCATTGCTTTCTCTCTAGTGTTCTTGCTCTCAGACCCACGGATTTCAACCTCTTTGCTTGAAGCTACATTTCCAAAACTGTTTCGGGGGATTGTTGCTTGGTATGTGACTCCTCCATTCATCCAATTAGTTTCTGTTTTAGTGGTTTATATTTTGAATATTTAGCTACTCTTGGTGCTGCTGTAGATGAGCTTGCATGTTGAATTTCTAGAGTTCTAAGTAGTTTGAATGCTTAATGCAGCCTCTATGCATCCCTATGAGTAGTTGCTATCAATCTTGCAAAGTTTTGTTGACAAAATTTTGTGGACCTAGAGTTTCAGAAATTATACGCAAATAAAATGTATCTTTTTGGGAGGAGATCTTCGAGAAGGAGTTCCTCGGAGGCATCATCGAGTAGTGGTATGGTACACCGATCTTATGTGGAACAAAGTGCAAGCTCAATACGAGAAGCTACCACCAAATCCTGCTTATGCCCGTGCAACAAGTTCATGGTAATGTCAGGTATTAAGGAAGAGTTCGAGTGCTATATTCATAACATCGAGCTTGGTCCTTACATCACAGATAGGTGCCAACAACATCTGAGTCTCATTGAATTATTTACTAAGGAATTTAAATTTTATCCTCGAGAGTCTAGAGTTTCTTTCAAACTGTATGAAGAGCCTTTTACGTTGGTTCTAAATAAGTTCTCTAACCTATGCAAAATTCCATTTTGGAGTTCGTTTGATGAACCACCAAGAGCTGAGTATGAGGCATTCTTATCCAGTCTTTGCATTGGTGAAGACAGGGGGTGACACTGGGGAGATTAAAAATCATCGATTTCCCATCAATCCAATACTTTGCACTGTTCAATGGCATATGCATTGTGGGCAAACAAGTCTTTAGTACATTTTGTGCTCCGGACATGAGCCTCATTTACACTGCCCTCAATGGTATTAAGAATTTTAACCTTGGAGTGATTATTGCACGTAGATTGCAGCATAACGCTGGTACTGGGTACTTCTATAGTCGGATTTCTGCTTCACGTTTAGCCAGCGAATTAGGTGTGTCACCTTGGCCATATGACCCCATCTTACCCACTTAGTATTTAGACTTTGAGGCCATGAAGCGCCATAAGTTCCTTAAGGGAAGATCACTGATTACACTTATAACCCGCAATTCAATAAAAAACCATTGTGCTTACCTATTTGCCTTCATCTGCTCTCTTTGATTTTCACAGCAAAGGAAGATATTTTGTTTTTGAGAACGAGACCCATGAGTATAACATGGTGGTTGTGGCTGCTCCACAGGCTAAGGAGGCTGCACCATGAGCTTTCGTGAGCTACCACTCCGACTTCTATGCGGGCTATGGATGGCCATGAACCAAGCTATGCCAAAATCCTAAGATTGGGGGAGTACGTATTCCCACCAACATTACATTCATGTTCGCACATTTCATTCCTATTGTCGGTGTTCACGCCTTTTCATTGTATCACTCATGTTAGATTTATCTTCTTGTTTTCTTCTTCGGCGTTTGAAAAACTTTGAGAAAATCAAAAAATATATTTCTTGCTTCTTTTTAGTTTTTCTTTCTAAGTTTAATGTAGTTGTATTGTTAAAATAAAACCGAAAAAGATTTCCTTGTTCTTCTTTTGCTTGTTGGGAGCTCTCCCATGTAAATAGTTTTCTTGTTTTTGTTTTCCTTTCCTTCTTTAAATTTCTTTAGTTAAGAAAAACTAAAAACTCCAAAAATATTTTATTGTGTTTCTTTTAAATTCTTTTTCTTTTGTTGAGTTGTACCTAGGATGAGACCACGATGAAAATGTTGAGTGGCTCTCATATGCACTATTGTTTATCTAACATGGAGCTCAAATTACCTTGTCTTTTCCTTTCGAATAAAATGTTTGCTGATTCTAGCTTAGTGCACGACACTCTTGCACTATTATTATTTTCACATCATACAGTCATGCAAGTGAAAGTCAATAATGATGACATTCGATGAATTGGTTGGGGCAGAGAGAAATGGGTATGAACTCGACTTGTTTTGTTTTTGTAAATATGTTTAGCCTAGTATCCATGATTGAGAATATTATGATCAAACATGTTTGCAATGACCTTTAGAGATTATAGTCTATCATGCCATGCTTAAGTAGCTAGGAGTGGATAATGATTTATCTTGGATATCAACATATATTAGAGTGGTCATGATGTAGTGTGATGGTATGGTATCCTCTTCCAAATGTTTTGAGTGCCTTGACTTGGCACATGTTCATCCACATAGTTGAATCAAAACCAACACAGCCTCTATGATATTTACGTTCATGGTGTTCATATCCTACTCATGCTAGTATTCAATGTTACTTATGCATAATGCATGTTCTTGACCGTTTTCGCTCTCTAGCTGGCCGCTTCCCAATCTATTTGCTAGCCTTGGCCTGTACTAAGCAGGAATACATCTTGTGCATCAAAATCCTAAAACCCAAGTTACTCCAGATGAGTCCACCATACCTACCCATATGCGATATTACCCTGTCGTCCTAAGTAAATTTGCAAGTGCCATCTCAAAAAACTTCAAATAAATTTCCTCTTTTGTATGCCTTGATAGTTTATAGTCACAGGAGGTAGTTGATATCTTCCATGCTAAGCGGGTTATTCTCATGATGAGTGTTTATTCACTCATTTGCACGAAAGGGGCGGTAAAAGGGATTCCCAGTCCGGAAATCAGAAGAAAATTACAAATAATTAAACAAACTCCCAAGGATTGATGTTGGTATGGACGGCACCCGTGGATTAGGCTAGCCGTGGAGAGTGATTCTTTATCGCTTGGGAACCGCTACTAATGTGTTTATCATGGAAGATATCGGTAAGTGATAGTCACGAAGTAAACAAGAAGGGTGTACTTCTCAAAATTACATTTACCTCTGTTTTAAAAATCTGAGCTCTCGCACCGCTGCATATCACTGCTTCCCTTTGCGAAGGGACCATCTATTTATGTTTATGTTGTGTCATTGCTACCTATTGAGCTTGCCTTGGTTTTTCCCTTGAAGAGGAAATGGTGATGCACCACAGTAGCAGTAAGTATTTCCCTCCGTTTGAGAACCAAGGTATCAATCCAGTAGGAGTATCAAGCCAAGTCTCCACTGTACCTGTGCAAAAACAGCGAACTTGCACCCAACGCTACAAAGGGATTGTCAATCCCTTCATGATTGATTGCAAGGTGAGATCTGAAGGCGGAAAGTGCAACAAAGTAAAAGTGTACGGCTGAAAATATGATGTGAAGTAGACCCGGGGGCCATAGTGTTCACTAGAGGCTTCTCGCATGATAGCAAATATTACGGTGGGTGAACGAATTACTGACGAGCAATTGATAGAACCGCGCAAAGTCATGACGATATCTAAGGCAATGATCATACATATAGGCATCACGTCCAAGAAAAGTAGACCGGTACTTTGTGCATCTACTACTTTACTCCACACATCAACCGCTATCCAGCATGCATCTAGTGTATTGAGTTCATGACAAACAGAGTAACGCCTTAAGCAATATGACATGATGTAGAGGGATAAATTCATGCAATAGATATAAACCCCATCTTTTTACCCTTGATGACAACAAAACAATGCTTGACTCGCTACCCATTCTGTCACTGGGTGAGGTCACCGCACGGTATGAACCCAGAACCAAGCACTTCTCCCATTGCCAGAATTATAGATTAAGTTGGCCAAACGAAACCACAACTCGAAGAGAATTACAAGGATATGAAATCATGCATATAAGAGATGAGAAGAAACTCAAATAAAATTCATAGATAACCTGATTATAAATCCACAATTCATCGGATCTCGACAAACACACCACAAAAGAAGATTACATCGATAGATCTCCATGAAGATCATGAAGAACTTTGTATTGAAGATCCAAGAGAGAGAAGAAGCCATCTAGCTACTAGCTATGGACCCGAAGGTCTATGGTGAACTACTCACGCATCATCAGAGAGGCAATGGTGTTGATGAAGAAGCCCTCCGTGTACGAATCCCCCCTCTGGCAGGGCACTAGAATGTGCCCCAGATGGGATCTTGCGGAGACAGAAGCTTGCGGCGGCGGAAAAGTATTTTCGTGGCTCTCTCTCGTGGTTTCAGATTTTCGGGGATTTATAGGCGGAAGAAGTAGGGCAGAGGAGCCACAGGGGGCCCACAAGCCTGCTAGGCGCGCCCCCCAGGTCGCGGATAGGGGGCTTGTTGCCTCCCCTGGTGCCCTCTGCCTTGGTTCTCAAGCTCCCTGCATATCTTCTATTCCGGAAAAAATCTTTTCGGTGGTTTTATTCCGTTTGGACTCCTTTTAATATTCTCCTCTGAAAAGGGTCAAAACACAGAAAAAACAGGAACTGCCACTTGGCACTGCGTTAATAAGTTAGTCCCAAAAAAGATATAAAAGGCATACAAAACATCCAAAGTTTGACAAGATAATAGCATGGAACCATCAAAAAATATAGATACGTTGGATACGTATCAAGCATCCCCAAGCTTAACTCCTGCTCGTCCTCGAGTAGGGAAGTGATAAAGACTGAATTTTTTATGTGGAATGCTACCTAGAATAATTGTCCTTTGTAACTTCTTTCATGTGACATGAATTTTCAGATCCGTAAGATTCAAAACAATAGTTTTCTATTAACATGAAAACAATAATACTTCAAGAAAACTAGCAAGGTAATCATGAACTTTCGAAATAACAAGGCCAGAGAAAGTTATCCCTACAAAATCATATAGTCTTGCTATGCTCCATCATCCCCACACAACGAATTTAAATCATGCACAACCCCGGTATTGGCCAAGTAATTGGTTTCGCACTCTTACTTTATCAAACCTTTTTCACCTCTCACGCAATACATGAGCGTGAGCCATGGATATAGCACTATAGGTGGAATAGAGTGTGGTGGAGGTTGTGAGGCAAAAAGGAGGAGATGGTCACATCGACTCGGCGTATCAAAGGTCTATGGAGATGCACATCAATAGATATCAATGTGAAAGAGTAGGGATTACCATGCAATGGATGCACTTAGAGCTATAAGTATGTGAAAGCTCAAAAGGAGAACTAGTGGGTGTGCATCCAACTTGCTTGCTCACGAAGACTAGGGAAATTTTGAGGAAGCCCATCATTGGAATATACAAGCCAAGTTACAAAATGAACATTCCCACTAGTATATGGTGGTGACAAAACAAGAGACTCTCAATTATTAAGAACATGGTGCTATTACGACGCACAAGTGTGGAAAAAGATAGTAGCATTGTCCCTTCTCTCTTTTCTCTCACTTTTTTTGCTTGGGCTCTTCGGCCTCTTTCCATTTTTTTTGTGGGCAACTTTGGCCTTTTTTTTATTTCCTCACATGGGACAATGCTCTAATAATGATTATCATCACACTTTCATTTACTCACAACTCAATGCTTAGAACGATGATGACTCTATAGGAAATGCCTCCGGCAGTGTACCGGGATGTGCAACGATCTAGCTTAGTGTATGACTCGCTAGCTAACTTACGATCACGCAATGGCAATATGAAAGTGACGGCACAAGTCATGAGACGGAACGGTGGGAGTTGCATGGCAATATATTTCGGAATGGTTATGAAAAGGCCATGATAGGTAGGTATGGTGGCTGTTTTGAGGAAGGTCTATGGTGGTTTCGTGTACCGGCGAAAGTTGCACGACACTAGAGAGGCTAGCAATGGTGGAAGGTGAAAGTGAATCGATACCATGGACTCACATTAGTCATGAAGAACTCACATACCTATTGCGAATGTTTTTATTAGTAATCGAAACAAAGTGCTAAACGCATACTCCTAGGGGAAGGGTTGGTAGGTGTTAACCATCGCGCGATCCCGACCTCAACACAAAGGATGACAATCAATAAATCAATTATGCTCCGCCTTCCTAACATAGCGGTTCACCATACGTGCATGTTACGGGAATCACTAACTTCAACACAAGTATTTCTAGATTCACAACACCCTACTAACATGACTCTTAATATTACCAAATCCATGTCTCAAAACTAATTGAGAGGAATCAAACTTCTCTTTCTAATCAATGCACAAGAATATGGAAGTTTTATTGTATCCTCTTTGGACGCCTATCATCTTTAGGACTACTTTCATAGCACAAGCCAACTAGCAAGTTACTCAGAGAGAGCACTCTCAAAAAGATATAAGTGAAGATCAAGAGTTCTTATTTCTCCAAAATATGATACCGCCGTGCTCTAAAAGGTCTAAGTTAAGCACTTAGATCAAAGTTATCTAGCTCAAAAGATATAAGTGAAGCACATGTGAGCTAAATTGCCTAACTCAAAAGATATAATCGAAGCTCAATGAGCATTCTAGCAAATTCACGGTGAGTGCATGTCTCTCTCAAAGGGTGTGCAGCAAGGATGATTGTGAAACAACAAAAAGAAAAGACTCCTATAATATGCGACGCTCCAAGCAAAACACATATCATGTGGTGAATAAAAATATAGCTCCAAGTAATGTTACCGATGGATTGAAGACGAAAGAGGGGATGCCTCCCAGGGCATCCCCAAGCTTAGGCTTTTTGGTGTCCTTGAATTTGGATCGGCATGCCTTGGGCATCCCCAAGCTTGAGCTCTTTCCACTCTTTATCCCTTTGTCCATGAGAACATCACCCAAAACTTGAAAACTTCACAACACAAAACTAAAACAGAAACTCGTGATATCATTAGCACAAGAAAACAAACTACCGCTTCTTTAGGTACTGTAGCAAACTTGATTTCTATTTATATTGGCGTTAGATTACTGGATTCTCACTTTTCCATGGCTAGTACCCCCTGATACTATCCATAGTTTCATCAAAATAAGCAATCAACACAACAAAAACAGAATCTGTCAAAAACTCACCAGTCTGTAGCAATCTGTATACTTCGTATACTTCTGTTATATAAAAAATTCTGAAACATTACGACAATTTGGGAAATTGGTATATAAACCATCATAAAAAAGAATAAACTCAAAAGCTCTTTCTGGATAAAAATGAAAAATAATTTCTTAGGCAAAAAGTTTTTGTCTTTTTCCAGCATGATCAAACAACCATCACCAAAACTAGTCATAAAGGTTTTACTTGGCTCAAACACAAAAAGAAACACAAAAAACACAATCATAACAGAATTATGATGGTGTGGACGCTACAAAATAGAAAGCAAAAATCAAAGATAAATTCCTTGGGTTGCCTCCGAACAAACGCTATTGTTTAACGCCCTTAGCTAGGCATAAGGCGATAGAATCACGTATCGTCGTCTTTGGTACTGAAACCATAAGTAGCCCTCATCATGGATTCTTGAGCCAATATTATTTTCTTTCTAGGAAAATGTTCCATGCCCTTCTTTAATGGAAATTGAAATCTAATATTCCCTTCCTTCATATCGATGACAACACCAATAGTCCTTTGGAAAGGTCTACCAAGAATGTTAGGACATGTAGGATTGCAATCAATATCAAGCACAATGAAATACACGGGTACATAGTTCTTATTTGCAATAATAAGAACATCATTGATCCTTCCCATAGGTTTCCTAATAGTAGAATCCGCAAGATGCAAATTAAGAGAGCACTCATCAATCTCATTGAAGCCTAGAACATCACATAAAGACTTTGGAATAGCGGAAACACTAGCACCCAAATCACACAAAGCATTGCATTTATAGTTTTTCATCTTGATTTTGATAGTAGGTTCCCACTCAGCATGAAGTTTTCTAGGAATAGAAACTTCCAATTCAAGTTTCTCTTCAAGAGATTTCATCATAGCGTCGACAATATGATCGGTAAAGGCCTTGTTTTGCCTATAAGTGTGTGGCGAGTTTAGCATGGATTGCATCAAGGAAATACATTCAATCAAAGAGCAACTATCATAATTGAATTCCTTGAAATTCAAAGTAGTAGTTTCATTACTACTCGAAGTTTTGATATCCTCTACTCCACTTTCAATGCTTTTAGCATCAAGATAGATGGGCTCCCAATCATTGGGGCGCTTTTCAACCAAAGTGGATTCATATCCAGCCCCATCAGCATTAGGTTTGACACTAGAAAACAAGGATTCAGTGGGAGTCACACCAAGCACTTTAAGATCTTCGCGATTCTCATCACGAGAACACGCCTTTTTAAGCCATTCATGTCTAGCACGAATTTGGGCGGTTCTTTCTTTAAACTCATTCATGGAAACACACATACCTTTCAAAGTTTCATCCATACTGATCTTGGGAGGAGCACATCTAACTTTCAAAGCATCAATATCAAGAGACATTTTATCAACACTCCTAGCCAAATCATCAATTTTGAGTAGTTTTTGTTCTATGGACGCATTGAAAATCTTTTGCGAGTTGATAAACTCTTTAATATTACTCTCTAGATCAGAGGCTAATTTATTGTATTTTACATGGGCATTGTTGTAGGAGTTGCCAAAGTTATTAGACGGATTACTAGGAAATGGCCTAAGAATATAGTTTCCGCTAAAAGCATTGTTGTTGCCAAAATTATTCCTACCAACAAAATTAACATCCAAGCCTTCATTTCTACTCTCAATCAAGGAATACAAGGGCATATCATTTGGATCTAAAGGAGCACCTTTACTAGCAAACAATTTCATTAACTCATCCATCTTAGCACTCAACGAGTTAAATTCTTCTATAGCATGAACTTTTTTACTAGTAGGTGACCTTTCAGTGTGCCACTGAGAATAGTTTGTCATGATATTATCTAGGAGTTTTGTGGCTTCTCCTAATGTGATTTCCATGAAAGTTCCACCAGAGGCGGAGTCCAAGATATTTCTAGAAGCAAAATTCAAACCAGCATAGAAGATTTGTATAATCATCCAAAGACTCAAGCCATGAGCGGGACAATTTCTAATCATGAATTTCATTCTCAACCAAGATTGTGCAACATGTTCATGATCTAGTTGCTTAAAATTCTTGATATCATCGTGGAGAGAGATAATCTTAGCCAATGGAAAATACTTGGATATATAAGCATCTTTGCACTTGTTCCAAGAATCAATAGTATTTTTGGGCAAAGATGAAAACCAAGTTTTTGCTCGATCTCGCAGAAATAGCTTCAATTTAATCACATAATTATCCACATCTTTATTCTTTTGCATATCGCATAACTCAATGAAGGTATTAAGATGGGATGCGACATCTTCACCAGGAAGGCCGGAGAATTGCTCTTTCATAACAAGATTCAGTAAAGCAGCATTGATTTCATATGATTCCGCACTAGTGCCGGGAGCAATCGGAGTACTAATAAAATCATTATTATTAGTATTCGAGAAGTCACAAAGTTTGGTGTTTTCAGTCATGGTGACTTCAGCAAGCAGATCAGCACACAAGCAAACCAAAAGCAAGCGAAAGAAAAGGGCGAACGAAAAAGGAAAATATTTTTGTTTTTTCAGAAGTGGGGGAGAGGAAAGCGAGAGGCAAAAAAAGTAAATGCAAGAGATGAGTTTGCGACGGTTACTTAGATAAGCTTCACTTGATGCTCCCAGACAACGGCGCCAGAAATTCTTCTTGCTACCTCTTGAGCTTGCGTTGGTTTTTCCCTTGAGGAGGAAAGGGTGATGCAGCACAGTAGAAGTAAGTATTTCCCTCAGTTTGAGAACCAAGGTATCAATCAAAGTAGGACTATCAAGCCTAGTCTCCACCGTACCTGCGCAAAAACAGCAAACTTGCACCCAACGCTGCAAAGGGTTGTCAATCCCTTAGCGATTGATTGCAAGGTGAGATATGAAGGCGGAAAGTGCAACAAAGTAAAAGTGTAGGGCTGAAAATATGATGTGAAGTAGACCCGGGGGCCATAGTGTTCACTAGAGGCTTCTCTCATGATAGCAAATATTACGGTGGATGAACTAATTACTGTCGAGCAATTGATAGAACCGCGCAAAGTCATGACGATATCTAAGGCAATGATCATACATATAGGCATCACGTCCGAGACAAGTAGACCAATACTTCCAGCATGTACCTAGTGTATTGAGTTCATGACAAACAGAGTAACGTCTTAAGCAAGATGACATGATGTAGAGGGATAAATTCATGCAATAGATGTAAACCCCATCTTTTTACCCTTGATGGCAACAACATGATGTGTGCCTTGCTACCCCTTCTTTCACTGGGTGAGGTCACCGCACGGTATGAAACCAAAACCAAGCACATCTCCCATTGCAAGAATTATAGATCAAGTTGGCCAAACAAAACCCACAACTCGAAGAGAATTACAAGGATATGAAATCATGCATATAAGAGATGAGAAGAAACTCAAATAAGATTCATAGATAATCTGATCATAAATCCACAATTCATTGGATCTCGAGAAACACACCGCAAAAGAAGATTACATTGGATAGATCTCCATGAAGATAATGGAGAACTTTGTATTGAAGATCCAAGAGAGAGAAGAAGCCATCTAGCTACTAGCTATGGACCCGAAGGTCTATGGTGAACTACTCACGCATCATCGGAGAGGCAATGGTGTTGATGAAGAAGCCCTCCGTGTACGAATCCCCCCTCCGGCAGGGCAATAGAATGTGCCCCAGATGGGATCTTGCGGAGACAGAAGCTTGCGATGGCGGAAAAGTATTTTTGTGGCTCTCTCTCATGGTTTCAGATTTTTCAGGGATTTATAGGCGTAAGAAGTAGGGCAGAGGAGCCACAGGGGGCGCACAAGCCTGCTAGGCGCGGGCCCCCCAGGCCGCGGCTAGGGGGCTTGTGGCCTCCCCTGGTGCCCTCTGCCTTGGTTCTCAAGCTCCCTGCGTATCTTCTGTTCCGGAAAAAATCTTTTTGGAGGTTTTATTCGGTTTGGAATCCGTTTAATATTCTCCTCTTAAAAGGGTCAAAAACACGAAAAAACAGGAACTGGCACTTGGCACTGAGTTAAGAAGTTAGTCCCAAAAAAGATATAAAAGGCATACAAAACATCCAAAGTTTGACAAGATAATAGCATGGAACCATAAAAAATTATAGATACGTTGGAGACGTATCAGTCATCACCTTCTCGAACAAACGCCAGATCTGAGAGCACTATTGTGATCCTCATGCATTGTGTACAATTAATGTTGGATGCATCATGACTTGATCATTTCTACCATGAATTACAAGGTTTAGTCGCTGCTTGAACTATGGAGGTGCTCTGCATTTATGATTTGTGGTCTCAAAAAGGGCTAGCGAGATACCACTATTGTCATATTATATCATGATCATTTTGACTAAGTGTTGTTCTTTGAGATATTTTATTATTACTCGCTATTTGCTTGTGCTATTGATATCAGTCAATATAGTTTCTAAGAGTTATTGTTGACATGGTTAGTCATAATATTTTTTGAAAACATGGGTTCTACCTAAGCTTATTTATGTAAACAAGAGAAAAAGAGTTCGTAAAAGTTTTTCTTTCTCACTTTATCAACTGAATTGCTCAAGGACAAGCAAAGGTTTAAGCTTGGGGGAGTTGATACGTCTCTGTCGTATCTACTTTTCCTAATGCTTTTGCCCTTGTTTTGGACTCTAGTTTGCATGATTTGGATGAAACTAACTCGGACTGACGCAGTTTTCAGCAGAACTACCATGGTGTTGTTTTTGTGCAGAAGTAAAAGTGCTCAGAATGGAACATAACTTTCTGGCGAATTATTTTGGAATAAAATAAAATTACTGGAGCCAAGAACCACCGGAGGGGGCAAACTTGGAGGGCATCACACACCAGGGCGCACTACACCCTCCTGGTCCACCCTGGTGGGTGGTCCTCACCTGGTGACCCCAATCGGCTTATCTCCAATGCTATTAATTCCTATTTTCGGAGAAAAAAATCAAGGAGGAAGAATTATCGCGTTTCACGAGACGGAGCTTCCGCCACCTCATGTTTTTCATCGGGAGGCCATATCTAGAGTCCATTTGGGGCTCCGAAGATGGGAATCTTCGATCTTTGTCATCGCCAATACCATGATGCTCCCCACCGGGAGTGAGTAATTCCTTCATGGGCTCGCTGGTCAGTGAGGAGTTGGATGAGATTCATCATGTAATCGAGTTAGTTTTGTTAGGGCTTGATCCCTAGTATCCACTATGTTGTAAGATTGATGTTGCTATGACTTTGCCATGCTTAATGCTTGTCACTTTGGGCCCGGGTGCCATGATTCCAGATCTGATCTATTTATGTTATCAGCATTATATCTATGTTCTAGATCCGATCTTGCAAGTTATAGTCACCTACTACGTGTTATGATCCGTAAACCCCGAATTGGCAGTATTCGGGATACTTTCCGGCAATGAACGTAGTTTGAGGAGTTCATGTATAACTTTGTGTTAATGCTTTGTTTCGGTTCTCTATTAAAAGGAAGCCTTAATATCCCTTAGTTTCCTTATGGACCCCGCTGCCACGGGAGGGTAGGACAAAAGATGTCATGCAACTTCGTTCCATAAGCACGTGTGAATTTTTACGGAATACATGCCTACATTACATTGATGAACATGAGCTAGTTTTGTATCGCCCTAGGTTATAATTGTTATATGATAAATGTCATCTAACGAATGCACTGATCCAATGCCTATGATTTTACACTATATTGTTCTTGCTAAGTTACTACTATTGCTGCTATTGTTACAATTTCTATGAAATTACTTCTATCACTGTTGCAGGTACTCCTACTATTATCACTACTGTCAAAACAATCATATTACTATGCTACTGATCCTATTGCTGCAGAGGCAGATAATTAATCTCCAATTGTGGTTGAATTGATAACTCAATTGCTAATACTTGTAAATATTCTTTGGCTCCCCTTGTGTGAAATCTATAGATTTGGGTGGAACACTATAGCCTTGAAAACTGTTGCGATTCAATATACTTGTGGGTTATTAGTGGACCATGGTTTCCCTCAGACTGGGCACTGCTGTTGTGAGCGCGATCACTAATGCGGCGGATGCGTGGGGTCTGGCTATCCCTTTCGCCCGTGGCACCAGGGGCAAGCTCGCTATCTCGTCGTTGTTGCTCGCCTCCGGGGCCCCTTGTTCTGGCTTTGACCGCACCAGACACGATGGTGGCGCCTCGTGCGCTGATCACGTCGAAAACGGTGCCCACGCCGCCTGATGCTGCCGCGGCGTGAGCGGTATCCGCGACAGCATTTGTTGCGTACTTCAAAGTAGAAGGGTGAGGGTCTGCGTTGGTCTTCTTCTTGGGTGCCATCGTGACAAAAAAAAGTCATGATGAGGGTCAGCATGCTCCTTGTATCATTAGGTTCGTGTGAATGAAGCCCCACGCGTAGTGCGCCAAAGATTTCTGTGTGGGTGTGCACATGGTCACCTATGGGACCTTAGGGCCCCTTGTGGTTCGGCGAGGAGGTCGTATCACTTAAAGAGCAAAGGCTACGAAATAACACGGTAATGAGACTCGAGTTTTTTACCCAGGTTCGGCCGCTGTGAAGCGTAAAACCCTACTCGTGCTTTTGGTGGATTGATTGGGGAAGATGAAGTTGCACGGAGCTATACCCCAAAAAAGGTTGTTGGGGATAGCTAGCGTGTGTGTATTCTTATACATGGCTCTAATTCCCACGGGGACCTAATCTACCATGTGTAGAATCTCTAAGTGCTCGAATGCCCAAAGATCTGAATCCCTTGCTAGGTTGCCTCGGGCCTCCTTTTATATCTCAAGGGGTGTCCACAGTGGCAACTCAATGATCATATAGCAAACAGTGCTATCATACCTAACTCTGGCACTTAAGATAGAGCACCATAAATGCGACCCTAGGTGGCGAGCGGGCGTGCATTCGCGGCAAACCTCTGCCACCTATGAATTGGCCGTGGCTTGAGGTCTTGACAAGCTTCTGGACGGGTGTAAATAGGTTGCAACCTGTCTTCCGGCGTGACGCCATGTAGCTAGCAAGAGCCACCTATCCATATCGGGGCTTGACACCTCATCGACAAGTGACTAGTGTAGCGATGAGGTGGAGCCCTTGCAGGATGTCTCACGCTTGCCGAGGAGGCGCCTTGCCGGGTCTTGGTGAGTATGATTGCGCATTCGCCCCTGGCAGGTGCCAGGGGACCTTGACACGTCTCGGGTTGTTGGTGTTGGTCTTGAGATTGGGGATGCTCTTAACACCCGTGCATAAGTCACGGGCACTAGGTACCCCATTATTATTGCACCGACAGAAAGCCTTAATTTCTACACCTATTGTTCAACCACCTGATTGGAAATTACCATTTGAAATGATGTGTGATGCTAGTGGTTATGTTGTTGGTGTTGTTCTAGGGCAAAGAGTTGATAAGAAATTGAATGTTATTCATTGTGCTAGTAAGACTCTAGACAGTGCTCAAAGAAATTATGCTACTACTAAGAAATAATTTTTAGCAGCTATGTTTGCATGTGATAAATTTAGACCTTATGTTGTTGATTCAAAAGTTACTATTCACACTAATAATGCTGCTATTAAATACCTTGTGGAAAAGAGAGATGCTAAGCCTAGATTAATTAGGTGGGTTCTTTTACTACAAGAATTTGACTTGCATATTATTGATACAAAGAGAGCTGAGAACCCCATAGCAGAAAATTTGTCTAGGATGGAAAATGTTCTTGATGACCCACTGGTTATTCATGATAGTTGTCCGAATGAGCAATTAGCTGTTATAAATGCTTCTCGTAATACAGATTGTTATGCAGGTTATGCTAATTACATTGTTGCTAAATTTATAATACCTAATTTCACATACCAACAAAAGAAAAGGTTCTTCTATGATTTAAGACATTTCTTTTGAGATGACCCAAATCTATATAAAGAAGGAGTATGTGGTATTATACGATTTTGTGTACCTTAGCATGAATAAGAACAAATCCTACGAAAGTTTCATTCCGAGGCATACGAAGGGCACCACGCTAGAGATAGAACTGTGCATAAGGTACCACAATCTGGTTTGTATTGGCCTACTCTGTTCAAAGATGCACGTAACTTTGCCCGTTCTTGTGATGGATGTCAAAGAATTGGTAATATTGGTAGACATTAGCAAATGCCTATGAACTATTCACTTGTTATTAAACCATTTGATGTTTGGGGTTTTGATTATATGGGACCTTTTCCTTCCTCTAATGGGTATACTATCGATTACATTACTAAGTGGATAGAAGCTATTCCAACTAGTAGTGCTGATCATAATACTTCTATTAAAATGCTTAAAGAAGTTATTTTTTCCGAGGTTTGGAGTGAGTAGATACTTGATGACTAATGGCGGTTCATATTTTATTCCTGGTGCTTCCCATAACCTTCTAGCTAAATATGATTTCAACCATGGAATTGCATCACCTTATCATCCTCAATCTAGTGGTAAAGTTGAATTGAGAAACAAAGAAATAAAATTCATCTTACAAAAGGCTATTAATAGATCTAGAAAAATTTCTCTAAGAAACTTCATAATGCATTATGGCCCTATTGAACTACTTATAAAAACCCCATGGGAATGTCTCCATATAAAATGGTCTATGGAAAAGCATGTCATTTACCTCTTGAGTTAGAACATAAAGCTTATTAGGTAATTAAAGAACTTGATTATGATTTTAAAACTTGTCGATGAAAATAGTACATTTGATATTAGCTCTCTAGATGAATGGAAGACACATGCTTATGAAAATGCTAAGTTGTGTAAAGAAAAAGTTAAAAGATGGCATGACAACATAATCGAGAAATGGGAAATTAAAGTAGGAGATCAAGTTCTTTTTTACATTTCTCGTTTTAGATTCTTTGCAGGAAAGCTTCTCTCTAAATGGAAGGACCATATATCATCGAAGAAGTTTATCGCTCCGGAGCTATTAAGATCAACAATGCCGAAGGCAGAAATCCGAGAGTGGTAAATGGGCAAAGAATTAAACATTATATCTTAGGTACGTCCATTAATGTTGAAACTAATACTATCCAAGTGATGATACCGGAAGTAACATAGGGGAGACCTTTCGGAACACTCTAGAACCCACAAAAGAGTAGGTATGTGATACGGTAAGTAAACTGACTCCAAAATTCCATATAAAAAATATTTCTGTCCATTTTGGAATATTAGAAAAATTACAAAAATAAGAACCAACCGAGGGGACCCACGAGGAGGTCACAAGGCAACAAGGAGCGCCATACCCCCTGGGCACGTCGGGTTGCCTTATAGGCCCCTCGTGTGCCCTCCCAACTTTGTTTTCTTCCACGACATGTATTCTACCATAAAAAAATCATTATATATTCTCCCATGTGTTTTTACCACCGCATCGCAAGTTTCTCATTTGTTCTTCTTTTGGGCTCTTTTTCTTTGTCGAAGTCCTGAAGCTATGTCGTCGTCCTTCTCCAACAATGTTGGGGACGATGCTTGGTTGCTGCATGTGGAGCTTGAGAGAGAAGGTACCGAGGAAGTCATCTTGGGAGAAGGCTCTTTTGACTCCATGGAGGTGCAACCCCATGCTTTGGAGTGAGGCACGCCGGCAGGCATCTGTGCCTCTCCAAATCCTTCTCCACCCATGGAAAGAAGAAGTCAACCAACTCAATGTCTACAAGGTGAATCAAATCTAAGTAAGCCTCCCGACAGGTTACATGGGAATCACTTTCATAATATAATTCATAATTATGCGGTTGAGAATACTTCTCGCGTGCATATACAGTCCAATTGGGGCATCGCATGGCCAAGTGAAAGTGATGCTGGAAAGAGTTCTTGGTGACCAGAAAACAAACACCTTATGGTGGAAGTGCAAAGAAACACTTCAACGATTCAACAACTCCTTCAGGAGACACAAAGCTTGAAGGATGCCCTGATAGCTATCATAGAAAACACGCCTATTACTTCACCAACACCATACCCATGTATTCATGAGTACATGGGTATGTGCACAACCCTTAGATCGTTACAAGCTTGGGGGAGGTGCCCCGCTATCGTATCACCATCACTTTACCATATGTACCAATTTCAGTTCGATCCTTAGTTATCCTTTGATCTGGAAGAATAAAGTTCTATTACAATTTAGTTTTGAGCATTTTCATAGTGATATATTTATCAATGCAATCAAGCTCGAGAGTTATATAATAAAAAGTAGTTTGAGTTCATTTGTTTGACCTTGTTGCATCAATCTTAGCAATGAAAAGAACAAATAAAAAGATCATATGCTAGTCCCATGGGGAGTGGTGACTTCACATAAAAAGAGTATATGATTGATAAAATATGTTGGAAGTTGAGAAACATAGTATTAGTCGCTGGTGCAATTGCATGAGAAATTAATAAAGTAAGAGAGGTCTCATATATATATAGGAAAAAAATTGGTCTACCATAGCTTGCTACAGAACTTGTTTAGGCTCACTCAACTTTTAACGGTTTAAAAGTTACCAAAAAATATGTAGTAAATAGTGTAACGACTCTCTAATGTACCAAGATGATCCAACAAAGGGATTGGGAAAATATGCATTTATGTGTCCTCGGCAAAAAAATAAGCATTTCAGCTTGTGCTGACATAAAATATATACTAACCTACTTGTTTTTTTTTGTCCAGGACACGTAAAGTTGTATTTTTTAAATCTCACTATTAGATCATGTTATATGATAGGTCTTGTGTTTCTGTATTTTTTTCAGAATGTTTGGAAACTTCTACATGGTCGAAAACCTTAACTAGTTTCATGGCAAGCTATCATCGAAAATCATACATACACACACACACACACACATACATACATACATACACACATACCATCTTGGACATGTTTTACGATTGTGATCCCCCATTAAATATTCTATGCATGATAAACTAGTTGACGTTGGACAAGGAAGACAACATAATGAATTATGTTTGCTTATATTCACACAGAGGTTATATTGTTATTGATCCTCCAACATGTCGTGCTTTCTTATAGCCTTTGCTAGCCAAAAGTTCACAGCAAGTAAAGATACCTTTGTATCCATAAACCCTTAAACCTTGTTTAATGGCATGAAAGTCCACAATACCTACCTATGGATTGAACAAGATCCTTGAAGTAAGTTTTCATCGGTGGAAAAGCAATAAAAATTGCTCCTAAATATGCATGATCTATTATTGAAAGGGAAAAAATAAGCTTTGTACGATCTTGTGATGACAAACAAATAAAAGTGACATACTACATAATAAAGGTTGCTATCATAAGGGGCAATATAAAGTGATGTTCCCTTACATTAAGAGCTTGCACATTAAAATAAAAAGTGCTTGAAAACCTCTGCTTCCCTCTACGAAGGGCCTATCTTTTTTTTACTTTTATGTATTTTACTTTTATGCGAGAGTCAGTAATGTTCATCCCTATTCCATCCTTATTTACTCTCTATTTGGCAAGCACCAT
Source organism: Hordeum vulgare subsp. vulgare (assembly GCF_904849725.1). NCBI lineage: Eukaryota > Viridiplantae > Streptophyta > Magnoliopsida > Poales > Poaceae > Hordeum > Hordeum vulgare. Next base: position 246,888,064 of record NC_058518.1, on the reverse strand, counting down.
GAAGTGGGGAAAGATCCATACGTATATATACAGTTTGATGTAGGTGATCATGAGTCTATCTTGTTGACATTATCCTCGAGACAAGTAGTCGGGTGGTGAAATCTATAAACCCATATCTTCCTATGCGTCTGACTGATGCTTTTTGTTTCACAAATATGACGTCAGTGTCAGCAATCATAGAAGACTAATTGATAGTTGAGTATGTGAACTTGCTAAACAGAGCTCTCACATAGATTCTTTCTCAAACATGATGAATTGCAATTGCCTCAATGACTAAGAACATAGCTTGTTAGTTTCGAGTAAGGTTTATGGTTTATACTTTAACGTGTGAATAGCTTATCACTTGTTCATGAGAAGTTTTATGATAATATATTTTTGCTATGAAAATGATCAAGATGCTATCATGTATGTATTCTGTTTTTATCGACACCTCTATCTCTAATCATGTGGTCATTATTATTGAGTTTGGCTTTCGCTTGGGGACAAGTGAAGTCTAAGCTTGGGGAGTTGATACGTCCATTTTGCATCACAATTTCATATTAAAATTTATAATGTTTTCAAGCATTATTTTACCTTTTGATCCAATCCTTATATCTTTTCTCTCTTATTTTACAAGGATTATACAAAGATGGAAATCACCGGAAACTGGAATTATGGACGTGAAAGGCTATGAAAGAGGCTGGAAATTTGCTGGACTCCAAACTACTTGAAATTCACAGAATTTTTTTGTGGAATATATAATGAATATCGATGCAAAGAACCACCGGAGGGGGCCCAGGTCACACCGACCCCTGTAGGGCGCACCCTGATGCCTTGTGGGTCACACAGGCGGACTCCGTTGCCCATCTTCTTCTATATGAAGAGTTTTGATCTATAAAAAATCAAGAGGATACTTACGGGACTAAGGGCCGATGTCTCTGGGCGGAAACCTGGGCATGACAGCTTCTGCTCTCCAGCAGACCGTTTTTGTCGGGGAAACTTCCCTTCGGGAGGGGGAAATTGAAGACATCCTCATCACCAATGCTCCATCCTCCATGGGAGATCCAATATTTGTTCAGAACCTGAGATTGGTACCTATAGGTTGCTAGTAGTGTTGATTACATCATGTAATTGATGCTAGTTTGTTTACTTGGTGGAAGATAATGTGTTCAGGTCCTTAATCATATTTATAATACCTTTGATCTTGAACATGGTGATGATTTGTGAGTAGTTACTTTTGTCGTTGACGACATGGGAGAAGTCTAGTTATAAGTAATCATGTAAGTTGGTATTTGTTCGATATTTTGATGATATGTATGTTATTGCTTCCTTTAGTGGCGTCATGTGAACGTCGACTACATGACACTTCACCATATTTGGGCCTAAGGGAAGGCATTGTGGAGTAATAAGTAGATGATGGGTTGCTAGAGTGACAAAAGCTTAAACCCTAGTTTATGTGTTATTCCGAAAGGGGCTGATTTGGATCCACATGTTTCATGCTATGGTTAGATTTATCTTAATTCCTCTTTCGTAGTTGCGAATGCTTGCGAGAGGGGGCAATCATAAGTGGTTGCGTGTTCAAGTAAGAAAAGCACCCAAGCACAAATTCATCTAGATATCAAATTATCGAAGTAACAAACATGAATCAACATGATGAACGTGACTATATGACAGTTCTCATTTGTCTCCAAGAGCACTTTGCTTTATATAATAGAGCTGCCACGCTTGTCCTTTGCTATAAAAAGGAATGTGCCACTATCGGTATCAAAATCGTCCGATCTCGAGTAGGGAGTCCGAACTGTGGATCTAAGGTCTATAGATAATAGGAGACAATGGGTACGGTGTTTTACCCATGTTCATGCCCTCTTGTTGGAGTTAAAACCCTATGTCCTACTCTTGTTGTTAATGATGAGGTAGTACAAAGTACAGAGTTGATCTACTACAAGATCGATGTTGTGGACTAAACCATAATTGTGATAGTCTTAACCTTGCTTATGAGCTACGACCCCCTGGCTTATATAGACGCGAGGGGTGTTAGGATTTATACAATCTTGGTTACAACAGGGAAGGTACATGCCGACGCCTAGATCTACTTAGATTGCATGCCAAGTGTTTGGAAGAGTCCATCTGGAATCCGACACTTCTGTTAATGATGGAACATGCCACAGAGTCTGACCTATATGGACACGTAGGCGGCCCAGGGACCCCCTAATCCCGGACTCCCTCAGTAGCCCTCGAACTAGCCTCTAATGGCATAGCGTATGTTCACAATTTCCTCGTTTCTCCAGTCTTCGGCTTGCTGGGCGGGTTGCGCATTATATCGGGCTTCCACTTTATTTCTTCATTCGGGACTGATGACACGCCATAGGGCCCACAAAGAGAAGATATTTCCTTATCAGAAAGTTAGCCACCTCCTCAATTCTTGTGCACCAATGGCCAGTGGGTGGTTCCTTCCCTAAGTAATCACGCACCATATAACACGCACGTCCTCCACCAGCAAATCTCCCCATCCCTTTCAACACAACGAGAACAAAACCAGAGACGCGAAGCCATGGCAACCACCAATATCCCATCCTCTAATCCTCATGGCTCTCTCCCTCGAGATTGGGCTAGCTACTTTGTCTCGCGCCTTTGGCTAGACAATCTCGAGGTGCAGGGGTATTTGCCGGACTCAGATCAGGCTCCCTCCGTTATGAGTTAACCTCCGCAAACGGTGAGGCCTCTGTAGAGAGGTTTCCTACACCCAATACGGTAGAGAAGGTATTCTTTGTTCCCTACCCTAGGCTTCCCTATACATCCCTTTCTATGGGGCCTCCCTGAATATTATGGGATCCAGCTTCACCATCTCACCCCTGGATCAACACTCCATATTGTAGGATTCGTCTCCCTTTGCGAGATCTTCTTAGGTTGCGAAGCCCATTTCAAATTGTGGAATAAGTTTTTCTGCCTTTGAAAGGATCAAGATGGACCTAGAGGGGGGGTGAATAGGTACAATTACAAATTTTAATTGTTTATTAGAAATTTTTCCTAACAATTGCAAAGATGGTAGTCGTGCTATTTGTACTAAGCAAGACAACAATTAATTAAAGAGTTAACCACAAGTAATACAAGTACAATAAGAAATATCACAAAGACAAATAACCAAAAGTAGAGAGTTAGGGTTAGGGATAACCGCAACTCCGAGAGACGAGGATGTATTGCAATGTCCACTTCCTTGGAAGGAAGCTACATCACCGTTTAGAGAGGTGGATGTTACCAAGAAGGCACACCAACGCCATGAAGGCTCAACCTATTGTCTCTTTAAGAAGACACCACGTAGGCGATTCTCAACCACTAGTTCTAGACCTCGGGGTGGTCTCCAAACCCTCACAAACTTTCCGGGCTTAATCACAATGAATGTTTCCTTTCTGGAGTACTCCTACCACCTAGGAGCCTCCAACCTCCAAGAGTAACAAGATGCACCGCGAAAACAAGGGGGAATCAACTTTTGCTTTGGTCAATGTGTAGATCACGCACTCCTCCTTCACTCCTCAAAATATCAAGAGCTTTGGTTGTCTAAGGGAGGAGAACTCCAAGAAATAGAGGTATAAAAATGGTGGAGAGAGAAAAATGGAGTTGGTGCTCGTCTGAGTGAAGAAGAAAGCTATTTATAGGTGGGGAAGAAATCCAAACGTTGGAGGCCAGATTTCCAGCAACACCGCAAGTTCCGGGTGGGCGGAGGTCCCGGGCCTCGGATGTTCCGGCCAAGTTCCACACAACTTCTGGCGTATACAAAATGGTTGCACTTGTTGGAGTGCCTCGGAAGTAGCCAGTCCGGAAGTTCCGACCACCCCGGATGTTCCGGCGCCCGAAATTTCCGGCCAGGTTCCGGCTGAAACACAAACTTTGCACAGAGCTGGCAGTTTCTCTGGTTGCCCGAGAAGCTCCCCGGATATTTTGGTCCCCGGAATTTCCCGCCGTCCCGGAAGTTCCGGCCTGGACAGAGAATTTGTACTATCAATTTTGACAATTCTGAGAAGCGGGTTTTCGAGAACTTATTTTCATGCAAAGTTGATTCCCGGATAATTTTCACAATGCATCCCCTCTTAATATTGCGGTTTCTCTAAGGACTCAGGAAACAAAGGAAAACGTTCATGGAACTTCGTCTTTTTCCTTTTTCCGAGTAGAGGGAAGATAACCATCCATGCTTCTTTTTACTTTTGTTGGACCTGTTTACACTAGAGCATGTGGTTAGAAATACAAATGAAATTGTCATAGATGTCAAAAATAGTTAAGGGAAATGATGCCCTTTGAGTCTCACCCTTTTTGACATAGATGAGAATAATGCTGGAGAGGGTAGACCAACAAAGTATGTATGTTATAGAGCATTTTTTATGAAAGGAAATAACTCCCCCACAACTTATGCCTGATTTTAGATTTGTATTTGAATGTTAAATACACAACTGGAAGTAGCTCCCACTCACACCATGCTACCAATATAAGCAGGACATAGCGACATGAAATTATTTACTAACCTTGATTTTTGTGTGCGACGACACATATATGGCAATATCACTTCATAATATGAGATACAAATATGGAAGATGCCTTGCAGTACATGTAACCCAGAAAGTGCACACACATGGATAGATATTTTTAATGAAAACACAACGGTAAGGTTCAAATAGTAGCAAATAAAGCACAGATAGAAAACAAAGCAAGGATATCAAATAAGAGAATAGGCAAATGATAATGATGACCCCTAACGATGACCCCTATCAAGCAATTCAACATCTCCCCCATTGTCATCAAGATGGCAAAAAGGAAGAAGACGAAGGATGCACTACTACAGCCTCTAGTTGAGGGAATCAGCTGAGCCATCGGAGGACTCGTCACTGGACACTGGGCCGCGTGGGTGATGAGAAGTGGCTTCATCTCCAGCTTCGACATCAAACCGAGCAAACTTGGACTCGTATTGATCAAATGGAGTCACATGAGACTCAGAACCATGAGCAAGGGTCATGCCAGATGCATGCATCCCATCGTTAAGGGCCTTCATGCCCTCCTTCCGAGACTTGTGTTCTTCCCACTTCTTCTTATGCATATATTTCTGCAGACATAACATGTTGTTCATAAGCCGCTAGAGTTTGTTGCTCTTCCTTGACCCGGAGTCACTAGGTTCCCCACGATGATAAGCATGAGAGTGAGAGTGAGGTTCAAAGTGATGTGAATCTGCAACATGAAAATCCTCTTCCTCATCATCATCACCCTCATTAACGGTGGCCTTCCCCTTTTTGACCAACAAGTTAATGCTGGCGTGAGCAGTGAGACGCCGACCAGCAAGCGCATCAGGACCACACTCAGCAATCAAGGGTGTGATGTAGGGAGCATAAATCGGTACCTTGCAGTTCATCACCACACTATACATTTCATTCCATATGAAATCCATCACATCAATAGGACTAGAGTTGTGATAAGTGAAATGAAGAAGGTTGATGAGATGACCACGAATCTTGTTTTGGTCACCAAGCTTGGTAGCAAGCACTTTGCGAAAAATCCGGTGCATGACATCATAAAAGGGGGGAAGATCACCAACAGAGCCGATCTTTCCACCAGCCGGGTACAAGGCACCCAACTGATGAACCTGATAGACCCCTTTGTCATGGATCTTGTAGGCACGATCAGTAGTAGTGTCAGTGAGCTCGTATCTCAAGAGACGAGCTAACACAGACAACGGGGCAGAGATCATCTCATCACCAGACATCCATCTTAGAGTGCACAATGAATGAGTTCCAAAGTGCACCTTGACATAAAGCTTAGCCACAAGAGGTGGGGACACCTCATGCTGAAAGTTCATGAGAGGAAGAAGGTTGAGCTTGACACACATATTTTGAACCCCCGCAAAATATGAAGTGTTGGTGGGGGTCTTGTCAAACTGAGCAACATTGATACTCTTTTGAATGAAAAACTTGTTTACAAACTGATTGAAGATTTCATCATAGGTGTGTTGTTGAAATAAGGTCCAGAACTTAGGGCTTGCCACATGTTCACGATCTTCATTAAAGTGATTGATCTGGCGCTTAGTGACCCACCCCGGTATCGGTAACTCTTTCATGGAGATGGGCAGGGGAGGAGGAGGATGTGCATGACTTGGCTTGCCCTTTGTGGAACTACCCTATTTGGAAACAGTCCTCCGTCTCTTTGACTTAGTAGGTGCACGAGAAGGTGGGTCATGACCTTCGGACTCTGCATAAGACTCAGGATAGCAGTAAAACATATTCTTGGGACCTAACACGACAACTTTTGTCTTCTTGACCCTTTCTCTAGATTTCCGTTCATACACCTCGGATGGTCGAGCACCCGAGCCAGAGCCACCTACTGAAAGGAGGTGATAGAAATAGCGAGGGGATATAGTAAGTGCACAAGCTTCAAAGAGAAAAAATGCATTGCAGGAGGAAAATGCGAGAACTCTACCTAGCCCAGAAGTTCCGGGTGGGCCGGAAGGTCCGGCGGCTAGAAGTTCCGGCGTGCCTAGAAGTTCTAGGGCACCAGTCAGTCGCAGGGAACCTTCCAGATCAAAGGTGAGGGCGGCATAATCTTGCAATGGATGGGAATGAAGAGTACACAACAGGGCTATGGTGGAGGTAGAACAGGAGAAACGTAGTGGGAGGTGGTTATCCTCATCCGACAAGCAGGTCCCCAATCCCTAGGATCAAATCCAGAGGGAAGGAAGAGAAAGGATCTTGGGTTACCTTGATCCATAGGGATGGTGAAGAGCAGGCGAGAGGCCCTTCAAGCCCGATGGAAGGAGGGAGGATCCGGTAGCTGGCGACACGCACGGAGGACATCAATGGGAGAGGGGCCACCATAGTAAGAGGAAAGGAGGAGAGAGGCACATGGGAGGCAAACGGGGAATAGCCCCTTTGGTAACCCCTGTCCGCATCTAGTAGCCCCTAACAGCGATGCCCGAAAGTTCCGGCCGGGACGGAAGTTTTGGCGGCCGGAAGGTCCGGCCAGCCCGAAAGGTCCGGGTTAACCAAAGACACTACAAACACTCTATAAACTCGAGAACTAGAGTGGGTGAGGCCTAGAGCTACCAGGACTACCACAATCCCAACACATAGTTTTTAAAGAGGATAGAAGAAGCTTGTGACTATAACCGTAATGAGGGAGGCTAAGGTTGGGTTTGATCTGGGGTCATATATATTGATTACACTCACAATGCAGAAAACGAAAAACATATGGGAGAGAAAGAGAGGGTGGTGGATGGATCCACCATGTTTGAGCATATGTGAATTGGCACTGTGAAGATTTTAACCTTGAGTCCAACATCACTACTCCATCATTTAAAGCACCGAGTGACATAAGTGAGACACACTAACTCTGAGAGTGTTTGGTTTGTTTATGAATTGAGTGTCTCCCCCTAAACACAAGCCTACATCTAGACTAGACATGACAGAACTGTATGCATGAGTGCAAGATTTCACATAATGTTGTCAAGTTCTAAGATACCAAGTTCACGTCTGAGTTGACAGAACCTACGTTCATCCAGTGGCTTGGTGAAAATATCAGCAAGTTGCATATTCGTGCCAACATGAGCAATGTCAATATCACCCTTTTGCACATGGTCTCTTAAGAAGTGATACTGAATGTCAATGTGCTTGGTGCGAGAGTGATCACTAGGGATTTTTAGCAATCTTGATGGCACTTTCATTCTCACATAGTAGAGGTGCATGTTTGTAAGTTATACGGTAGTCTTCAGAGTTTGCCTCATCCATAAAAAATGTGTTGCATAGCTTGCGGTTGCAATATATTCCGCTTCAGCACTGGAGAGGGAGACACAATTTTGCTTTTTCAAGGACCAATTTACCAATGAGTGTCGAAGAAACTGACATGCCCCGGAGGTGTATTTTCTTCCCACTTTGTCTCCTGCCCAATCTGCATCTATGTACCCAATGAGATCAAACTTGGCATCTTTGGGGTACCATAGAACCAACCTTGGGGTGTGAACAAGGTATCTAAGAAGATGCTTAACCACCTTATGATGGATTTCCTTAGGGAAAGCTTGAAATCTAGCACAAATGCCTACACTTAATGTGATGTCTAGTCTAGATGCACAAAGGTAAAGCAAGGAACCAATCATAGAGTGATAAATAGATGGGTCAAATGGAATACCGTTTGGCATGGGTACCTTGCATGGAGTAGTGTTTTCCATGCCGAATTTTGCAAGAATATCCTTTAAGTACTTGGTTTGAGATAGAAAAATTCCTTCTTGACATTGTTGTATTTGGAAACCAAGAAAAAATTTCAAATCCGTGTTCAGCGACATTTCAAAGTTCTTTGTCATGGAGTCCGAAAATTTCTTGCATAAATGGATGTTAGGGGAACCAAAAATGATATCATCTACATAAATTTGACACAAGATTAAATCACCTTTTTCTCTCTTAGTGAACAGAGTAGGGTCAATCACCCCTCTCACAAAACCATCATCGAGTAGAAACTTCTTAAGAGGTTCAACTTTGTTCCCATCATCAACATCGTCAACATAAGGATCAAGAATGTGTTGAGGATGATCTTCATGCATCATTTGTTGAGGTTCATCATCAGCAGCAGTTTCATCAATGTCGACATATGGATGTTCTTGGTCTTGTACTTGATGATGAACTTGATCTTGTTCTTGTACTTGATAGTGCACATCTTCTTGTTCTTGAATTGTGGACTCCACATGATGGATGAGATCATGTGGTGGCACATGTATAATTGTTGTATGAGTATGTGTGTTGCTTCTGTCCTCATATTCACTTCCATAGGGAACATGTTCCATTGAAAGGAGAGCACCTACGCCCATGGTCAGGATTTCTTGCCAAGGATCTTGTTCACCTGCATCACTTAGATCAACTTGCTCCCCATGGGATTCATTAAATCCATCAAACACCACATCACAAGTTTCTGCAACACATCCGGTGGATTTATTGTAGATCCTATAGGCATGAGAGTTTGATCCATATCCAACAAATATTCCCTCGGTTGTTTTAGATTGAAATTTTCCTAACTGTTCTTTCTTGTTGAGAATGAAGCATTTGCAGACAAACACGTGGAAATACTTGACATTTGGCTTATTCCGAGTAATGAGATCATATGGTGTTTCATCCAAGATCTTGCGAAGGAATAAACGATTTGAAGCATGACATGCAGTGTTCACTGCTTCAGCCCAAAATGTGAGGAGACTGGTATTCATCCAGCATGGATCTTTCCATTTCCACAAGTGTGCGGTTATTTCTTTTAGCTACCCCATTTTGTTATGGGGTATATGGTGCATAGTATTGATGCTCAATACCTTCATCACTGAGAAACTCTTCCAAGGTGTAGTCCTGGAATTTAGATCCATTGTCACTTCTTATTGCCAAGATTTGTTTGTCGAACTTGCGTTGAGCTTGCTTGGCAAAGTCAATGAAGGTGATCTTTGTCTCATCCTTAGATTTAAGAAAGAACACCCATGTATATCTTGAGTAATCATCGACAATGACAAACCCATACTTCTTGCCACCGAGGCTATACCATGAAGGAGGCCCAAAGAGATCCACATGAAGGATCTCCAGGGGCTTGAGGTTGATACAATGTTATTGGGAAGATGTTTTGATTGATGTTGCTTCCCTGCAATGCAAGCACTGCACACATGATCTTTCTCAAAAGATACATTGGGTAGTCCAAGAATGGGTTCACCCTTTAAGAGATCTTGAAGATTTCTCATACCGACATGGACTAGCCGGCGATGCCATAGCCATCCCTTGTCGTCCTTGGCCATGAGGCAAGTTGCATGGAATGTGCTCTCTTTCGATAAATCAAGCGTTTAAAGGTTGTCATCCAACTCCCCCACAAAGGCAACTTCAAGAGTATCTCTCTTAAAGACTTTCACATCCGTTAGTCCAAAAAGTGTATCATGGCCAACCGAGGCCAATTGACGAATATGAAGTAAGTGATATTTAAGGGATTGGACAAGCATCACATTTGAAAGTGACAGGTCATTTGTGATGGCTACCTTGCCCAACCCAAGTACCTCTCCTTTATACCCACCGCTAAATGCAATGCTCATAAATGGTAGAATTTCTTCCATGAAGTCCATAAGTAATATGGCATCTCCGGTCATATGATTTGTGCATCCACTATCAGTCACCCATTTAACTCCACCGGAGAAGGCAACCTACACACATTTCAAACCTTGGTTAGAGGTACCCATTTCACAATGGGACCCCTCATGTTAGTAACAAGGGTCTTAGGCACCCAAATTGCATAGAATCGAAAAGCATTTCGAGGGCCAACGAATTTAGCACAGACATCTCCATCTTCTACCTTACGGAGCACATATGATGGAGGCATGCATTGTTTTGGCTTGTTGGGAGCAGGCTGGCCCCTAGTAGCCATCCTACTCGCAACCTTCTCGTCGACCCCATGTTGGGGAATGTCGCATGGGAAATACAAATTTTCCTACGTGCACGAAGACCTACCATGGTGATGTCCATCTACGAGAGGGGATGTGTGATCTACGTACCCTTGTAGACCGTACAGTAGAAGCGTTAGTTAACGCGGTTGATGTACTAGAACGTCCTCACGTCCCTCGATCCGCCCCGCGAACCGTCCCGCGATCAGTCCCACGATCTAGTGCCGAACGGACGGCACCTCCGCGTTTAGCACACGTACAGCTCGACGATGATCTCGGCCTTCTTGATCCAGCAAGAGAGACGGAGACGTAGAAGAGTTCTCCAGCAGCGTGACGGTGCTCCGGAGGTTGGTGATGATCTCGTCTCAGCAGGGCTCCGCCCGAGCTCCGCAGAAACGCGATCTAGAGGTAAAACCGTGGAGATATGTGGTCGGGCTGCCGTGGCAAAGTTGTCTCAAATCAGCCCTAAAACCTCTGTATATATAGGGGGAGGAGGGGGGAGCCTTGCCTTGGGGTCCAAGGGCTCCCAAGGGGTCGACCGAACCAAAGGGGGGAACCCTCCCCTTCCAAACCGAGTCCAACTAGGTTTGGAAGGAGGAGTCCTTCCCCCTTTTCCCACATCCTCTCTTTTTTTTCTTTCTCTTTGATTTTTCTTCCTATGGCGCATAGGGCTCTCTTGGGATGTCCCACCAGCCCACTAAGGGCTGGTGCGCCACCCTTAATGCCTATGGGCTTCCCCGGGGTGGGTTCCCCCCCCCCCCCCCCGATGAACTCCCGGAACCAATTCGTCATTCCCGGTACATTCCCGGTAACTCCGAAAACCTTCCGGTAATCAAATGAGGTTATCCTATATATCAATCTTCATTTCCGGACCATTCTGGAAACCCTCGTGACGTCCGTGATCTCATCCGGGACTCCGAACAACATTCGGTGACCAACCATATAACTCAAATACGCATAAAACAACGTCGAACCTTAAGTGTGCAGACCCTGCGTGTTCGAGAACTATGTAGACATGACCCGAGAGACTCCTCGGTCAATATCCAATAGCGGGACCTGGATGCCCATATTGCATCCTACATATTCTACGCAGATCTTATCATTTGAACCTCAGTGCCAAGGATTCATATAATCCCGTATGTCATTCCCTTTGTCCTTCGGTATGTTACTTGCCCGAGATTCGATCGTCAGTATCCGTATACCTATTTCAATCTCGTTTACTGGCAAGTCTCTTTACTCGTTCCGTAATACAAGATCCTGTAACTTACACTAAGTCACATTGCTTGCAAGGCTTGTGTGTGATGTTGTATTACCGAGTGGGCCCCGAGATACCTCTCCGTCACACAGAGTGACAAATCCCAGTCTTGATCCATACTAACTCAACAAACACCTTCAGAGATACCTGTAGAGCATCTTTATAGTCACCCAGTTACGTTGCGACGTTTGATACACACAGAGCATTCCTCCGGTGTCCGTGAGTTATATGATCTCATGGTCATAGGAACAAATACTTGACATGCATAAAACAGTAGCAACAAAATGACACGATCAACATGCTACGTCTATTAGTTTGGGTCTAGTCCATCACATGATTCTCCTAATGATGTGATCCCGTTATCAAGTGACAACACTTGCCTATGGTCAGGAAACCTTGACCATCTTTGATCAACGAGCTAGTCAACTAGAGGCTTACTAGGGACAGTGTTTTGTCTATGTGTCCACACATGCACTGTGTTTCCAATCAATGCAATTATAGCATGGATAATAAACGATTATCATGAACTAAGAAATATGATAATAACTAATTTATTATTGCCTCTAGGGCATATTTCCAACACCCCAAATATGTATTCCTTATGACCTTCCTACACAAATATCTCCTCGAGGGGAGCAGTGGACTTATATATCATTATTGCATTCCTGTTCAGGCTTGGATCAAATCCAAGCCCTTCTTTAGCCACAACCTCCTTGTGTTGACTCAACAATTCATTGAGGTTATTTTGTCCTTGGGCACATGACATGAGCCCTTTTTCAATTTGAGCTTTTAGCAATCGGTTCTCCTCAAGAACACTAGCTAGGTCACCATTGGGGTTAGTAACACAAGCATCAACATTTATAATAGGAGAGGAGTAAACTTTGCCTAGAATGTTAAGGTATGTAAGCTTGAGTTCGTCAAACTCCTTTCTAAGAGTGTTGAGATCTACCTCCTTTGCCTTGTGAGAAAATGTAAGAGCTCACAATCTTTAGAAAGAGCGGAGTGAGATTTGTCAAGCTTACACTTGTCTCTTTTTAACACTTCATAAGCATTTTCAGTCTTTGTTAAAGAGGCAAGTTCTTCAATGTTCTTATCAATGTTTGCACCTATTTTAAGCACAGTTTGTCATTACGTGCTTCCTCATATAGGACTTTCTACTCAAGGATTTCACATTTTTCATTTTCCTCAGTAATGAGGGTTTCGAGTTCCTTAATAGAGGTGGTGTGCTTACTCACCATCTCCATAAGCATATGAAACACAATGAGCTTCTTTCCTTTGAGAGAACACATGACTTTCTTCATTTTACCAAACATAGCATTACTGATTTCTGTTTCATAATCATGATCCTCAGCATCAAGATATTCATCACTAGATGTGTTGGGGGGAAATAGAGAAGGGTTAGGTCATGGAATTACCTTCACCTTGTCTGAAGATGTGTGTCCCTCATCATCTTCCATCACATCTTGAGCCATGAGGCATTTGTGTGAATTACCTTTGTAGTATTTCATGTAGTTGTATGTCACAACATTACCAAATATGTTGACCAGTCTTAATGTGTTTTGGATGTCTTGTGCTATGCCTGCAACACCCCCAACATCATCTGGGTCGGATTCATCTTGAGAAACCATTGCCTTCCCATCTCTTTTTCTGAACTTGGAGTTTAATGGGTTAGGCAACTTCTTCTTCACAAAGGTCTTCGGTAATCTTGGTTTGTCTTCTCTCTTCTCATAATGACACTTGTTTGAGAAGTGGTTGGTTTCTTCACAATTGTAACAAGTTCTTATCGTCTTCTTTAGGAATCTTCCATTGAATTTTCCAGCACTGAACTTCTTGACAAAGAGAGCCATGTCTTCATATGAGAGCCCGTCATGTGATTCATCTTCATAGCCTTCCTCTTCATCTCCCTCTTCTTCTTCACTGACATTATCATCGTCCTTCACATGTTTGGCCTTCAAGGAAAGTTTTGTCTTGGGTTATGAGGAGCCATGCATGGCAAGATGCCTTGTAGCATCGTCCTTTGATTCTTTGAATAGTTGGAAGGTAGAGATGACATCATTAGGAGACATTTTCTTAAAACCATGTTCTGTCCTTATGTCCCATACCATTTGATGGTGGTATGGGGGCAAGAGCATTTAGAAGTTTATCCACGAAAAACCGTTTCATCAGATTGAATCCATCTTGACTTTTGTCGTAATCATACGATTCTATGTCGGCACCAAATGTCATCAATCTTTCAAGAAGATGCTTGGGGTTCTCTCCTTTCTCCATGCAGAAGTATTGTAGTGCTCCTTTTGCAATCTTATATTGTGCAAGACAAAGAGAGGATGTTCCCGTCTTGGTCATCACAATGTTATCCTAGAGTTCTTTTGCATTTGATAAATGAATATAAGGCCTTTTCTGCTTGTCATACATGCCTTTTCTTATGAGCATGATCACGGTGTTATTGAGGTGTTTGTCATATACTTCACCTGGTGTGAGATCCTTGGGGTTCACAGGGTTGTAACCTTTCTCCAAGATCTCCAAGATCTCATCGTTGGAAAAACTAATATGATCCTGCATACCAACTCCCCACAAAGAAAAATCGACAATGTCATCAAGGGAGGATTTACCCCAGCATTATACTTAGGTTTCTCCACTCTAGGTTTACATATAGGCATGGAACACCGGTGTTGTTGTCAGATGAAGGTTGTTGGACAGAATTAGGAAGGGATGCAGTTGACTGTTTTAACACACCAGTTGGGTTTTCCGATGGTGTAATTTTCACACCAAATGCTTCCAACCTCATTTTGACCAAAGCCTCCATAGAGCAAGGGCCTGTTCGAGATCTTCAGAAGATAAAGATATCCCTTCATCTGTGGATGAATCTCCTCCTTCAAGAGGAGGAACATGCAACGGGTTGCCATCCTTATCCATCTCGCTCTAGGGCGGTCAAGCGACTAAATTAGAGCACGACGTTGTTATACCAATTGAAAGGATCGAGCTGGACGTTGAGGGGGGTGAATATGTAGAATTATAAATTTTAATTGTTTCTCTGCAATTTTACGTAATAATGCAGAATATGAAGGTGAGCCTAACAATTGCAAAGATGGTAGTCGTGCTATGCATACTAAGAAAGACAACAATTAATTAAAGAGTTACCACAAGTAATACAAGTACAATAAGAAATATCACAAATACAAATAACCACAAGTAGAGAGTTAGGGTTAGGGACAACCGCAACTCCAGAGACGACGATGTATTCTGATGTTCACTTCCTTGGAGGGAAGCTACATCACTTATTAGGGAGGTGGATGTTACCACACAAGCACACCAACGCCACAAAGGCTCACCCTATTTTCTCTTTGAGACAACACCACAAAGGCGATTCTCAACCACTAGTGGTAGACCTTGGGGTGGTCTCCAAACCCTCACAAACTTTTTGGGGTTAA
Source organism: Hordeum vulgare subsp. vulgare (assembly GCF_904849725.1). Classification (NCBI taxonomy): domain Eukaryota; kingdom Viridiplantae; phylum Streptophyta; class Magnoliopsida; order Poales; family Poaceae; genus Hordeum; species Hordeum vulgare. Next base: position 246,872,985 of record NC_058518.1, on the reverse strand, counting down.
TCACAATGAACGATTCCTCATCGGAGTACTCCTACCGCCTAGGAGTCTCCAACCTCCAAGAGTAACAAGATGCACCGCGAAAACAAGGGTGAATCAACTTTTGCTTTGCTTAATGTGTAGATGAGGCACTCCTACTACACACCTAAAAAATCAAGAGCTTTGTTTAGCTAAGGAGGGAGAACTTCAAGAAATAGAGGTCTGAAAATGGTGGAGAGAGAAAAATGGAGTTGCTACTCGTCTTAGTGAAGAAGAAAGCTATTTATACGTGGGGAAGAAATCTAGCCGTTGGAGGCCAGATTTCCACCAACCCCGGAAGTTCCGGGTGGGCCGGAGTTCCCGGGGCCCGGAAGTTCCGGCCAGGTTCTAGGGAACTTCCAGCGTCAATGCATCCTGTCGTAATAGTGTGGTTCCCTAAGGACTCAAGAAAAAAATAAAAACTTTCATGGCACTCCGTGTTTTTCCTTTTTCTGAGTAGAGGGAAAATAACCATCCATGCTTCTTTTTTACTTTTTCCGGAGCTGTTTACACTAGAGCATGTGGTTAGAAATACAAACGAAATTGTCATAGATGTCAAAAACAATTAAGGGCAATGATGCACTTTCAGCCTTGTCCCCCGAGCAGAGGGTAGGACTATTTATGAAGTTGGATGAGCCAAAGCATAGACTATAGCCAGAGTCGGGTATATGGTAGGTACCACGAAAGAAGCTCCCAAAGGGTGGACTTACGAATGGTTTTATATTGAAGATGTTCCTTTGTTCGACCCTGTTCGACGGGGTCTGTCCGAATTCGCAATCACTCCACTCAAGAAGCGGTTTAATTGGCACCCAAGAAGCCCATATTAAGAAGACGACGCAGAGGTGAATCTGCTAGTTTCCAAGATTAAGGTGTTGACACACCACCGGCTTACTATGATCGATGTTATGGCGGAAGCCATAAGGTGATGTGTCCAGTCTCTCCAACAGAGATTCCATCCTCTCTAGCAATTCAAAGGTACAAGCTACGCAAGCCGATACAAGCGAGGAGGTCCGGCAGATCCGACGACATTAGCTACCGTGCTAGCCGATCTTTATAAGGGTAAGAAGGAAGGCTTCACGAGGAAAAACACAAAGGACGGCTATTCAGACCATAATCCTATTGAATGTGTCGGTTCAGTTTTAATTCTTTTAACTAGATCCCCACGTTGTCTTGGGATCGACTAAATTCCTACAATTTTTGTTTTTCAAATAGGACTGGAGGCGCGTGGTAGAAAAGATCAGTTGCCCTACACCTCAGCCAGATAACCATGCTAAGGATGAAACACCCGGATTCCATGATTATTCGGACACATCAAAATTTTTCCTAGATGGGTTCTTTTATTAGAAGAGTATAAACGACACCGAGGTCACCCTTATTGCCGACTATCTTAGGATACCTCCTTCATCGAACAAGGAGAAAAAGAAGAAAGCACCTTCACGAAAAGTTTGCTCGGCTGTCGCGACGACCCCTCCTATTACAACAGGCTGTCGATCCACGCGCCAAACACCGATTGTCGTAAGGCCTGCTGATTCTAAGGCGAATACTAGCCGGCCTTCCAAATGCGGAGCTCCCACATGGACTGCTTCCCACGCTCTCAAGAGGTATCATTTTAAGAATGAACATTGTTTTTACCAAAAGAAGATAGGTATTCACCTGTTACTGTATCCGATAGGATCCGAATTCTCTCTTACCAATCGTGGCAAATGATGAGGAAACTGAAGAAGAGTCAACTTTTGCTAGGGGAAGTTCCCATGATTTGGTGGGTGAAAATCTTATGGATTTTTTATTTATAAAAGTGGGATTCAAGATGTCGAAACTTTTGCTAGTAGTGCACCCACTATTTCACATTGCAAGGACTTTAATTTTGATAGTTGCTCTTTGATTTGAGTGTATTTCCATGCTACAATCTATGATAAATTCACCCAATGCCTATGAACAAAAAAAGCTTTCACTAAACATATTTCGAATGCAGTAATAAAAGGTTTGGAAGAAAAAATAGAACTAGAGATTTCAGTTCCTAGAAAATTATATGATGGATGGGAATCCACCATTAAAATCAGGATTAAAAAATTTGAGTGCTACGCTTTAAGTGATTTGGGTGCTAGTGTATCCACTATTCCGAAATCTCTTTGTGATGTGCTTGGTCTTTCCAATATTGAAGAATGTTCTCTCAATTTGTACTTGGCGGATTCTACTATTGAAAAGCCAATGGGAAGAATTAATGATGTTCTTATTCTTGCATATAGAAATTATGTGCCCATACATTTTATTGTTCTTGATATTGATTGCAATCTGTCTTGTCTAATAATTCTTGGTACACCGTTTTGACATACGATAGGGGCCGTGGTTGATATAAAAGAAGGGAATATTAAATTTGAGTTTCCACTAAGAAAAGGCATGGAACACTTCCCTAGAACCAATATTAAATTACCATATGAATCAATCATGAGGGCAACCTATGGATCAATCACTAAGGATGACATTACTTGAATCTATGCTTTATGCCTAGCTAGGGGCGTAAAACGATAGGGCTTGTTGGGAGGCAACCCAATGAATAAAATTTATTTTCCACTTTTTCTTTATGTTCCTGAGTGTTTGAAAAATTATGCTACTGTTATGATTGTGTTTTTATGTTTTATTTAGTGTTTGTGCCAAGTAAAGCTTTTGGGATCATGTGGCGTGTTAGTTGCTTTAATCATGTAGAAAAAAAGAAAATTTTGCGTCCAGTAGAAACAATTCTAAAAATTACAGCAAGTCAAAAGTGTGTGAATATTTTACACAAGATTTATTTACAAATTCCCTACTTTGTACTAATTATTAAGAATTTTTGGAGTTACAGAAGTATGTGTAAAATTCGAATCTTTACAGAGTGTTCTATTTTTGACAGATTATGTTTTCTTTGTGTGATGTGCTTGTTTTGATGATTATATGGTTTGTATCGGGGGGAGGGGGTATAAGGCATAGTAAAGTTAAAATACAGTAGGTATAATGAAAAAACATAGTTGGAAGAGGTTTTCAATAGTACCTAAAGTAATGTTTGGTTTTCTTATACTAACGAATCTCACGACAATTTTGTTGAGTTTTGTGTGATTGAAGTTTTCATGTTTTGGGTGAGATCACTATCGATGAAGGAATAAGGAGTGATATAATCCTAATCTTGGGGATTCCCATGTCACCCAGAGGAAATATCCAAAGAATACCAAGCAACTAAGCTTGGGGATGCCCCGGAAGGCATCCCCTCTTTCTTCTAACGACCATCGGTACATTTACTTAAAGATATGATTTTATTTGTCACATATCATGAGGTTTTCTTGGAGCATCTTTTATATATATGTGTCTTTGATTTATTTGCTGGTTAGTTTTTCATAATAAACCTTGCCGGATACACCCATTTGAGAGAGCCAAAATATGTTATGATTTGTTAGAATCGCTCTTTATGCTTCACTTCAATTTTTTAGAGCCATGGAATTGCTCTAGCGCTTTACTTATATATTTTTTAGCACAGTGGTGATGTTATTTTGATGAAACTTTATCTCATGCTTCACTTAGGTTATTTTGAGGGTTGGTAGAAATTTTGAAGAAATCCTCTCTTGCTTCACTTATATTATTTTGGGAGTTGAAAATTTTAAAGAAACTTGTGCTCTCATTCTTCACTTATATTTGTTTGAGAGCTTCTTATTGGCAATAGAAAATTTGCTTTAAATGAAATTAGTTTCAGAGTGATAAATATTTAGGAAAGATATAATAAAAACTTTCATCAATATTATTGGATATTAAACTTGATTCTTTGCAATAGTTTTGTGATATGAAGATAGTGATATGTGAGCATGTTGAAGTGTAATTATGCTTTAGTAAGAATATTGGTGTTAAGGTATATGATTCCCAACGAATGCACATGAAGTCAATAAGTATGCTATGAAATTACATCCTACTTGTGTTGCATTATTCGGTTGTAGTTATGTTTAATGTTCGCTTATGATGGTTTATGTTCCTTCGTTGGGCGCTTCTCAATCTAATTGCTAGCCTTCACATGTACTAAGCAGGAATATTGCTTATGCATCCAAATCCTAAACCCAAAGTTATGCCAAATGAGTCCAACGTACCTACTTATATGCGGTATTTCAGTGTCGTTCTAAGTAAATTTGCAAGTGCCAACTCTAATGTTCAAAATTCATTTCTGTTTTGTGTGCTCGTACCACTCATGAAGCGGCAATGTGTGGTTGATATCTTCCATGTTAAATAGGTTATTCTCAAGATGACTGTTTATTCACTTATTATTGCACGACAGTATGGTGGTAATAGGGATGCCCGGTCCAAAAATGCAAAGAAAAAATATTTTATGTTGTCAAATAATAAATTCCTTGGTAAGTGTTGGTATGGACGATACCCATGGATGCGGCTAGCCCTGGAGTGTTAAAGAATGGGGGAAAAGGAATAAATTTTATTTTAAGTTTGGGAATTTCCTATAATTTGTTTGTCATGGAGGATATTGGAAACTCTTGGTCGTTTTCGTTGATAGGAAAACCATACCACCCAAAATATTTTATCTCTAAATTTTTCACTTTGAGCTCTGGCACCTGTACAAATCCCTCCTTCCCTCTGCGAATGGACTATCTATTTACTTTATGTAATTTTTATTTTTGAATTGGAGTCTCCATCTTCTCTTATAAAACACCAACTAAGGAACACTATTATCATACTTCAGCATTGGATGTAGCTAATATTTGGGTGTGTTGCATGAATAGATCAATGATGGAGCATGATGGGCTAGGGATAGCATTCTTTAGCATTGATATTTTGAAAGACTTGGTTGCTTGTTGATATGCTTGAGTATTGAAATTTTCATGTCAAACTATATACTATTGTTCTAAATCATCTACAAGTCCATATATCCATGCTAAAAAGAAAAATAATCTGATGAACATGTGAGGCAGCATTCCACATCAAAAATTCTGTTTTTATCATTTACCTACTCGAGGACGAGCAGGAATTAAGCTTGGGGATGCTAATACGTCCCCAGCATATATATAATTTTTGATTGTTCCATGTTGTTATGTTATCATTCTTGGATGTTATATGATCATTTTATAGAAATTTTATATCATTTCTTGGGACTAACCTATTGACATAGTGCCCAATACCATTTGCTATTTTTTCCTTCATAGAAAATCAATATCAGATGAAGTCCAAATGCTATGAAACTTTATAGATATTTTTTTGGACCAAAAGGAAACTTGGGAGCCAAGGATGATCACCAGTGGAGGCCTAGTTGGCCCAATAGGTACCAGGGCATGCTCAAGGCCCATAGCATGGCCTCGTGTCTAGTGGGGGCCTCGGGCTCCTCCTCCACAACGTGTGAGCTCTATAAATACCCATATATTCTAGAAACCCTTGAGGAGTCGATGAAAAATTGTTTCAGCAGTCGCAAGTTCCAGTTGCCACAAAATTCAATCTAAAGCCCGTTACGGAGAGGAACACGGTCATGGAGGGGTTCATCATATATAAACCTACCTTTTACTTTACCCACGAGGGATTGAAAACCTATACATGCGTTGGGTTTCGAGGATTTGTTATTTTTGTGCAGGTACCGCTTACATAGTCTTGTCTATCTTCCTACTGGATTGATACCTTGGTTTCATAACCGAGGGAAATATTTGACCTCATTGTGCTACATCATCCTTTAAAGCTTGGAAGGAAAAACCAACGCATCAGGTTGGAGTCAAACAACTACCCTCCCCAAAGATGCTTTAACATCATAGGAGGATGGTTTCGTCCTTGAAACAACTCACACACAAGTTCCGACCTCGAATTCCAAACCGGACGCGCAATACGAACCACCAACTGGTGGACGCTCCCCATCCCCAGCTTCGAATACTCCGAGGGAAACACCTCTGGTTGATCCCGCAGGCTCCGGACTCATGGACATCGTGGATATCGAGATTGGATGAGCTGCTTGGCTGAATACAGGCCATGGTAGTATCCCATGACCAACCATCGGTCTCTGACCAGGTCGGAGTCAAACCCGATGACATAGAAATTTATGTCACATCCATTACTCACCCGATCGCCACCATTGAGGAACCGGCGGGGCGCTCACCCTCCCGACCACGGGAACTCAAGACCATCTACGTCTCACTATCCAGTAACCTAGATTCTCCGGCGACCGAATTATGCCCCAAATTTAGTTCGGACATCAAGTTGCCATGTATGGTCAGACATGCGGGCCCCAATCCTAGCACTCCAGACTCTCCAACGGTTTTCGATACAAACAGTAATACCGAAAGAGCGGGTGTTGTCAAAACACCGAAATTTTTCCCACCGACCTCCCAGTATAGGAGTCCTTCGAGCATCGGACAGAAACCTAGCTTACAAGACCTCCATCATGTTAGGCAGACGCCAAAAGAATGATTCCAACATAGGCTAGATTCCCGCTAAACGTAAATCGGATATCAGATTATAACTGCGAGGACATCATAAACATATTCCGGCAAAACTGCGATGAAGAGGAAATCTTGAATGCCCTCGCCCATCGCCACATCCATAGCCTCACTAAGCTTTTGACTCTAGTACATAAATACTATGCCATGGAAAGTATCTGGCAGTCTCAATATCTTCACGCGGAGTCAACCCTCACCGAGCATCATAGAAGCTCAAAAAACACATACTTCGGCAGCAACGAATCAAATACGAGCCATCAAAAAAGATCAAATCCCTTGACAGACCTCAGACCGTACTGGATAGGCTATTAGATAGTCCTTGCCCCATTCACTCCGCATTACAGCACACCGTCTCAACTCACATGCTTGATCTTGTTGGGTCGTGAGGCAGGTGGCTAAAAGAGGAGACACTATTCTTGAGGACCAATCACGACAAGTGTGTTCTCTTGACCCCCTCCCCATAACAGTGCCGATATGCTCATGATTTATGAGACTTGCTCCTCAAATAATCAAATGAAAAGAGCCCTCCAAGAAGCCGACCAAGTCTTTTTGGTGGCAGTAGCACACCCATGGACCAAAACGCCCATCACATTTACGGAGGAAGACGAGCCTGGAATATGGTCCAATCAAACACCAGCCGCATTAGTCCTAAAACCTATTATAGATGGTTTTAGACTATCTAAGGTGTTAATGGATGGCGGCATTGGCCTAAACCTCATTTATGAGGACACACTCGAGAAAATGAAATTTGATCGATCCCGCATAGAACATTGTAGCACAACCTTTCAATTAATCATCCCTGGAAAAGAAGCTCGATGCACGGGTCGAGTGTCCCTCCATGTGGTCTTCGGCACCATAAGAACTACAGGTCAGAAGAGCTCACTTCCCATATCGGACCCTTCAAAAGCTGCTAGCACACCCTCCTCGGGCGAGAGGCCATCACTAGATTCTATGTTGTACCCCATTACGGGTATATGAATCTAAAAATGCCCGGACCCAATGGTGTAATTACCCTAACAAGCGATTCGGATATAGTCTTGCGGGCTGAAAATAAAACCGCGACACTCGCCCTCGAGACACTCTCAGAAGCCCTTGTGGCTGAAGAACTTGCCGAACTGAGATTGGTGGTCGACACGGATGATGTGACTCTGAGCAAGAGGTCCAAGTCCACATCTTTCAAGCTTGCCGACGAGATAGTCAAGTTTGAAGTGCACCCAATGGACCCTACCAAAACGGCTTCCACCGGAACACAACTTGACGCCGCAATCAATGAAGCACTACGTGGATTTGTGTGACAAAACTGGGATACATTCGCCTGGCACCCCTCATACATGCCAGGAATCCCGCGAAGACTCGCCGAGAACAGCATGAACATCATAGATGGATTCAAGCCGGTCAGGCAAACATTGCATCGTTTTTTCGAACCCAAGCGTCAAGCCATGGGCACAAGACTAGCAAAGTTGCTCGAAGTCGGATTCATACAAGACATCAAACATACTGAGTGGCTAGCAAACCTGGTCATGGTCCTGAAAAATGACAAATCCTGGCGGTTGTGTCTTGATTTTAAAGACCTCAACAAGGCCTGTCCAAAGGATGCATTTCCTTTGCCTCGCATCGACCAAATCATCGATGCCACCGCAGGACACGACTCACTCTATTTTGTCGAAGCTTACTCTGGATACCATCAAATAAAGATGAAGGAATCCGATCAGGCGACAACCGCTTTCGTCACTCCCTACGGGCCATTCTACTTCAACATGATGCCCTTTTGGTTGAAAAATGCTGGTGCCATGTATCAACTCATGATTCAAACATGTTTAGAGACACAAATTGGCAAGACAGTTGAAGCATATGTGGATGATGTGGTCATCAAGACCTAACACGTTAGCCAGCTAGTGAACGACCTCCGGCAAACTTTTGACAACCTCCGACAATACGACATACGGATTAACCCTGAGAAGTGTTTCTTGAGTGTCCCCGGATTCATCATCTATCATAGGGAAATATAGGACAATCCGGCAAAACTCCAAGCCCAATCCCAATTGGCGATCCCAACGGAGCTGAAACATGTCCCAAAACTCGCAGGTTGCATGGCGGCGTGATAACCCACAAGTATAGCGGATCGCAATAGTTTTCGAGGGTAGAGTACTCAACCCAAATTTGTTGGTTCGACACAAGGGGAAGCCAAAGAATATTCTTGAGTATTAGCAGTTGAGTTGTTGATTCAACCACACCTGAAAGACTTAGTATATGCAGTCGAGTTTCAGTAGCAAAGTAGTGTGATAGTAACGGTAGCAGCGGTAACAGTAGCAGAAGTGACAGCAGTAGCGGTAACAGTAGCAGTAGTGACAGTAGTAGCGGTAACAGTAGCAGTAGTGACAACCGTAGCGGTAACAGTAGCAGTAACTTAGCAAGGACGAGTATAGGAAAAACTCATAGGCATTGGATCAGTGATGGATAATTATGTTGGATGACATTCATCATGTATTAGTGATAACATAGGGTGATATGTAACTAGCTCCAGTTCGTCAATGTAATTTAGGCATGTATTCCGTATTGAGTCATATGTGCTTATGGAAAAGAACTTGCATGACATCTATTGTCCATCCCTCCCGTGGCAGCAGGGTCCTAATGGAAACTAAGGGATATTAAGGTCTCCTTTTAATAGAGAACTGGCCCAAAGCATTAGCACATAGTGAATACATGAACTCCTCATACTATGGTCATCTCCGGGAGTCGTACCTGCTATTGTCACTCTGGGTTTGCCGGGTCATAACACATAGTAGGTGACTACAACTTGCAAGGTAGGATCAAGAACACACATATATTAATGAAAACATAATAGGTTCAGATCTAAAATCATGGCACTCGGGCCCTAGTGACAAGCATTAAGCATAGCAAAGTAGTAGCAACATCAATCTTAGAACATATATAGTGGATACTAGGGATCAAACCCCATCAAAACTAACTCGATTACATGATAGATCTCATTCAACCCATCACCGTCCAGCAAGCCTATGATGAGATTACTCACGAACGATGAAGAGCATCATGGAATTGTTGATGAAGGATGGTTCGTGACGACGACGACGATTTCCCCTCTCCGGAGCCCAGAACGGACTCCAGATCTGCCCTGTAGAGGAAGAACAGGTGGTGGCGGCGGCTCCGTGTCGTGAAACGCGATGAACTCTTTGCTCTTAATTTTTTCTGGGCGAGAGAGAATATATAGAGCTAGAGTTGGAGGCTGCGGAGCCACAAGGGCCTCACAAGCCTGTCAGGCGCGACCTAGGGGGGCGCGCCTCCTGGGCTTGTGGGCTCCTGGCTCCGCGTCTCCAGGTAATTCTTGCGCGAGTATTTTTTATATATTCCACAAAAAATCCTTGTAAATTTCAAGGTCATTCCGAGAACTTTTATTTCTACGCAAAAACAACATCATGGCAATTCTGCTGAAAACAGCGTCAGTCCGGGTTAGTTCCATTCAAATCATGCAAATTAGAGTCCGAAACAAGGGCAACATAGTTTGGAAAAGTTCATACGATGGAGACGTATCAACTCCCCCAAGCTTAAAGCCTTGTTTGTCCTCAAGCAATTCAGTTGACAAACTGAAAGAGACAAAAGAAAAACTTTTACGAACTCTGTTTGGTCTTGTTGTTGTAATTATGTCTAACTCATATTCAGATTTTCAGCAAGATCGTAAGCTAACCACATAACCAATGACAGTTAGGTCTCATGGTAAACTCATATCAATGGCATAATCAACTAGCGAGCAATAATAATAAGTTTCAAACGACAACACTTCAATCAAAACAATCATAATACAATATGAACAGATGGTATCTCGCTAGCCCTTTCTAAGACCGCAAAACATAAATGTAGAGCACCTTCAAAGACCAAGGGATGACTGAACATTGTAATTCATGGCAAAGAAGATCCAGTCACAGTCATACTCAATATCAATTAATAGCAAAGCATAAAAATGACGGAGGTGCTCTCTAATTGGTGCCTTTATAAGAAGAGGATGACTCAACAAAAACATAAATAGATAGGCCCTTCGCAGAGGGAAGCATTGATTTGCAGAGGTGCGAGAGCTCAAGCTTTTAAAACAGAGAAAAAATAATTTTGGGTGGCATGATTTCATTGTCAATGCGATGACCAAGAGTTTTCACCATCTTCCATGCTGCACATATTATAGGCGGTTCCCAAACAAGTAAGTAAAGTTTTGACTCCCCCACCACCGATCAATCAAACTCCACGACTAGCCGAATCCTCGGGTGCCGTCCATACCAACAACAATCCAACGGGAGTTTTGTTTGCAATTATATTTTCGATTTGAGCATGGAACTGGGAATTCTGATGACCGGCCCCTTTCTCATGAGTGATAGTGAATAAACATGTATCGAGGATAACACGCCTAACGTGGAAGATATTGACCGCGCCTAGTCACCACATGAGTGGTCCGGGCATACAAAACAGATTATTACTTGAAGGTTTAGAGAGTGGCACATGCAAATTTACTTGGAACGGCAGGTAGATACCGCATATAGGTACGAATGGTGGACGCATATGGAACAACTTTGGGTTTATGGAAGTGGATGCACAAGCATTATTGCTGCTTAGTACAACTGAAGGCTAGCAAAAGACTGGGAAGCGACCAACTAGAGAGCGACAACAGTTATCAATATGCATTGAAATTAACCAACATTGAGTGCAAGCATGAGTAGGATATAAATCACCATAAACATGAATATCATAGAGGCTATGTTGATTTCATTTCAACTACATGCATGAACATGTGCCAAGTCAAGCCACTTGAATCATTCAAAGAAGGATACCATCCTATCATACTACAACATAATCATCTTGAAATTCGTGTTGGCATCCAAGACAAACCATTATATAAGCTCCTAGCTAATTAAGCATGGCATCAGAAACTATGATCTCTAAGTTGTCATTGCAAACATGTTTCTCTCATAAATATGTTGAATTAGGACGATGAGCTAGTCATATTTACAGAAACAAAATAGGTCGAGTTCATACCATCTTTTCTAGGCTCGGTCACTTCATCATATATCGTCATTATTGCCTTTCACTTGCACAACCGAATGATGTGAATAATAATGAGAGTGTTCGTGCATTGGACTAGGATGGAATCTGCAAGAAAACTCAGAGGAGAAGACAAAGTAATAAGGGCTCTCTGACGTAAAAACAAATATGTATGTGAGAGCCACTAAACATTTTAATCATGGTCTTCTACCCTCACCCAAAGAAAAAGAAAACTATTTACACGGGAAAGCTCCCAACAAGCAAAAGAAGAACGGGAAATATTTTTGCGTTTTCTTTTTAAATACCACTAAGCAAGCTGGAAAGTAAACTTACAACTAATTTTTTTTGTTTTTTCAAATTCAAACAAACACACGAGAAGAAAGCGAGAAAAAGAAATAAACTAGCATGGATGATACAATGGCAAAGTGTGAACACCGACTATCAAAGTGAAAGTGTAAGCATGAATATAAAGTCAGTGAGAAACACGTACTCCCCAAGCTTAGGCTTTTGGCCTAAGTTGGTCTACTCCCACGGCTGGTCCGGGTGATATCCGAAATCATAATGGGGGTTGTACGGGAACGCGGCAGCTACCGCCTGAATAGCTGCCTCACGGAGGCGAGCAGCCTTCGCCTCCCTCTCATACTCCTCTGCCTCTCTTCTGGTTATGTAATATCTCCGTTTTACCTGAAATTCAAAGAAAGCCGGAGCACGAAGGGTAATATGGAAAACACGCCGTCGGTTAAATATTAACCGGTATAGGAGGGATTAATTATCCCTCTCAAGGAACTGATAACGTGTCACAGCGGCGCGATCAAGGAAAGCTGTATGGAGCGGGGGATCTCCTGTGCGGATGGGTATTCCAAGAAAATTTGCTATGCGAGTAGCATAGATCCCACCAAACAAATCCCCTTCATTAGCATTATTATTTAGCCTCCTCGCAATTATAGCTCCCATGTTGAAACTTCTATCACCCATTACTGCGCTCTTAAGAATACTAAGGTCAGTTGCACAGAGGTGGCAATGCTCATTCTTGCCGTTAATGCATCTACCTATGAAGAGGGCAAAGTAATGTAAGGCAGGAAAATGAATGCTCCCCATGGTAGCCTGCGTAATATATCTAGTTTCTCCAAAATTTATACTAGAAATAAAATCTCTAACCAAAGAGTTAGGAGGATCATTGGGACTAACCCAATCAGGTATCTTGTAAATTCTATTAAAATCCTCTAAATCCATGGTATATGATTTGTCATAAAGATCAAACAGTATGGATGTGTCACGGCCAACTGAAAATTTGAATCTATGAACAAAAGAGGAAGTGAGTGAAGTATACTGTTCACATTTGTTGGAGATGAATTCTTCGAGCCCGGTGTTGTGAACAAATGTATCAAACTCGTCCTTGAAACCCGCGTCAGTGATGACTTCATCGAAAGGCCATTCACATGGTTGTACCTGTGCGTTCCTTGGCTGATAAGGATCGGGCTCCCGAATCAAGAGACGGGGACCCCTTTTGCTTTAGGAACGACCATGATAGTTTCTCCTGAACATCTTCTTTTTTTGAAAAAAATTAGTAACTCAAAAGAAAAGTGAACAAGGCTCAACAAAACTCATAGCAACTATTCCTACAAGTGTCTAGAGGCCATATCATGCATCAAAACTACTTGGGACCAACTAAAATTAACATGCAAAACTCAAGAACAGGGTCACGAAGACAACAAAAATATGCAATGAATAAAGCACTAGAACAAAAACTAATTGGACCAATGGAGGAGTCACATACCAAGGAACAATTCCCCAAAACAGTTTGGTGAATGGGGCTTTGCACAAGGAGATCGAAAAATGCAGCAAGAAGAGCAAGAACACGGGTTTGAGTTGTGGAATAATTTTTTCTGGAGGTAGGAGAAGGAGATGGGAGCTGGAATAAGTGGAGGGGGGCCACGTGGGACCCACAAGCCTGCTAGGCGCGGCCAGGGGGGTGCTCGTGCCTCCTGGGCTTGTGGCCCACTGGTGCATCCCCCTCACTAGCTTTCTATCTCAGAAATTTTCAAATATTCCAGAAAAATCATACTTGAATTTCAGGGCATTTGAAGAACTTTTATTTTCGGGACACTTTTCTAAGGGACGGAAAAAGGAGAAAACAGGAAAATAAAGCTAAATTTATCATTTTTCTTCAAAACAACAGGAAGTAAAAGTTGAGAGCAGAAGGTTGTGACTTCTAGATTCATCCATCTCATGGTCATCAAAAGAAATCCGTCAATGAGGTTGATCAAGTCTCCTTGACAAACTTTTGTCGAATCACATAAAAAAGGAGAATTTTCGAATTCTCAATGGGGATGTGTATATCCCTAACAAGTAAATCATACTTCATCTTGACAGTAGGTATAGGGCAGTCAAAGCTTCCAATAAGAATTGATGAAGATTTTTCAATAGCATTGATGCAATGAACTCAATATTGTTTCTTCGGGAAGTGCACCGTGTCCTCATTACCATTAACATGGAAAGTGACATTGCCTTTGTTGCAATCAATAACAGCCCCTGGAGTGTTTAGAAAGGGTCTTCCAAGGATGACCACCATGGCATCATCCTCGGGAATATCCAGAATAACAAAGTCCATTAAGATAGTAACATTCGCAACCACAACAGGCACATCCTTGCAAATGCTGATAGGAAAAGCAGTTGATTTGTCGGACATTTGCAAAGACATTTCAGTAGGCGTCAACTTATCCAATTCAAGTCTACGATATAAAGAGAGAGGCATAACACTAACACCAGCTCCAAGATCGCATAAAGCAGTTCTAACATAATTTCCTTTAATGGAGCAAGGTATAGTGGGCACTCCGGGATCACATAGTTTCTTAGGAGTCCTACCCTTAAAGGTGTAATTAGCGAGCATGGTGGAAATCTCAACCTCTGGTATCTTACTTTTATTAGTCACAATATCTTTCATGTACTTAGCATAAGGAGACATTTTGAGCATATCTGTCAAACACATTTGCAAAAAGACAGGTCTAAGCATTTCAACAAAGCGCTCAAAATCCTCATCATCCTTTTTCTTGGATGGTTTGGGAGGAACGGGCATGGGTTTCTGAACCCATGGTTCTCTTTCTTTACCATGCTTCCTAGCAACAAAGTCGTTCTTATCATATCTCTTGTTCTTAGGTTGTGGGTTATCAAGATCATGTTCAATCTCCACATCCTTATCATTACTAGGTTGAGCATCAACATGAACACCACTATCGATATTATCACTAGGCTCATGTTCATCACGAGATTGTGTTTCCGCATCAGAAGCAGAGACATCATTTGGATTCTCGGGTGTAACAGCAACAGGTTTGCTAGCATGCAAGTTCCTATCATCTTTTTTTTTCTTCCTATTACCTGGATGACTAGGTGCATTAGTGTTAACTCCTTGAGAATCTTGTTCAATTCTCTTAGGATGGCCCTCAGGATACAAAGGTTCATGAGTCATTCTAACACCTCTAGTGACAACTCTAACAGAATTGTCATTCAACTCATTGAGCAAGTCATTTTGAGCCTTAAGTACTTGTTCTACTTGAGTAGTGACCATAGAGGCATGTTTACTCAAAAGCTTAAGATCATTGACATTTCTATCCACACAAGCACTTATATGATTAATCATACGAGCATTTTGTCTCAATTGTCTACTAACATAATCATTGAAACTTTGTTGTTTGGCAAAAAGTTATCAAATTCATCTAAGAATAAGCTAGCTTTGGAGTATCACTCTCATTGAATCTACGAAGAGAATTTACCTCTACTACCTGTGTCGGGTTATCCAGACCATGTATTTCTTCAATAGGTGGTAGATTCTTAACATCTTCAGATTTAATACCTTTTTCTTGCATAGATTTCTTGTCTTCTTGCATATCTTCAGGACTGAGGAATATAATACCTTTTTTCTTCGGAGTTGGGTTCGGAGGTGGTTCGGGAATAGTCCAAGCATTATAGTTGCTCAAGATATTATTCAATAGAATCTCAGCTTGTTCCACAGTTCTTTCCCTGAAAACACAACCAGCACAACTATCTAGGTGGTCCCTAGAAGCATCGATTAGTCCATTATAAAAGATATCAAGTATTTAATTTTTCTCAAGAGGGTGATCAGTCAAAGCATTCAGTAGCTGGACAAGCCTCCTCCAAGCTTGTGTGAGACTCTCTTCTACAACTCGCACAAAGTTATATATATCCTGCAAGGCAGCTTGTTTCTTATGGGCAGGAAAATATTTCTCAGAGAAGTGGTGAATCATATCCTGGGGACTACCCACACAACCAGGAGCAAGAGAAGTAAACCAAGTCTTAGCATCACCCTTTAGTGAGAAAGGAAACAACTTAAGGATATAGTAATGGCGAATTTTTTACTCATTCGTGAATAGGGTGGCTATATCATTCAGTTTAGTAAGATGTGCTACAACCGTTTCGCATTCATAACCATGAAAAGGATCAGATTCAACCAAAGTGATTAACACAGGATCGACAAAGAATTCATAATCCTTATCAGTAACAAAGATGGGTGAAGTAGCAAACTTAGGATCGTATTTCATTCTAGCATTCAGAGAATTTTCTTTCCACTTGCGCAATAAATTCTCAAGATCATAACTATCCTTACAAGCAAGAAATTCTTCAGCTACCTCTCCCTCCATAACATAACCCTTAGGTATATCAGGCAATTCATATCTAGGAGAGCTAGGTCTAATAGGTGTAAGAGCAGGTTCTACTTCAATAATTTCATCAGTTTCAGAAGTATCATCACATTCAGCAGTAACTCTAGCAATTTGTGCATCAAGAAATGCACCCAGAGGCAAATCATTATCAATCAAAGCATCATCATAAGCATCATGGATAACAGAAGTAACATCATCAAGCACAGGCGATGATACGTCTCCAACGTATCTATAAATTTTCATGGTTTCACGCTATTATCTTGTCAAACTTTGGATTTTTTGTATGACTTTTATATCTTTTTTGGGACTAACTTATTAACTTAGTGCCAAGTGACTGTTCCTGTTTTTTCCGTGTTTTTGACCCTTTTTAGAGGAGGATTTAAACGGAGTCCAAACGTAACGAAACTTCCAAAAAGATTTGTTCCGAAACAGAAGAAGATCGGAAAGCTTGAGAACCAAGTGAGGGGGCCTCCATGGACCCCACAAGACCCCTAGCCGTGGCCAGGGGGCCCGCGCCTCCCAGGCTTGTGGGCTCCCTGGGCCTCCCCTGCCCTAGGTCTTTGGCCTATATATTCCCATCAATTCCAGAAAAAATCAGGAGATCATTGAAAGTACTTTTCCGCCGCCGCAAGCTTCTGTCTCCGCAAGATCCCATCTGGGGCACGTTCTAGTGCCCTACCGAAGGGGGGATTCGGATACGGAGGGCTTCTTCATCAACACCTTGACCTCTCCGGTGATGCGTGAGTAGTTCACCATAGACCTACGGGTCCATATCTAGTAGCAAGATGGCTTCTTCTCTCTGTTGGATATTCAACACAAAGTTCTCCATGATCTTCATGGAGATCTATCCGATGTAATCTTCTTTTGCGGTGTGTTTGTCGAGATACGATGAATTGTGAATTTATGATAAGATTATCTATGAATCTTATTTGAGTTTCTTCTGATCTCTCTTATGCATGATTTCATATCCTTGTAATTCTCTTCGAGTTGTGGGTTTTGTTTGGCCAACTTGATCTTTGATTCTTGCAATGGGAGAAGTGCTTGGTTTTGGGTTCATACCGTGTAGTGACCTCACCCAGTGACAGAAGGGGTAGCGAGGCATGCATCGTGTTGTTCCCATCAAGGGTGGAAAGATGGGGTTTTCATCATTGGTTTCAGTTTATCCCTCTACATCATGTCATCTTGCTTAAGGCGTTACTCTATTCGTCATGAACTCAATTCACTAGATGCATGCTGGAAAGCGGTCGATGTGTGGAGTAATAGTAGTAGATGCAGAAAGTATCGGTCTACTTGTCTCGGACGTGATGCCTATATGTATGATCATTGCCTTAGATATCATCATTGCTTTGCGCGGTTCTATCAATTGCTTGACACTAATTTGTTCACCCACCGTAATATTTGCTATTTTGAGAGAAGCGTCTAGTGAACACTATGGCCCCCGGGTCTACTACACACCATATTTTCAGCCTTACTCTTTTACTTCGTTGCACTTTCCGCCTTCAGATCTCACTTTGCAATCAATCTTGAAGGGATTGACAACACCTTTATAGCGTTGGGTGCAAGTTCGTTTGTGTTTGCGCAGGTACTCTGGACTTGACGATATTCTCCTACTGGATTGATATATTGGTTCTCAAAACTGAGGGAAATACTTACTGCTCCTGTGCTGCACCACCCTTTCCTCTTCAAGGGAAAAACCAACGCAAGCCCAGCCTCTGTCAACGTGTCAATCTCTGGCACTATTGTCTGTTGACGCAGCAGAAGAATTTCTGACGCCGTTGCCGGGGAGGATCAAGTCAAAAACTCATCCATGTAGGTGTCGCAAACTCATCTCTTGCATTTACTTTTTGCCTCTCGTTTTCCTCTCCACCACTTCTGAAAAACAAAAATTTACAAAAAAATATTTGCCTTTTTCGTTTGCCTTTTCGTTCGCCCTTTTCTCTCGCTTGCTCTTTGTTCGCTTGTGTGCTTGCTTGCTTGTCGAAGTCACCATGACTGAAAACACCAAACTTTGTGGCTTCTCGAATACTAATAATAATGATTTTATTAGTACTCCGATTCCTCCCTTCACTAGTGCGGAGTCATACGAAATCAATGCCACTTTGCTGAATCTTGTAATGAAAGAGCAATTCTCCGGCCTTCCTAGTGAAGATGCCGCATCCCATCTTAATACCTTCATAGAGATTTGTGAGATGAAAAAGAAGAAATATGTGGGTAATAATGTGATTAAATTGAAGCTTTTTCCTTTCTCGTTGCGAGATCGAGCAAGAACTTGGTTTTCGTCTTTGCCCAAAAATAGTATCGATTATTGGGATAAGTGCAAAGATGCTTATATATCCAAGTATTTTCCACCGGCTAAGATTATCTCTCTCCCTAATGATATCATGAATTTTAAGCAATTTGAACATGAACATGTTGCACAATCTTGGGAGAGAATGAAATTGATGATTAGAAATTGTCCCGCTCATGGCTTGAGTCTTTGGATGATGATACAAATCTTATACGATGGCTTGAATTTCGCTTCTAGAAATATCTTGGACTCCGCCTCACGTGGAACGTTCATGGAAATCACGATAGGAGAAGCCACAAAACTCCTAGACAATATCATGACGAACTACTCTCAGTGGCACACTGAAAGGTCAGCTACTAGTAAGAAGGTACACGCTATAGAAGAAATTAACTCGTTGAGTGCTAAGATGGATGAGTTAATGAATTTGGTTGCTAGTATAAGTGCTCCTTTAGATCCTAATGATATGCTCTTGTCTTCCTTGATTGAGAGTAGCAACGCTAGCTTGGACGTTAATTTTGTTGGTAGGAATAATTTTGGCAACAACAATGCTTTTAGAGGAAACTATGTTCCTAGGCCTTTTCCTAGTAACCCCTCTAATAACTTTGGCAACTCCTACAACAATACTCATGGAAATTACAATAGATTACCCCTAATCTAGAGTGTAATATAAAAGAGTTTATCAACTCGCAAAAGTTTTTCAATGCGTCCATAGAGGAAAAACTACTCAAAATTGATGATTTGGCTAAGAGCGTTGATAGAATGTCTAGTGATATTGATGCTTTGAAAGTTAGATGTCCTCCTCCCAAGATCAATATGGATGAAACTTTGAAATCTATGCGTGTTTCCATGAGTGAGAGCAAAGAAAGAACCGCCCAAATTCGTGCTAGACATGAATGGCTTAAAAAGGCGTGTTCTCGTGATAAGAATCACGAAGATCTTAAAGTGCTTGGTGTGACTCCCATTGAATCTTTGTTTTTTTGTGTCAAACCTAATTATGATGGGGCTGGATATGAATCCACTTTGGTTGAAAAACGCCCCAATGATTCAGAGTCCATCTATCTTGATGCTAAAAGCATTGAAAGTGGAGTAGAAGATATTAAAACTTTGAGTAGTAATGAAATTACTACTTTGGATTTCAAGGAATTCAATTATGGTAGTTTCTCTTTTCTTGAATGCATTTCCTTGATGCAATCCATGTAAAACTCTCCACACGCTTATAGCCAAAACTAGGCCTTTACCGGTCATATCGACGAAGCTATGATAAAATCTCTTGAAGAGAAACTTGAATTGGAAGTCTCTATCCCTAGAAAGCTTCATGATGAGTGGGAACCTACTATGAAAATCAAAATAAAAACTACGAATGCAATGCTTTGTGTGATTTGGGTGCTAGTGTTTCCGCGATTCCAAAGTCTTTATGTGATGTTCTAGGTTTTAATGAGATTGAAGAGTGTTCTCTTAATTTGCATATTGTGGATTCTACTGTCAAGAAAACCATGGGAAGGATCAATGATGTTCTTATTATTGCAAATGGGAACTATGTACCCATGGATTTCATTGTGCTTGACATTGATTGCAATCCTACATGCCCTATTATTCTTGGTAGACCTTTCCTAAGGACTATCGGTGCTATCATCGATATGAAGGAAGGGAATATTAGATTTAAATTTCCTTTAAAGAAGGGCATGGAGAACTTTCCTACAAATAAAATAAGATTGCCTTATGAATCCATGATGAGGGCTACTTATGGTTTGAGCACCAAAGACGACGATACGTGATTCTATCGCCTCATGCCTAGCTAAGGGCGTTAAACAATAGCGCTTGTTGGGAGGAAACCCAATGAATTTATCTTTTTATTTTCTGTTTTGTTGAGTCCACACCATCATAATTCTGTTATGATTGTGTCTTTTGTGTTTATTTTTGTGTTTGAGCCAAGCAAAACCTTTATGACTAGTCTTGGTGATGGTTGTTTGATCCTGCTGAAAAAAGACAGAAACTTTTCGCTCACGAGATGATTTTTCATTTTTATTCAGAAAGATATTTTGAGTTGATTCTTTTTGCTGCTTGTTGATATGCCTTTTTCAGAGCCAGTCGTAATTTTTCAGAATTTTTAAGGTACCAAAAGTATACTAAGTATACAGATTGCTACAGACTGGTCTGTTTTTGACAGATTCTATTTTTGTTGATTTGGTTGCTTATTTTGATGAAACTATGGATAGTATCGGGGGGTACTAGTCATGGGAAAGTGAGAATACAGTAGACCAACATCAATATAAATAGGAATCAAGATTTCTACAGTACCTAAAGAGGTGGTAGTTTGTTTTCTTGTGCTAATGTTATCACGAGTTTCTGTTTAAGTTTTGTGTTGTGAAGTTTTCAAATTTTGGGTGATGTTCTCATGGACAAAGAGATAAGGAGTGGAAAGAGCTCAAGGTTGGGGATGCCCAAGGCATACCAAGCCAAATTCAAGGACACCAAAAAGCCTAAGCTTGGGGATGCCCCAGGAAGGCATCCCCTCTTTCGTCTTTAATCCATCGGTAACATTACTTGGAGCTATATTTTTATTCACCACATGATTGGTGTTTTGCTTGCAGCGTCTTGTATCGTAGGAGTCTTTTATTTTTATTGTGTCACAATCATCCTTGCTGCCCACCTTTTTGAGAGAGATACATGCACTCATCGCGATTTTGCTAGAATGCTTACCATGCTTCACTTATATCTTTTGAGCTAGATAATTTTGCTCTATGTGCTTCACTTAGATCTTTGAGAGCATGGCGGTGCGTGACTTGGTAGTTGGCTTATGCTATGAAAGTAGTCCCAAAGGTGATAGCTACCCAAACAGGATACAAAAACCTCCGTCTTCATGTGCATTGAGTAGAAAGAGAAGTCTTGATTCCTCTCAAATAGTTTTGAGACATGGATTTCGTAATATTAAGAGTTACGTTAGTAGGGTGTTGTGAATCTAGAAATACTTGTGCTAAAGTTAGTGATTCCCGTAGCATGCACGTATGGTGAACCGCTATGTTAGGAAGTCGGAGCATAATTGATCTATTGATTGTCATACTTTGTGTTGAGGTCGGGATCGCGCGATGGTTAACACCTACCAACCCTTCCCCTAGGATTATGCGTTTAGCACATTGTTTCAATTACTAATAAAAACTTTCGCAACAAGTATGTGAGTTCTTCATGACTAATGTGAGTCCATGGTATAGATGCACTTTCACCTTCCACCATTGCTAACCTCTCTTGTGCCGCGCAACTTTCGCCGGTACACGAACCCACCATATGCCTTCCTGAAAACAGCCACCATACCTACCTACTATGGCATTTCCATAGCCATTCCGAGATATATTGCCATGCAACTCCCACCATTCCGTCTCATGACTTGTGCCATCACTTTCATATTGCCATTGCATGATAGCCAGCGAGATGTTTCAAAGTCATACGCCAAGCTAGATCGTTGCACATCCCGGTACGCAGCCGGAGGCATTTCCCATAGAGTCATCATCGTTCTCAGCTTTGAGCTGTGAGTAAATAAAAGTGTGATGATCATCATTATTAGAGAATTTTCCCATATGAGGAAATAAAAAAAAGAGGCCAAAGAGCCCAAATAAAAAAAATAGAAAAAAAGGCCCAAGTGCCCAAATAAAAAAAAGAGAAGAGAGAAAAAGAGAGAAGGGACAATGCTACTATCTTTTTCCACACTTGTGCTTCATAATAGCACCATGTTCTTCATGATTGAGAGCCTCTCATTTCGTCTCCACCATATACTAGTGGGAATCTTTATTATACAACTTGGCTTGTATATTCCAATGATGGGCTTCCTCAAAATTGCCCTAGGTCTTCGTGAGCAAGCAAGTTGGATGCACACCCACTAGTTCTCCATTTGAGCTTTCACATACTTATTGCTCTAGTGCATCCTTTGTATGGCAATCCCTACTCATTCACATTGATATCTATTAATGGGCATCTCCATATCCCTTTGATACGCCGAGTCAATGTGACCATGTCCTTCTTTTTGTCTCACAACCACCACCACACTCTATTCCACCTATAGTGCTATATCCATGGCCCACGCTCATGTATTGCGTGATAGTTATAAAAAGTTTGAGAAAGTAAGAGTGCGAAAACAATTACTTGGCCAATATCGGGGTTGTGCATGATTTACATTAGTTGTGTGAGGATGATGGAGCATATCCAGACTATATGATTTTGTAGGGATAACTTTCCTTGGCCTTGTTATTTTAAAAGTTCATGATTGCCTTGCTAGTTTGCTTGAAGTATTATTGTTTTCATGTCAATAGCAAACTATTGTTTTGAATCTTACGGATATGAAAATTCATATCACTTGAAAGAAGTTACAAAGGACAACTATGCTAGGTAGCATTCCACATCAAAAATTCAGTCTTTATCACTTCCCTACTCGAGGACGAGCATGAGTTAAGCTTGGGGATGCTTGATACATCTCCAACGTATCTATTATTTTTGATGGTTTCATGTTATTATCTTGTCAAACTTTGGATGTTTTGTATGCCTTTTATATCTTTTTTGGGAATAACTTATTAACTCGGTGCCAAGTGCCAGTTCCTGTTTTTTCCGTGTTTTTGGCCGTTTTCAGAGGAGGATTTTAAACGGAGTCCAAACGGAATGAAACTTCCAAAAAGATTTTGTCTGAAACAGAAGAAGACCGGGAAGCTTGAGAACCAAGTCAGGGGGCCTCCAGGGACCCCACAAGCCCCCTAACCACGACCAGGGGGGCCCGCGCCTCCCAAGCTTGTGGGCTCCCTGGGCCTCCCCTGCCCTAGGTCTTTCGCCTATATATTCCCATAAATTCCAGAAAAAATTAGGAGATCATCGAAAGTACTTTTCCGCCGCTACAAGCTTCTGTCTCCGCAAGATCCCATCTGGGGCACGTTCGGGTGCCCTGCCGGAGGGGGGATTCGGATACGGAGGGCTTCTTCATCAACACCATGACCTCTCCGACGATGCGTGAGTAGTTCACCATACACCTACGGGTCCATAGCTAGTAGCTAGATGGCTTCTTCTCTCTCTTGGATCTTCAATACAAAGTTTTCATGATCTTTATGGAGATCTATCTGATGTAATCTTCTTTTGCGGTGTGTTTGTGGAGATCCGATGAATTGTGGATTTATGATCAGATTATCTATGAATCTTATTTGAGTTTCTTCTCATCTCTCTTATGCATGATTTCATATCCT
Organism: Hordeum vulgare subsp. vulgare; assembly: GCF_904849725.1. Lineage (NCBI taxonomy): Eukaryota > Viridiplantae > Streptophyta > Magnoliopsida > Poales > Poaceae > Hordeum > Hordeum vulgare. The sequence continues at coordinate 246,849,311 of NC_058518.1, read as the reverse complement.
TGTAATTCTCTTCGAGTTGTGGGTTTTGTTTGGCCAGCTTGATCTGTGATTCTTGCAATGGGAGAAGTGCTTGGTTTTGGGTTCATACCGTGCGGTGACCTCACCTAGTGATAGAAGGGGTAGCGAGGCACGCATCATGTTGCTGACATCAAGGGTAAAAAGATGGGGTTTTCATCATTGGTTTGAGTTTATCCCTCTACATCATGTCATCTTGCTTAAGGCGTTACTCTGTTCGTCATGAACTCAATACACTAGATGCATGCTGGATAGTGGTCGATGTGTGGAGTAATAGTAGTAGATGCAGAAAGTATCGGTCTACTTGTCTCGGACGTGATGCCTATATGTATGATCATTGCCTTAGATATCGTCATGACTTTGCGAGGTTCTATCAATTGCTCGACACTAAATTTTTCACCCACCGTAATATTTGCTATTTTTAGAGAAGCCTCTAGTGAACACTATGGCCCCCGGGTCTACTCCACACCATATTTTCAGCCTTACTCTTTTACTTCGTTGCACTTTCGCATTCATATCTCACTTTGCAATCAATCTTGAAGGGATTAACAACCCCTTTATAGTGTTGGGTGCAAGCTTATTTGTGTTTGCGCAGGTACTCTGGACTTGACGAGATTCTCCTACTGGATTGATACCTTGGTTCTCAAAACTGAGGGAAATATTACTGCTCCTGTGCTGCACCACCCTTTCCTCTTCAAGGGAAAAACCAACGCAAGCCCAGCCTCCGTCAATGTGTCAATCTCTGGCACTGTTGTCTGTTACCGCAGCGGGCGACATATCAGAATTACCAATAGGTGGTGGTGTTGCAAATTTACTCATAACTGAAGGTTAATCAAGTGCAGAGCTAGATGGCAGTTCCTTACATGTCCTCGTAGTTGAGGGCAAGACTTTAGTTTTTCGATCTCTCGGATTCCTCATAGTGATCAACATACGTAAATCCTAAGTGACTCACAGAACAGAGATATGCTTCGCCGGCAACGACGCCAGAAGAAGGTCTTGATAGCCCACAAGTATAGGGGATCGCAACAGTTTTCGAGGGTAGAGTATTCAACCCAAATTTGTTGGTTCGACACAAGGGTAAGCCAAAGAATATTCTCGAGTATTAGCAGTTGAGTTGTCAATTCAACCACACCTGAAAGACTTAGTATCTACCGCAGAGTTTCAATAGCAAAGTAGTGTGATAGTAACGGTAGCACCGGTAACAGTAGCAGTAGTGACAGCAGTAGCGGTAACAGTAGCAGTAGTGACAGCAGTGTAGGAATTGGATCGGTGATGGATAATTATGTTGGATGACATTCATCATGTAACAGTTATAACATAGGGTGATATGTAACTAGCTCCAGTTCGTCAATGTAATGTAGGCATGTATTCCATATTTAGTCATACATGCTTATGGAAAAGAACTTGCATGACATCTATTGTCCATCCCAACCGTGGCAGTGGAGTCCTAATGGAAACTAAGGGATATTAAGGTCTCCTTTTAATAGAGAACTGGAACAAAGCATTAGCGCATAGTGAATACATGAACTCCTCATACTATGGTCATCTCCGGGAGTGGTACCGTCTATTGTCACTCCGGGGTTGCCGGGTCATAACACATAGTAGGTGACTACAACTTGCAAGATAGGATGAAGAACACACATACATTGATGAAAACATAATAGGTTCAGATCTGAAATCATGGCACTCGGGCCCTAGTGACAAGCATTAAGCAGAGCAAAGTAGTAGCAACATAAATCTTAGAACATAGTGGATATTAGGGATCAAACCCCATCAAAACAAACTCGATTACATGATAGATCTCATCCAACCCATCACCGTCCAACAAGCCTATGATGATATTACTCACGAACGATGAAGAGCATCATGGAATTGGCGATGAAGGATGGTTGGTGATGACGACGGTGTTGATTTCCCCTCTCCGGAGCCCAAAACGGACTCCTGATCTGCCCTCCAGAGGAAGAACAGGTGGTGGCGGCAGCTCCGTGTCGTGAAACGCGATGAACTCTTCTCTCTTAATTTTTTCTCGGTGAGAGAGAATATATAGAGCTGGAGTTGGAGGCTGCGGAGCCACGAGTGCCTCACAAGCCTGCCAGGCGCGACCTAGGGGGGGCGCCTCCTGGGCTTGTGGGCTCCTGGCTCCACGTCTCCAGGTAATTCTTGCGCCAGTATTTTTTATATATTCCACAAAAAATCCTCATAAATTTCAAGGTCATTCCGAGAACTTTTATTTCTGTGCAAAAACAACACCATGGCAATTCTGCTGAAAACAACATTAGTCCGGGTTAGTTCCATTCAAATCATGCAAATTATAGTCCAAAACAAGGGCAAAAGAGTTTGGAAAAGTAGATACAATGGAGACGTATCACGGTGTTAAGCCGCTTTATCTCCCGCCTCGGTGAAAAGGCACTACCGCTCCATCGCCTGCTCAAACAAACCAAAAAATTTGAATGGACCGAAGAGGCAACAACAGACCTAGAGGAAACTAAAACATTGTTGGCCAGCAACCAAATACTGACAACACCCACGATGGGGGAACCAATGCTATTGTACATATCGGCCATGAACCAGGTTGTCAACACAGTAATCGTGGTCGAACGAGAAGCGGCAGAACACAAACTATGTGTTTGAAGTCCTCACCCCATGCAAGTCACGCTACTCTCACTAACAAAAGATCGCCTATACCATTTTCATGGCTTCACACAAGCTCCGACACTACTTTCAAGAGGGTTCGGTAACGGTAGCATCTGAGGTACCCTATGACGATATAATCAATAATAGGGACGCCACTGGACGCATAGCAAAATGGGCCATAGAACTATTACCGTTTAAAATTATATAAAAGCCACATCAAGCTATTAAATCTCAGGCGTTGGCTGACTTTCTAGTAGAATTGATGGAAGCATAACTCCCTAAAGAGTATAGCACATACTCCCATTGGACGATGTACTTTGATGGCTCCAAGATGCTAGCTGGCCTAGGGGCTGGTGTTATACTTATATCCCCCACTCGCGATAATATTGGACACATTCTACAAATCATGTATAATAAGTCCAACAATGCGGCCGAATACGAAGCTTTGCTACATGGCATAAGAACGACAACCTCGATGGGTGTACAAAGGCTGGAAGTACGAGGAGACTGGAACCTTGCTATCTCTCGAATCAATGGTCAATTTGATGACAAAAATCCAAAGATGGCAGCCTATCGGAATGCTATCCTCAAAATATTGGCTCGGTTCGAAGGCTTAGAGTTCCATCATGTCTCTAGGTACAATAATCAGGTCACCGATGTCCTTGCTCGCATGGGTGCCAAACGTGGCCCTGTCCCCAAAAATACATTCTTGGAATGGATATTTAAGCCTTCGTGGTATGGCAGGACGGGGAGGGGATACTTAAGCAACCAAGGAGGAGCACAGTGCTCCCCTACAGTCGAGCGAGATGATGAAACCATTGGTGGATCCACATTAAAGGAAAAGCTCTCAGCTCACGCGATCATAGATATAATTGCACCATGGACCATACCTTTTCTAGCTTACCTCCATTGCTAGGAAATCCCGATGACCAGACCGAAGCAAGACAGATAGTTTGACGATCCAAATCTTACAAGGTTCATGAAGGGGAACTTTATAGAAAAAACACTACCGGTGTCCTCCAGCGATGCATATCCGATGAGGAAGGTAAACAACTCTTGATTGAAATACATGCAGGTATGGGTGGCCATCATGCGGTGGCTAGAGCCCTGGTAGGCAAGGCATTCTGAGCTGGTTCCTTTTGGTCAACAGCTCGAGCGGACGCTCATGCTTGTCAAGCATTGTGTTGGATGTCAACTCTTCGCAAACGAGAGTCACATGCTTGCAACGACTCTTCGGACAATACCGATCACTTGTCCGTTCGCGGTCTGGGGGCTGGATATGGTAGGGTCTCCGAAAGGAGGATCCAAGAAGAAGAAATACTTACTGGTTATGGTTGATAAATTCACAAAGTGGATAGAAGCCAAACCAGTAACTTCTGCCAAATCCGGCCCGGTCATTACATTTATATCCAACGTGGTTCACCATTATAGTGTTCCACATAGCATAATCACGGATAATGTCTCCAATTTTATAGCCCAGGAGGTTAAAGATTGGTGCGCGAATTTGGGCATTAAGCTCATCTACGCCTTCATCTACCACCCAAAGACAAATTAGCAGGTCGAACGAGCTAATGGTCTCATTATCAGCGGCATTAAGCCTCGACTAGTTCAGTCTCTTAAAGAGTCTGATTGTCATTGGGTAGAGGAGCTTGACTCTGTATTATTGGGCATGCGAACAACTCCTAATAGATCAACAGGCTACACATAATTTTTATGGTGTATGGGGCAGAGGAAGTCCTCCCGAGCGACATTATCCATGATTCACCTAGAGTGCACATATAAAAGGAAAAGGAAGACGGGTTAGATCGGTAGGAAGACTGAAATGCATTAGAAGAGGACTGCAACATAGCCTTGACATGGTCCACCTTCTATCAACAATAGATCCGACACTATCAGAGCAATGAAGTTCGGACCAAGACTTACAACATGGGTGACCTTGTGCTGCGCCTCCCCAGAAAAAAAATAACAAACTTGTACTCAAATGGAAGGGTCCTTTCATCATCAGCGATGTGCTAATATGAGGGGCATATCATCGCTGCAATGCGTACGAAAACCATCTTGAACCAAACCCCTGGTATGCGGCTCGTCTTTGGTGTTCCTATAGCTAAGCCGACACAGTTATATTTATCTACTTCCTCGTCATTTTTTCAAACACTTTTTTGATATCTTTTCCTCTTTTAGAAGGGGCTTAGTGTATCCCAGCTAATGTTTGGATTAACCGAATTATGCCCGTGAAATAGTTAATTTCTATAGGCACGTGGGGGCTTTGTAAAGCCGATAATAATACAATTATTCCTACGTAGTGTGTGTTTCCTTTCCTTACTTCAAAGCCTCAATATGCACTGAATTTGACTTAAGATTTTGCCAAGATGGGTTGCCTGGCTCATGTGTTTATCCTCTATGTTCCCGATTGTTCAACTAGAGGATGAAGGGAGGACCTGTGCGATTGTTACGACCGGGTAATTTGGATATGTACCTCAGACGGGTGAAGCCAAAAGCTAGGGTTCTTAAATGACAAAATTGGTCTAGCAAAGGAAGGTAAATCAAAAATAATTCGGCGGATAACACGAAGGGATAAAATACCCGAACATGTATTAGATCCATATAAACGAATGCTCAAAAAACCTCAAGAAATAAACCTATAAAGGAACTATCTATCTGGTAGCACCAATTTGCCGGATTGCCTAGTTCCCCGAAGTTTTTACTGCTTTTATCAGTCATATAGTATGGAAGACTTACTGATGATTATATGGGAAGGTAAGCGGATGGTCGGTTAAGATGGAATTTACACATCGGACAGAGAGTTCCAAAAACTCAGTCTCATCCAATCATGCGGTAGGCTGCTGATCTAAGTTATCTATTATTACATCTAGGTGGCAATCTTGTTGCAAAAAATGTGCAGTGGGCATCACTTGATCATAAACCAGGTGAAGTGGCACTTATTTACCATCGGGCCTAACCTGTCCAAGTCGTGCCAGTTCTTAGGGATTGAGCTTTGTAAACCTTGTCTTCACCATTGCCCACGCTTCTCGAGCACCCTCTCGGCAGGCCTAGGTCTTCCACAGCTCAAATCGGTTCCGAGCCCCTTTAAAGTGCTCGGCCAGTTCCGACATCCTTTTCTGGGGTGTCTCTGACGACCATAAAGCTTTTAACATGCTTCTCATCGCCTTGCGGCAACGCCCATAGCTACGGGACAAATCTTTTAATATATCATCGTTAAACGAGCTCGTTTCTTCTTCAGGGCGTTTGTTCAAGAGTGTCGCGCCAAAGGAATTGGACTATTGATCAAATTTCAAATGTCCTGTCAATATATTCACACAATTCGGCATGTTACTTACCAAATATTCCACCTTTCAACTTCTTGTTTTCATGAGTGGCTTGCCCTAATTGAGCCTTTAGACTTCCAGTGTGGTTTATATATTCTTTATTTTCCACCTCAAGATTCTTGTTCTCATCTATACTTCAGCATAGGGACTTGCAGTTGGCCTCGTGTTAAGATTCGACGTGTCTTTGCAATTCTTTGGACGTTTCAAGATCTTTTTGCAATTGGCCTATGGATTTAGCCGCTACAAAGAAATGCTTTCCTTTTAAACAAGGGGGCTATATGAGAACTATATATATGATGTCAAAACCTCTTACCATGTGCACGTTTGGTGAAACTTTTCACTTGTTCCACTTCAGCTTTTGCAGCTTCGAGTTGTGATCGATAAGACCCGATCTATTGGGATAGTTCTTTCTTTTTGTCCCTCGTAGCCTACAAAGCGTGTCGACACGTAGTATTAGACCCTCGGATTGGTCATGTTGCCCAATTGAGGATCAAGGGCTGATAGCTGGGAATATATACACAAAAACAGAGAAAAATCTGAATACATACCTTAAGGCTTTCCGACATACGGCTGGCTATTCCTTCGAGTCCTGCTAGGGATGCTCTGAGGTGCGCGTCGACCGAACTCAAGGCATTAAACTCTTTTTAGGTAATCTCAGGATTGTGTATGGACTCTTTCCTTTGATGATGGTTCATTACGCTGTCCCCTTCAGATTTTGTAACTGAAACATCATCATATTCCTCGGCGGTTTGACTTGTACAAAGAAAATCAATAAGATTTACCGATGAACATCATTTAATCTCTACGTCATTTTTATGAATGCAACTGGGAAACGTTCTTTGTAAAAATTCTCTCATAGCTCTAAGCATAGCGGTTCTTTTCTTACTTTCATCAATGGAAACATATAAATATTTAATTGATTCATTAATATCAATCTTAGGAAAAAAATATTCTTGAGATTTTCTACGTCATGCAAAATTCTATCAATGCTTCTAGAAATATCATCAATCTTATTTAACGTTTCTTCTATCGTGGTATTGAAAGCTTTTTGCACATTGATAAATTCCTCTATATTACTCTCAAGATCACAGGGTATCCTACCATTATTATTATGGGAATTACCATAGGAATTACCATAATTATTTGAAGAACTTCCAGGATACCACCTAGGATTAAAATTGTTCCTATAAGGATTATTATTGAAGTTGCTTCTCGAGACAAAATTCACATGTACGGGGTCATTGTTTTTCTCAATCAAAGTAGACAAAGGCACATCATTAGTATTAATAGGACCATGTTTACTAGCAACCAATTTCATAAGAGTATCAACTTTAACACTCAAAGCATCAATTTCTTCAATAGAATTAACTTTTTTACTAGTAGGATCTCTTTGAGTATGCCATTGTGAATAATTAGCCATAGTAATATCAAGTAATTTAGTAGCATCACCCAAAGTAATTTCCGTAAACTAACACCCATGACAAAATCTAAAAGATTTCTAGAAACAAAATTCAACCCCGCATAAAAATATTATGATCATCCACAAATTTAAACCATGAGTTGGGCAATTTGTTATCATCAATTTCATCCTTTCCAAAGATTGGGCACCATGCTCATGCTCAAGTTGTTTAGAATTCATAATCTGATTTCTAAGAGAAATAACTTTTGCAGGCGGGAAGTACTTCGTGACAACAACATCTTTTTACTTGTTGCATGGGAAAGAAGAGAACCAAATTTTAGCACGATCACACAAAGAGAACGGAAACAATTTCATCTGAACAATATCATTGTCCACATCTTTCTTTTTCGGCATATCACAGGATTCTACGAAAGTGTTAAGATGGGACGCGACATTCCCATTAGGAGTACTGGAAAATTTCTCCTTCATAACAAGATTCAGCAAAGCGGCATTAAGATCACAAGACTCCACACTAGTGGCATAAGGAGCAATGGGGGTGCTAATAAAATCATTGTTATTGTTATTGGAAAAATCACACAACTTATTGTTTTCTTGAGTCACCGTGACTACGCAAACAAGAACACAAGCAAACAAGAGATCTGGCAAGAAAACGACAAATAGAAAAAGGCAAATTTTGTGAAGCGGGGAGAGGAAAATGAGAGGCAAATGGTAATTGCAAGGATATGAGGGTTTGTGTGTAGGAACCTGATAGATCTTGACTTGATCTTCCCCGACAACGGTGCTAGAAAAGCCTTGACTCCCTGCTGATGCGTTGGTTTTTCCCTCCAAGATGAAAGGGTGGTGTAGCACAGTGACGACAAGTATTTCCTTAGTTGTGAAACCAAGTTATCAATCTGGTAGGAAGATGCACAAGACTATGTAAGCGGTACCTGCACACAAATAAGAAATCCTCGCAACCCAACGCAACAAGGTAATGTAAAAGGTAGATTGATAGATGCAAATAAAGTGATAGCAGATAAAATGCAGCAATGTATTTTTGGGTTTTTGATAATATGGATCTGAAAATAAAAGAGCAAGTAAATAGAATCGCGAATAGGAAACTAGAGATTGCAAATAGATGATGTGAAATAGTCCTGGGGCCCGTAGGTTTCACTAGTGGATTCTCTCGAGAAAATAGCAAACAGTGGGTAGAGAAATTACTGTTGGGCAATTGATAGAACATCGAATAATTATGATGATATCCAAGACAATGATCATGTATATAGGCATCACTTCCAAGACAAGTAGACCAAATTCTGCCTGCATCTACTTATATTACTCCACACATCGACCGCTATCCAGCATGCATCTAGTGTATTAAGTTCATCGAGAAATGGAGTAATGCCTTGAGAACAATGACATGATGTAGACAAGATCAATTCATGTAGGAATATACCCCATCGTTTTATCCTTAATGTCAATGTTACATGCGTGCCATGTTTATTTCTGTCAGTGAGATCGAACACGCAAGATCGAACCCATCACAAAGCACCTCTTCCCATTGCAAGATAAAAGATCAAGTTGGCTAGGCAAAAATCCAATATCAGAGAAGAAATACAAGGCTATAATAATCAAGCATGAATACAATTTCATAGATATGATTACAATCTCACAATTCATGGGATCCCAACAAACACACCACAAAATAAAGAGTTACATCATATGAATCTCCAAGAGACCATTGTATTGAGAAGCAAAATGAGAGAGAAAGCCATCTAGCTACTGCCTACGGACCCGTAGGTCTGGTATGAACTACTCATGCATCATTGGAGGAGCACCAATGAGGATGATGAACCCCTCCGTGACCGTGTTCCTCTCAGGCACATGCTCTAGATTGGATTTTGTGGCTTTTGGAACTTGCGGCCGCTGAAACAATTTTTCGCCGACTCCTCTAGGGTTTTTGGAATATCTAGGTATTTATAGAGCTCAAAAGCGGTGGAGGAGGCGTCCGTGGCACCCACTAGACACCAGGCCACACGAGGGGCCCTGGGCGCTCCCTGGTAGATAGTGGGCCGCGTGGGCCTCCTCTGGTGATCATCCTTGGCTCCCAAGTTTCCTTGTGGTCCAAAAAATCTCCATAAAGTTTCCTGGCATTTGGACTTCATGTGATATTGATTTTTTGCGAAGGAAAAAACAAAAAAACAACAACTCGCACTGTGCACTATGTCAATAGGTTAGTCCCAAAAATTGATATAAAGTTGCTATAAAATGATCATAAAACATCCAAGAATGATAACACAACAAGAAGGAACAATAAAAAATTATAGATATGTTTAAGACGTACCAATGTTAAAATAAAGTCTCCCCTAGGATCTATGATGAACTCCAGGTTCCCAAATCGAATCTCATAATTGGGGGTGAAACTTCCAACATGGTCCACATGACCGGTGGGATCTGCGTGCAGCACAACACTGCCGAACGTGAAGACCTGCCCTGGGACAAACATATCCCCGATGTGGATACCGTCGTCGGTTATGATGCGAGCCGTGGATCATTCTCATGATCGAGCAATGGAGCTCTCAATTAAAGCGCCGATGTTGGTGTCAAAACCTGTCGATCTCGAGTAGTGGTCCGAACTGTGGATCTAAGGTCGATGGGTAACAGGAGAAAATGGGGACAGTGTTTTACCCAGGTTTGGGCCTTCTTGATGGAGATAAAACCCTACGTCCTGCTCTTGTTGTTAATTATGAGGTAGTACCGAGTACAAAGTTGATCTAGTGTGAGATTGATGTTGTGGTCTAATCCCTAATCGTGATAGTCTTGACCTTGCCTATTAGCTACGACCCCTGGCTTATAGACGCCAGGGGTGTCGAGGTTTATACAATGCATGTTACAACAGGGAAGGTACATGTCAACACATATATCTCCCTGGATTGCATGCCAAGTCTTGGAAGAGTCCATCTGGAACCTAACACTTCTGTGAATGATCGAACTGGCCAGAGAGTCCGACCCATATGGACAGGTAGGCATCCCAAGAACCCCCTAATCGCGGACCCCCTCAGCCACATTTCTACACCGTTGCTACTCTGTTACTTGTTACTTGTTACAAATTATCTTGCTACAAAACTATATATCATTGTTACTTACAACACTTGCAGAGAATACCTTTCTGAAAACCGCTTGTCATTTCCCTTTGACACTCTTACTTATTGAAAGGACTACAATTGATCCCCTATACTTGTGGGCCGTCAATACTCTTTCTAGCCGCCGTTTCCTGGGAGACAAGCGCCTTTGGTTTATCCGAGGATGGAGTTCAAAACAAGGTACTCCATTTATCTTTGGAGGGAAAGACCTTGATTCGGTACACACTACTGGATGACGCTAGAACATGTGACTCGAATCACTGAAGCTGGAATTTCACCACAAGTTTTTAATAGCAATAGTAGTAGTAACTTAAAAAATCAATGTCAAGAAAGCCTATGCATTGGATAAGAGATGGACAAGTATGTTTGATGGCATTCATTATGTAACAATCACAACCTAGAGCGACAGAGAACTAGCTCCAATTCATCAATGTAATGTAGGTATGTATTTCGTATATAGTCATATGTGCTCATAATAATAACTTACATGACATTTTTTTCTCCTACCCTCCCGTGGTAGCAAGGTCCATAACGAATTCTTAGGGATATTAAGGCCTCCTTTTAATAAAAATCCGGAACAAAGAAGTAATACATAGTGAATACATGAACTCAATTTCTATTGAGGTCCATATTACGGTCATCACCGGAGATGATCCCAATTTCTATCACTTTGGGGTGTACGGATCACAACACATAATAGGTGCATATAACTTATAAGATAGAATCCAAAACAATCTCTTATTCGTAGGCTCAAAATATGTTCAAATCTGAAATCATGGCACTCGGGCCCTAGTGACAAGCATTAAGCATGGCAAATTCGTAGCAACATTAATTTCAGAACATAGTGGATACTAGGATTCAAGCTCTAACAGATTGATTTGATTACATGAAAAATATCATCCAACCCCATCACCATCCAACAAGCGAACAAAAGAATAACTCACTCCCGGTCATGGACAAGGGTTGGTGATGACGACGACAACAAACCCCCCTCTTCGGAACTCCAACCGGACTCGAGATCAGCCCTCCCGAGGACGAATAGGATAAGGCGCCGGCTCCATATCCTAACAATGTAAGTTTCTCTCTGATTTTTTCTCCGCAAAATAGTACTTATGGAATTGGAATTAGGTCTGTCGGAGGCTCGAGGGGCCCGCGAGCTCATGGGGCACGCACTCGTGGATTCTTGGTGGGTCTATTGCAGTAACTTATTTCGCAAATATTTTCTATATATTCTGGAAAAAAAATCTCCACTAATTTGTAACTCAATCTAAGAAAAAAATCTACAGAAAAATAACTCCATGATAGTTATGATGAAAACAACACTAGTACGGGTTAGTTTCATTCAAATCATGCAAATTAGAGTCTAAAACAAGAGCAAAAGTGTTTGCAAAAGTAGTTACGTTTGGGACGTATCAACTCCCCCAAGCTTAACTTAATGCTTCTCCTCAATCATTTGGTTGAGAAACTAAAAGTGATAAAGGAAGCCTTTACAAACTCTTTTGTTCTCATTGTTGTATATATGCTTAACTAGTGTTCAAGTTTCATCAAAGATTATAAACTAACCATATCAATGATAACACGTAGGTATCATATTTACTCATGCCAATAACATAACTAACTAGCAAGCAATAGTAAGATATCTCAGATATCAACAGTTTGTCAAACCAATCATGATATAATATGATAACATGGTATCTCGCTAGCCCTTTTCTAAGACCACAAAACATAAATGAGAACACCTGCGAGGTTCGAGCAACGACTAAACATTGTAATTCAGGGTAGAAGAGATCGAGTCATGCTTACATCCAACATTAACTATACTCAATGCATAAAAATCACAATAGAACTCTCGGGACTAGTGCTTTGATGAGAACATGATAACTCAACAATAAAAGTAAATAACAGGAAAGTAAATAGAAGGGCCCTTCGCACAAGGAAGCATTAATTTGCAGCGGTGCTAGAGCTCAGGGTTTACAAACACAGATGAAAGTATAAGTTTGGGCGGTGAGCTTTTCCTGTCAACGTCATGACAAATGACTTCGGTAGCCTCCATGCTAAACGCATTATTAACGGTTCCCAAGAGGAATTGTAAAGTTTACTCCCTCCACCATACATACACAAGCCAAGGCAAGCCCAATTAATGGGTGACAACCAAAAAACAAATTTTCGTGGGAGTTTGTTTAATTTATTTTTGATTATGCAAGATTGGGTATCCTTTTTACTAGCCTCTCTCATGCAATGATTCGTGAATAAACACCCTTCTTGAGAATAACCCGCTTAGCATGGAAGATACCGACAACTCCATGATAGGTACCAGCACACAAAATGTATGTTTATTTGGACGTTTATGTAACATCCGAAATTTTGGAATGTTAAAATAATTATTAGATTGTTTGTTTGTTTGCTCGAGTGATTGAAACTTGTGTGAAATTTGAAACTTTTCAAAAAAACTTTTGAATGAGAGGGAATAAAATGACTTTCCCCATCTCCGATGAATTCAAATTCAATCTTTTAAAAGCAATGAGAGAAGATGACATGACTTCTTCAACTATAAAGAATTTGAATGGAGCTGGCATTTGAATTTCCTTTGATTTTAATTTGCAAATTCTATTTTTCCCTCCGCTCAAGAAATGCCGGGGAATAATATTCTGTCAAACAGAAAAGAGAGGAGGAACATGACCCTCCAAAGCCAGGGGCATTTGTTGAAGTATTTTGAGCCAAGGAAACAAAATTTAATTTGAGAAAATAATTGCAAAAACAAATAATGCTTTTATGGATTTTTTTTGGAAAAACATTTTTTTAAGTTTTTATTTTTGCCGTGGAAAAATGCCCATCATTTAGATTTTATTTTTCTGATAATTTTAGTATATAGAAACTCTATATTCCGAATTGATTTGATTTCCCTTTTATCGTTTTAGTTTCCTAGTTTTGAAAAAGGAAAGAAATCGTGTTTAAATGGAAATAAACGGTGGCCCATTAAGACCTTTCCAAAAACTGGCCCAACATGATCTTCTTCTTCCTCTATCTCCTTCCTCACGTGCACAGGACCTTCCTTAGCCACGGACAGGGAAATCCTCCCTTCCGGATCTCCCTCTCCCTTCCATCCCAGCTCCTCCCGAGCCCCCTATAAGAACCCACCCGGACGCCATTTTCCCAAAGAGACGCCACCCTCATCGCCTCTAGCCGCCGGCCACCTCGCCGGAGTAACCCTGCCGCGGTGGAGTCCACGAGCTCCCTGCCGACCTCCCCATGGCCCCTACCCTCGCTGCACCGCACCCCTGCGCGCCCCACCCCTCCTCCGCCGATTCCCCACCCCGCCGGCGACCTCCCCACCTCGCCGGAGTTCTTCCTCTGTGTCACCCATGGTGAGATTCACGAAATCCCGTATTGCAGTTTTTTCAGAAAATTGCAATCTTAGAAAATTCATATCTATTAGTCTATAATTCCGAATTAGGCGATTATATTTTCCTTGGATCACAAATTTTATGTAGTTTCTGTAGATATATAACTTGTCTATGTTTGGATTTATAAAAATTGAGTTAGATCAGATTTGAATTAAAGCTTGTTTTGCTTATTCCGGGAGTTTAAAATAGATTTTAATTTGATTCTTTTTGTTGCTGCTTCCTATTGATCATATAATTCAGTAGTTTAAGTTTCAATTTTTTTTATATATTTTTACTTAGGGTTTTAAGCAAAACAAATTCTGTTTTAGCCTTTTTTGTTTTCTTGCTATTTCTTTTGTATTAATTGTTCTTAATTTGTTTTTTTTGTAATTGTGACAAGTTATATTTTGTTTTCTGATATTTACCAGTAACTTTTAAACAACAACAAAATTTTATTTTATTTATTCTTATTTGTTTGCATGGAATCAATTCTAGTTCTATACAAACTTGCGAATTGATTGCATTGCTAGATTGATTTCCTATTTTGAAAATACTTATAAAATAATATTGTTTTGTAAATTTTACTTCTGTTATATTAGTTATTTTATATTTTGTTTTATGTTATTTTTTGTATTTTAGTGTTTTATTTTCAGTTAGGACAAAAACTATATAGTGTTTGATGTAGTAGAAGGCTTCCTAGCTTCTTTGAAGTTTCCTTTGGATTTTTATCCGCTCTCTCTTATTGATTTTTGATTGCATCAACTTTTATTGCTGTTTCTTAATTGATTGCTAGAATGATTGCTAGTGTGAGTGCATATGTGAATATTATGTTTGATTATATAGATTTCATCGGAGAGTGACGAATAGTTCTATCACGTATTTCTCGAGAACGAAAATTCTTCTTCAGCAACATCACCAGGCAAGTCATTTGATCATGTATCACCTATGTTTTATGCATCGTAGTTCTACCATCCTATGCCCATTTGCATGCTCACTAGGTACTTGGAAATTATGGTTACGTATTGTAGTATCATGTGGTAGGCACCCAACAACCCCGTTACATGGCCCGGGACGACAAATTTCATATTGCTATGCTTGAGTAGACGGGATTATGGTTGAGAGTTTATCACGAGTGATGCGAGAATAATTTAATAACCAAGACCGGTTAATTTAAGACTTTTCAAGACCTCGGACGCAATGCAACTCTGGGTGAAGGACGGTTGACCGGCTCCCTGGAGAAACCAGTGGATGACCCGGGATGCTGGGGACGGCCATGACATCCTGCGGAAAGCTTCACCCAGACTCAAAGAGACGGCCGGATATTTTCAAGACCCAAGGCTTACCTGCACAGCCACAAGTCATTATGGGCTCTGGCTTGGTTGGACAACGCGGTGACTCTGGACAGGCGGTGCTAGCAGATGTAGAAGAACGGTAGGAATGGATGGGCACTGACAGGGATTCAGAGGGACCCGTTGAAAGACCATGTTTTGATCATCTGGTCTTCAAACACCCTGAAGTGCAAGGACATACTTGGAGGCGATCAAATCTTGTGGGGAACGTGTGCAAAACTCTGGGGAGTACTCAAACCTAACCGATTAGCCGTGTCCACGGTCATGGACAAATTGAGCCAAAGGAACTGAAGTTATCTGGATTTCTCAACACCATTAAATATATTTGATGAGGGTAGTTATTGACAACTCGGGTACGAGAACTGGTTGGCGGAACCATCTCGTTAACAACCAACAATGTAGTAACATTTTGCTTTTAGCCCCCTCTTGATGTAGGAGAAAACTTGCTTTTCGCTAAAAACTTATAGCCCCACTTGCCATATATGCATATAGTATAGATGATTACTTTTCACCCCTCTCTTATGTGACTTGCCGTCATATTCAATATGCTGACCTACACGGCTGCAACGTCTTATGTTGTAGATATTTTTCTTCGACGAGTAAGAGTACGATTCAGGGTTACGGTCTACACTCAACTTGCCGTTGGTGTTTATTGGGACTCCAGTCCCTTGACCGCTTCCGCTGAGATATTTAAGGTATATATCATTTTTACGCTATTTTACATGTGATTGCACTTTTATATATACATTGATGTATTGTGTGTGCCAGCATACTGATCCAGGGATGGCACAGAAACACAGAGGCTTGACTCGTCTTGAGTCGGGTCGCTACAGTTTAGAGGTGGCACATGCAAGATTACTTGGAAGGGCAGGGTAATACCGCATATATGTAGATATGGTGGACTGATACATCTCCAACATATTTATAATTTTTGATTGTTCCATGTTGTTATATTATCCTTCTTGGATATTTTATGATCATTTTATTGCAACTTTATATCATTTTTTGGGACTAACCTATTGACATAGTGCCCGGTGCTAGTTCCTATTTTTTGTTGTTTTTTCTATGCTGAAAATCCATATCTCACGAGGTCCAATTTCCATGAAACTTTACAGAGATTTTTTGGACGAGAAGGAAACTTGGGAACCAAGAATGAGCAGTAGAAGAGAACAAGGGGGCCAGTAGACATCAGGGCGCGCTAGAGCCCCCTAGCACGACCTGGTGTCTAGTGCTGGCCTCGGGCACCCCCTCCACCGCCTCTAAGCTCTATAAATACCCTAGTATTTACAAAACTCTAGAGGAGTCGAGAAAAAATCATTTGAGCCGCCGCAAGTTCGAGAGCCACGATAACCAATCTAGAGTCCGTTCCAGAGAGGAACACGACCACCGAGGGGTTCACCATCCTCATTGGTGCTCCTTCGATGATGCGTGAGTAGTTCATATCAGACCTACGAGTCTGTAGGTAGTAGCTAGATGACTTTCTCTCTCATTTTGTTTCTCGAAATAATGGTCTCTTAGAGATCCATATGATGTAACTCTTTCTTTTGCAGTGTGTTTGTTGGGATCCAATGAATTGTGAGATTATGATTAGATTTATGAAAAAATATTCATGGTTGATTATTATAGCCTCGTATTTATTCTTCGATATTTGGTTTTTGTCTGGCCAACTTGATCTTTTATCTTGCCATGGGAAGAGGTGCGTTGTGATGGGTTCGATCTTGCGGTTCTCAATCTCAATGACAAAAAGAGACATGACACACATGTATCATTGCTATCAAGGATAAAACGATGGGATCTATTCATACATGAATAGATCTTGTCTACATCATTCCATCATTCTTAAGGCATTACTCCATTTCTCCATGAACTCAATACACTAGATGATGTTGGATAGCAGTCGATGTGTGGAGTAATAGAAGTAGATGCAGGCAAAAGTCGCTCTACTTATCTTGGACGTGATGCCTACATACATGATCATTGTCTTGAATATCATCATAATTATTCACTTTTCTATCAATTGCCCAAGAGTAATTTTTCTACCCATCGTTTGCTATTTCTCGAGAGAAGCCACTAGTGAAAGCTACGGCCCCCGAGTCTAATTCACATTATCTATTCACAATCTCTACTTTGCAATTTGATTTTCTATTTGATTTTCCCTTTTGTTTTCAGATCTATATTATCAAAAAACCAAAAAATACCTTGATGTGTTCTATTTTCTATCACTCTTATTTGCATCTATCAATCTATCCTCACTTTACCCACGAGGGATTGACAACCCCTCCACGCGTTGGGTTGCGAGGTTTTTCTATTTGTGTATAGGTGTTGTTTACATAGTCGTGTGGATCTTCCTAATGGATATACCTTGGTTTCTTAACTGAGGGAAATACTTGTCGTCGTTATGCTACATCACCCTTTTTGCTTGGAGGGAAACCAACGCATCTGCGAGCCTAAGCATGGACTCATGTGGAACAACTTTGATTTAAGGACTTTGGATGCGCTAACATCATTCCCCCTTAGTACAAGTGAAGGCTAGCAAATATATTGAGAAGCGACCAACTAGAGATATGTGTAGGATATAAACAATTTGAACATAAATTTCATGAAGGTTGCATTGCGAAAAATTAATAGTGAATACGAGCATGTGTAGGATATAAACAATCTGAACATAAATATGTGTAGGATATATTGAGAAACATCATTCCCCCTTAAAATGGTCAGTTATGCATTGCGAAAAATTAATAGTGAATACGAGCATGTGTAGGATATAAACAATCTAAACATAAATATCATGAAGGCTGCATTGGTTTTGAATCAACTACATGTTTGCACATGTGCAAGTCAAGCTACTTAAATTACTCAGAGGAGGATACCATTCTACCATATTACATAATAACCATTTTAACGCATATTTGCACAAGATAACTCATTATCCACTCCTAGCTATTTAAGCATGGCATGAGCAACTATGATCTGTAATTGTCATCACAAACATGTTTACTCATAATATGTTGAATCAAGATAGATTGAGCTAAACTTATTTACAAAAACAAGGAACAAGAAGAGTTCATACCAACTTTCTTTAGCGCAATCACTTCACAAAATCATCTTCATTACCGCGTTTCACTTGCATGACCAAACAATGTGAAAATAACAGTAGTGCAAGTGTGCCTTGGACTAAGATGGAATCTATGAAACAACTTATTCAAAGAAGAAGACATTGTAACATTGGCTCTTTTGTTGGATCAACAATATTGCATAAGAGAGCCATTCAACAATTCTAGCACGGTCTTCTTCACACGAAGAATCAAGAAAATGAAAAGAATTTCAAAGAAACACACTGAATGTTTGTGGAGTTTTTTCTTTTTTATGAACAAAGAAAACAACATAAAGGAAAAACATGAATGAGATAATCTACTTATGTGGTATACTCCCAAGAAGCAAAAGAAGAATAAGAAATCTATTTTTGGGTTTTCCTTTTAATGCAACATGCTAGAAAGAAAATAAAGAAAAACAACAAAGAAGAAAGTAATATTCTTGGGTTTTCAAAGTTCTTCATAGACACAAAAGAAAGCAAAAATAAAACATGGATATACAATTAAAAAGGATGAACATCGACAACTGGAATGAATGTGTGGTACATGAATGTAATGTCACTCAGAGATGTGTACTCCCCCAAGCTTAGGGTTTTGGCCGAAAAAGTTCTATGGCCATTGTTGGCCTGGATAGAACCCGTGGAGAGAGTTCAGGTTATACTTCATTGCTGCAGCAAGCACCTGGTTGGCTGCAACACTATAGCGGGTGTTCTCCTCGGCTGCCTCTAATACATCTCAAATATATCTACTATTGAAAACACATTTGCTCTTGTTTTGGACTCTAATTTTCATGTTTTGAATGAAACTAACCCAGACTAATGCTACTTTCAGCAGAACTATCATGGTGTTGTTTTTGTGCAGAAATAAAAGTTCTTGGATTGAGCTAAAATGTTATAGAGAACATTTTTGTATTTAATAAAAAATACTCACCTCCATATATACCGAAGGAGGTTCACCCAAGACACACAACCTTGCTGGGTGCCCCCCTAGGGAACGCCCACCAAGCTTGTGGGTCCCTTGTGACCTTGGCAGGCCAAACTCCAACGCTATAAGCACCATTTCATGGAGAGAGAAAATCAAGGATAAACTTTCATCGCATTTTATGAGACAGAGCTGTAACCTTCTCCTGTTCTTCCTCTCGAGGGATGATCCAGACTGCATTTGGAGCTACGAAGAGGGGGATTCACTAGTACCGTTACCTCCTATACAACAAGTTTTTACGAAAAAGTTTTAAACGTATGAGAAGTCATGCCTGTCCCACGCGTTATGTCTCGATGTTACGTTTATGATCCGTGAGACATCCGAAACGATTATGCCGCTATAGTCGTGTGGAAAAGGTGGATATCACAAACATTTAATCTACTGATGTGTTTGTGATATGTGCGTTATCGCACACGGTTCAAGAATGTAAAATGTGTGCGGTGCCTCTACTATTACCAACGTGTCCATTTTCATAACTGTGTGCGATAGGTATTCCTATCACATACGAGCTCCATATATCTATTGTCTTATTTTTTTCCAATATTACACATGCATACAAGTTTGAAATGTTTTCCATGTTACCATGAATCGCACACCCATATGAGAAGAAACTGTGTGTGCATCCGTCGACCATTGCAAACATTTCACGTCAAAAACCGTCTATTTTTTCTAACCGTGTGTAGAGTATTTAATTTGCTGCTATTTAATTTAATTTTCCTCATAATTTATTATTAGACTGGGAAATTTGTAAATATGAAACGTGGAATTCAAATTCTCAGCATCATAGTTCAACAACCAATCCACAAATAAAATTCTCATTACAATATTTTCAGTAATTACAGGATTAGGCAGCAATTAACCACGATGAACTACAATATTTAGAGGAGGTAAAGGTGAAGAGACAATTGTAAATCATTTTGTCTACTCATGGTGTTGAAGAAGCGCAAAGCCCATAATGTGCCCTATTGCATGCCATAGGCACGAACAAATTTTGTCCTTCCCCTTGTGACGATCGCTCGCCCATCCTTCACCGCCTTCACGAAGACTTCTAGACCATTATAATGGCATTATGAATTATATACTTTAAATTTAGTTTCCTCCACTCTAATCATGTAGTTTGCAAGGTAATCATCAATAAATTGCTTCGGAAACAACTGGAAAGAGAAAACTTTCACATGCTCATGTCTAATAGAGTAACTCATTGTGGGAGGGGGGAAAAGGCATCACATTACTTACCATCCTAAAGTTCACTGTTGTCTTGGACAAAGTGTAAAGAAACAGATTAATTCCCCTCACCCATCTCTTTTGCCTAACAATATTTCTTAGATTCCTCACTTGACGCTTGTTCATGAATATCTCATTGCCCCATACAAAAAATGGATTGAAGTGTGGATCGGTACCACTGATATATGTACCTACAGGCAACAAGTAAATGTTAGAAGCTAAACTGTAATAGCACAAATGATGTAAAATACAACTACCTACATTCCTAAGTACAAGTATTTTTAGAGATTTCTATATGAACTACATACAGATGTATATAGACATAGTTTAGATTAGAATGTAGATTCACTCATTTTGCTCCGTATGTAGTATATATTGGAATCTCTAAAAATACTTATATTTCGGAACGGATGGTTTATAAGACATGGGATGCAGTTAACCTCGACAGCAAACAACAACATCGCCCATTTTAGCCCTGAGTAAGTACATGGAAAGGCAATGTTAACTACAACAGGGTTAACATCCACCAAAAATAGCAAATGGTAATTAGACGACAACATCTATAGTCATATCTTCATTGTGAAAGAGTACCACGGTACTAATGGGACGATTAGAAAATGGACAGAATTGTTTACTACAACAAGCACGTTTCACTACACACAACCATATAGCCATTGGAACTGGTACTGAACTACTGATAAAATTAAATTGACAAAGTTAAACATCACAAGGCAAGCCCTGCTAGAGCATAGAATGGCCCTGTTCTCTAGAAAAGGGCAGGGAAAGTAGATAAGATGGGTTAGGCGATGTTTACTATAACATGCTTTATACATCAACCGTACACAACATGGCCATTGTAATTGGTATTGGTAAGATTGAACTGGTCAATTCATACTTGGTAAGTCCTGAGGGGTAATTGCTGGGGCACTTCATATGGGCAAGAGCCCGACCCAAGTCGACCACAGTGGAGGTGAGATGTTCCTCCGGGTCGAAGCGTGGCTCACGGCCGCTGACATGTGTACCTACAAGAAGCAAGTAAACTTTACAAGTTTAACTACAATTGCAAAAATGATGTGAAATAATGTAGACATGGGATGCAGCTAAGCTCGATTTCAAACAACAACATCGCCCATTATGGCCTTGCGTAAGTACATGGAAAGGCATGTTACCTACAATAGGGTTAGCATCCACAAAAAATAGCAAATGGAAATAAAACGACAACATGTGTGGTGTATCTTCATTGAAGAGAGTAGGACGGTAGCAAAGGGATAGATTAAAAAATGCATACAACTGTTAATTGCAACACACTTAATAGCATCCTAAGTCATGTTTTGTAAGTTTGTAGCTATTATTGGTGAAATTTGATTGGACAATTCATACATGAACATCACAAGTGTGCAATACTGAAAATAACAATACCCTTTTAACTACATGCAACCTAGTATAACCGACGAAACTGGTACTGAGAAAAATGCAATTGACAGAGTTAAACATCACAAGGCAAGTATTGCCATAGCAGAAAATGGCCCTTTTGTCTATAAAAAGGTAGGAAAATTAGCTAAGACATGTTAATAGATGCGATAGAATGATGAACTCCTAGGTTCAACTCCACAACACGAAGTGGGAGGCTCCCAAGCGACACCTAACCAATCTCCAAGGCACCACCCTCCAAAAGGTAATAGATGCGATAGAATGATGAACTCCTTGCTCTTGTTCTTCAAAAGATAGTCTCCTCAATACTAAATCACTCTCTCACAGATTTGGCATGGGTAGGAGAGGTTGATTTCGTAGAAAGCAGCTTGGGGAGGCTAGAGATCAAGTTTCAAATGGTTGGATTGTAATCTCTTGATCTCAACACATGACTAGGTGGCTCTATCAGAAAAAATGGATCTTGCAAGTGTAAGTGTGTTCTGAGTGCTCTCTCAACAAATGAGACGAGGTGGAGGGGTATATATAGGCATCCCTCAAAATCCAACCGTTACAACATTATTTCCCAACTCGGTGACACCGAAATGAATCTGAGTGGTACTGAGCTGCACTAAATGCGGCAACTTTTGAATTCTTGGTGAGAGTGATATATAAATCTCGTTGGTACGTATACGATGACCTAGAGCAGTTTCCAAACCTCGGTTAGACTGATTCCAATCTTGGAAATTCTAATTCTTGGAACTGATACACCAGAAAGTTGGTCAGTATTCTCGGTGGCACCGATATGAAACTTGGTTGTACTGAGAGATTAGGGTTTGGCAAAGGATGTGTCACTACAAAAAATCGGTAGGGTCGAGTGGGAAAAGTTGGTGGCACCGATTTGGCTGTTTTGGCTTGGGACATAGATATTTGTGGGAGAATGAGTGAATTTTTTTGGTGGCTATCCCAAAGCATTTGAGCAACCAATTCATCATCACACCTCACCCCCTTTTAATATTATTGGCTTTCCTATGGACTGAAAGTGATTTCTCACAAATGTAAACTGTAAAGTCTTCTTGCTTGAAGCTTGAGCCAATCCTATTCCTTTCCTTGCTTCAAGGGGTTTCTCCTCACAATCCTTTAGCAAATGCATCTTTGAACATTTTTAAAATATACTTGGATAAGATTATTAGTAAAATGATGCATATATTGTTATTAATTACCAAAACCACCTTAGGGAGCAATTGTGCTTTCACATAGCCATTGCAACAGGTATTGGTAAGATTGAACTCGTCAGTTCATACTTGGTAAGACCCGAGGGGTAGTTGTTGGGGCACTTTAAATTTGCGAGATCCCACCCCAAGTCATCGGTGGTAGAGGTGAGGTGTTCCTCCATGTCGAAGCATGGATCAGTGTCGCTGACATGTGTACCTGCAGGCAACCAATAAATGTTAGAAGCTAAACTGCAATTGCACAAATGATGTCAAATACTATAAGACACGAGGTGCAGCTAACCTCGACGACAAACAACACCACCGCCCGTTATGGCCTCGCGTAAGTACCTGGAAACACATGTTAGGTACAAAAGGGTTAGCATCCATAAAAATAGAAAATGGAGATAAAACGACAATATCTCTAGTGATAACTTCATTGTGGAGATTGGCACGACAGTAAAGGGACAAATTAAAAAATAGATACAACTATTAATTACAATATGCTTAACAACATCCCGAGTCATGTATTGTAAGTATGTTGATGGTATTGGTGAAATTGAGCTGGACAATTAATACTTGAACATCACACAGTGTGCAGTACTGAAAGGAACAAGGGACGGACATGCTTAATGCATCATTGTGCAATGTCAAATGAGATCCGAGTTTCATCAGCATGGGTGCATATATCTTGTTCCTCCTCTGCAGCAAATTCTCTAGATGCAGAGCCTTTGTTCTTCTCTGCTACAGGAATGTCCTTAGTAGTACTCTTGGGCGCTACTGGCTTCTTAGGAGCTGAAGGCTTGGGTGCAGTGTTCTTTGGCACAGCATCATCCATAAGCTTTTTCTTCTTGGTAGCAGGGGTAACACCTGTGATTTCTTCCTGCTCTTCCTCAGCAACTTTTGTTGGGTCTTCATACATTGATGTCGGCCTTCCAACAACATGCACTACTCTCTTCCCAACTCTTCTCTGACCTGGATTCTTAGAAAGCATAGAAGAAGCGCCTTCAAGGGTGATATTCAACCCTTTGTGATCAGCCTTTGAAACTCTCACACCACCAGGTCTGGCATACTTCTTTATCAGAGTCCTTCTGATTGTGGTCTTCTCATTCTGCTTCTGAGAAGAAATCTCATCTGGGAGAAAATCAACATCTTCCTCATCTGAACTAAGCTTCTTCCTTGATCTGGTAGCAGCCTTGGGCAATGTCACGCCCAAGATGCGACCCTATCCTCAATTTGGCACGGAGGCCTCGTCAGGGATAGAAGCGCATCTCGTCGTGTCGCAAGAATGGATATCGTTACAAGTACATGTAAGAGATATATATAAAGAATTGGCTTACACTCGCCACAAGCTACATCAGAGTCACAACAGTACATTATATAAACATCATGAAGAAGAGCAGGGTCCGACTACGGACTAAATCAAACGACAAAAGAAGAACGACGTCCATCCTTGCTATCCCAGGCTGTCGGCCTGGAACCCATCATAGATCGATGATGAAGAAGAAGAAGTAGCAACTCCAAATGAACAATCAATGCGCTCGCGTCAAGTAACCTTTACATGTACCTGCAACTGGTGTTGTAGTAATCTGTGAGCCACAGGGGACTCAGCAATCTCATTTCCAAACGTTTCAAGACTAGCAAAGCTTAATGGGTGAGGTAGGGTTAAGTGGTGAGGTTGCAGCAGCGACTAAGCATATATTCGGTGGCTAAACTTACGACTACAAGAAATAAGAGGGGGGAAGATCTACGCATAGCGGACGTGATCTACTGATGATCAAATGAATGATCCTAAACACCTACCTACGTCAGACATAACCCCACCGTGTCCTCGATCGGAGAAGGAACTCACGAAAGAGACAGTCACGGTTACGCACAGTTGGCAAGTTTTAATTAAGTTAACTTCAAGTTATCTAGAACTAGTGTTAAACAAAGTTTCCACGTTGCCACATAACCGCGGGCACGACTTTCCGAAAGATTTAACCCTGCAGGGGTGCTCCAACTAGTCCATCACAAATTACCACAAGCCGCATAGAAATCCTCAATCACGAAGCTCGCGATCTCGTCGGATTCCATAGTGGAAAACCTCAACTCTGAGATTACCCAAAGCATCACCGGAATCCCGATGCACAAGATATCTCATCAAAGGTAAAACTAATCCAACAAGGCCGCCCGGCGTGTCGACGATCCCGATAGGAGCCGCGTATCTTGTTCTCAGGACACGACGGATAAGCTACGCGTACGAGTGCCAAACCTCGAGTTTCCTCGCGGTGTCCCCGCATAGTGCTCTGTTTTGGACCAGCACCATCAGCACTGGCCCTCCATGTATCATGTAGAATTACTCCTCGGGTAGCGCTAACTCCCTATGCATTTCATTTTAACAGACTTATTATGTTGGGCAAATGTAGTACCAATGTTGGGCCTTGCCAGACCAGCTTTAATCTAAAACGAATTATCAAGGGGTCCCCATAACAACCCCGATCGTGTTAGGAGCGCTCATTTATGGAACATAACACCGGTAGCCGAAACTAAGGGGGCAAAGGTGGAACAAAACACCAGGCTAGAAAGGCCGAGCCTTCCACCTTTTACCAAGTATATAGGTGCATTAAAATAGATAGCATTTAATATGGTGATATGACAAGGAACTCATGTTAACACATGGAAGCAACTGCACCTGCAACTAGCAACGCTAACACATGGTTAAGCAAGCGGTAACATAGCCAATCAGTGGTTTGCTAGGTTGAACAGGTTGAAGGTTATTATGGCATTGTTGAGAGGCTGATATTTAACATGTGGTAGGCA
The DNA here is from genome assembly GCF_904849725.1 of Hordeum vulgare subsp. vulgare. NCBI lineage: Eukaryota > Viridiplantae > Streptophyta > Magnoliopsida > Poales > Poaceae > Hordeum > Hordeum vulgare. Next base: position 246,823,345 of record NC_058518.1, on the reverse strand, counting down.
ACGAAACATAATAATAGAACTGATAAAACTAGCATGACAATGATAGTAATGGTATATGGGGAAATGGTCATCTTGCCTGAGATCCCGCTTGGAAGAAGAATGCCTCCCTGAAGCAGACGAACCGACGTAGTCGAACGGGTCCTCGCAATCCGGCATGCTGCGGAACTCTATCGAGACGAAGCAAACCGGAAACACAAATCAACACACGGAATTAACCACACGGTGCACAACACAAATGATGCATGAACAACTGAATATATGCAAGTCATGACATGACAATTCAGACAATCGAACACTACACATTAAGTGAAGTTCAATATGCAACGAGTTGCATATTGACGAAACTCCACGTTTAATTATTTAGTTCTATCCCAAATAGGTGCACGGCAATATTAAATGTGGTTAAACATGGCAAGAGGTGAAGCGCAATTAATCTACCTATCTAGGCATTTTAAATGAGGTCGGAAATGACATATAGCACCTCCGAGACGACCTCACTTGTTAATTTACAATTCTGTCCAGATCTGAACTAACACATTTAATTAGTTGTTAAACAGAAAAACAAATAGGTTCACGTGATTCTACGTGTCGAGACAAGGAATCTACACATAAAGAACATCTCCAACGGAGCTACGGAGCAAAAGTTACAAGCACCGCAAGATATGATGGCATGAATGCAGTATGTGTGCAACGTCGGCTACGAGCACTTCAAAACATACAAACAGCAAGAGAAAATGAAACTACACTAGATTCTAAGCAAGTTTCATGTAGGACATGATCAAAACGGAGCTACGGTTCAATAACTACGAGCAAAACAAGAAATCACTACAATCTCCCAAAATCAGCCACATTGCATTTTCTACGCCCCACAACTACGGGCTACACTACTCCGATATAATAAACCAAGGCATGTCACGAAAGAGGGCAAGAATCACTACTACAAACAACTAACAACAACTAGCATGGCCTCATGGATCACTTGGAAAAGAAGTCACAAAATGGCATCTCACACACTATTTCAGACTTAGTGAAAATTACACTTCATGAAAGTGCAGTTTTCGATCTGAAGCCAAATTTACAGCAGCAAAAACTATAGCTACAGGACTCAAAATGGCATGAAAATTCACAACATGCTAGAGAAACACAAGGGCTACAACTAACTCCATTGCACCAACCTCAAAAGAGCTACAAATCACAAGATACAAGCAAGACAAGACAGCAACAAAACATAACAGATTCCAGACTTAGAAATATTTCAGCTCCTCCAAATCAGCACTATTTCTAGCAACTTGAGAGCAAGCAAACCACACCTAAACATGCATTTCTATTGCAACCAAAAATACCAGGGGCTAGGATAAACACCCAAGAACAACTCTCGAGTTGATAACCCCTTCAAACAAAGCACGGAATAAATCCTACGAATTAAACAAAAGGGCATCACGGCAAAATATCGCGTGAACTAACTTGCTCTAATGCTAAAACTAATTGCACAGAAAAATCCCATGGATTTTTCTACCTCGAAAACATATAAAACATGTGGGGTTGCAACACAAAATAATGCCACACATAAATGCGAGAAAATAACCTATACACGGGAAAATAAACTAGCGGCAATCCTTGCACGCAAAAATACCAATGACCGCTCTAAAATACATGGCAAATAGGTTCCTAAAACATGGGCATTTTATCTATGGCATATGAGCAACTCAGACACGCGCGAAAAATAGCTACCGGCAATATCCTATTGGAACAACACGCTAATCTATGCATTAGGCATGCTAAACAAAATCAAACAAATATGCATGTTTTAAATTCGTATTATACGCGCAAAACTACCATAAAACCATATACTACACACCTCAAACCGACTAATGGTTTAAAAGTTACGGGGGTTCCTATATATCTATATATCCTGAAATAACTAATTCTTAAACTAAAAAACTATTGGGCCGAAACCTGTAGTGCACCTTAGCTGACACGCGCCTAGGCGAAACATTAGAGGGCCGGGGTTGCTCACCTTGGGCCGGCTGGAGGAGGCCAGCTGGCTGCTGGGGCGCCCTGGCCTGGGCCGGCTCGGGGAAGACCGATCTGGTGGGCCGCCTGGCCAGGCCGGCCCACGGGGGCAAGGGGCACGCATCGGGGCGTCATCCTTCCGTGCTCACCAGGAGCACGAGGCCATGGCGTTGGTGGCGGTTCTGCCGGCAAGGGACGAAGGCGAGGAGGCACCGGCGAGGTCCGACGAGGTCGGGAACGGGCGGATCCAAGGGCACGAAGGCTGGATCGAGTGAGAGCTTAACCGGAGGCGGCGGCAGGAGGGAGATCAGCTGCGGAGGAGCTTCGCGACATTGGCCATGGCAGCAGGGCGATGCAGGAACGAGGGGCGGTGACCTGCTCGGGGTAGAAGGCGGCAGCGCATCGGGAGGGGCTAGTCTCCGACAATGCAGGTCTAGTGGCGGCGCTCGCCAGCGCCCGATGGAGAGGAGAAGGCGGCGACGGCTCTCCCGATCCAGGGATCGAGCTCCATGACGGGAGGCGCGTGCAGGAGCGAACGTGGGGGCTGGGAGGATCCCCTGGCCGTCCATCCGTGATCCAACGGTGGAGATGAGGGAGGGATTGGGTAGGCTGGCTAGATTCAGTGGTCTCCCGAGGACGCGGATCGGGAGGCGATCCCGAGGGAATGTGGCTGGCGGCGCATGATGGGACAACGGGGAGGATTTCTAGGGTTTCTCAAAATAGGTCTAGGTGATCTATATATAGGGAATAGGACTAGGGTTAGGGATTACTTAGGCTCTCCGATTTAGATCGGACGACCAAAATAATGAGGTTAGGGAGAAAAATGGACAAACCGATGACGGTTTGCGGTAAAACGGGGTTGATTCGGATCCAGTGGTCACGAGCACCCGGTTCGGGTTTCGGGAGGTTTCTGGACTAGGCTACGTGTAGGGTCGGTGCACTGTGCAGAGGGGCTAGGCGGCGATGAGAGGGAGAATGGGCACCCGACAACGTATTTTAGAACACCGATAAAACATCCGACGGTAGACCGGAGACGGTGCCGCTACGGTCGACCGTTCGGGTATCTGACGGACTCCGATCGCGACGAAAATTGACACACGGCCTACCTATATCTAAATAAGACCGCACGTCAAATCTCAACCCAATCAGAGAAAGTTTTACACACACTTTTAAAACAGGGTTTTGATGATGCCGCGGGAGCGTGCGACTGCGGTCGGGCTCATAACGGACAACGACGATAATCGGCAACTAACAATGGATGCAACTTCTGAAAACTGGCGGCAACGGGATGCCGATGCAATGCTGATGATGCGAATGATCTGATGATGATGCGACAAAGGAAAATAGACACACGACAAAAACGGAATAGAAGGGGAATCTTCTGGAACGTCGGCATCGGGCTGTCGCAGGTAAGCCACGAGATCTAGGTGTACGTGGGTCAGAAGCTGTCCTCTTTGGACTAGTGCCTGAATCCCTGTCAGCACTGGCCTCACTTAAGTTGTTGAGACTATCCTCTAATCGTGACATATTGACAAACAGTCAAGCTGACAAGCAGGCCTTGTGAATAGATTTAGAAGAGATGGAATGGATGAGTATCACAAAAAATCAGAAGTTTTGCAAAAATTATAACTCTAAAAAATTAGGTTTAACATTCACCAAAAAGGGATTTCGGTTCCACAGAGTCCAAAATTTCGGAGCCATCGCGTATGACATTCTCTTTAACACAAACTTGGCAACCCTTTTTGGTTTCACCAAAAATAGATACTCGGTTTCGCCGAGACTATTCTCAATAGCCCTAAAACAAAATCCGTAACGCCGACTTTTTTGGATTGGTGACACCGAGATCCGGTTTCGCTACAGGCTAACCCAAAGTTCTTCTTCGTTCTCTAATCTACGGAGATAATCTTCTGTATGAGTTTATTGTAGTCATGGACAAATGCAAACAAAACCTATTTGTCCATGAATCAGAGATGGGAGAGCAAAGAGGAGGCGGATCCATACCCAAGCTTGGTGACGGATCCACTATGGCAACGACAGCGGTGTTGATTACTGTCGACGGCAAGGACTCCGGTGGCGAGGGCGCACACAAGTGTCAAGGCGGCGTCCTGAGGACTAGGGCATGACAGCGAGGAGGTGCGGGAGGGGAAGTTGAAGAAGTATTTCAAATGTTAGGTCCGCTGATTATATACCCCCTAGTTGTCGGTCACACCAAGATGGAATTTTCATAGCCACCGAGTTCCATAACTTTCACCTGAGAGTGAAACTCAGTGAGTCCAAAAAGGACAAGTCGGTGGTACCGAGATATGAAAAACCTGATCAACCCTAGGCTTTGGTGGGACTAAGTTTTTGAGGTTGGTCACACGGAGATACACTTTGGTAGTTTTGGAAGTCAGCCCTTGTCGACATGGATCTTCGAGTGCTCATCACATATAGTGTCCCTTGCTCAATTTTTTGATGTATAATGAATAGAATTTAAGACGAGAAAGCATAGATGGCTAGAGAGAGGTACTTAGGCATTCTTGTATATTTAACTGGCCAAATAAAATAGAAATCCAAATAACAACAATTGGATATCCTCGAATGTGCAAAATATGCATACTAACATGCTCACACAATAAGATGTCAAATAAAACATGGTGAACACGCACAAACAATCTAGTATCTACCAAGCACTTTGGTGATAATAAAGTCATCTATATATGAGTATATTAACTTAGGATCCAAGCAAGAATACTTGATCAGAGGTCATACTCATCATCTAAGCACAAGTGGGGTTACCACTTTTACATAAAGCTTTTAATGTGTTCGCATCTTTAGGAGATGCTTATACTCAAGTCTTAGAGTAAAGCTCCCCCTTGATGTGACATCCCCCTAAGAGGGATAAACTAACCTTGGGTTTTGTCAAAGAAGACTTCAAGTAGGTGTAGTAGTGGTGGATGCTCATTGTTGATGAATATTATGTGAAGTTGGGAGCAATCCTTGTCGTCTCTTACTCTTCTCACCTACATGGGTTAGTCCCAAAGCAAATGCAACATATACAAGAATATCTATGGACATGGAATGAAACTCATATGAGATGATGTCCAACGATACATTAATTACCTAGTCCCTTGCTTACCTTTGAGGTAATGTGTGACTCCTTGAACTAATACATATGGTTGGAGTTGATTGCATATAGTTCTTGCCATAATAAATAATACTAAATTTCATTGGCGGAGTCGGCCCTCAAGAACTCTTTTAGTTCTTCCTCTTGGGAACCCACATCAATTTTATGGGGATCCTTGGAGTTGTGGTAGCACTAGATGAAGTGGTGCTAGTAGTGTCCTTGGGAATCCAGTTGACCTTCGCTTGGGGTTCTTCCTCAAATGAGTCAATATCCTCTTGAAGCTTGCCCTAGCCTTTGTGGTCTTGTGGTAGAAGGTAATCTTGAGAGTTTGTTCCCTTGGGGAGAATATGGTCATACATCTCCTTTTGGGGAACAAACTTCGGGATGGGATATTGAGCTTCTTCCCATTCAACTCCGTTGTCATTGAAGTATCCAACACCTTGCTTCTTCCAATGTCCCCGTTGGTTGCACACAATTTCCTCTAATTTCTAACTGTCGACAAGACTCTTGAGGACACCTCTCCCTATAAGTCCTTTCAATAAATCATTTTATTGTTCAAGTGTAACTTGGCTAAGAGAATCATTAGTGGAATCAAGAGAGCTACTAGTAACAACGTCATTTGATTTAACTTTAGCATTTTTTTACTAGATGAAGAAAGTTTCTTGTGTTCGTTACTAGTGTTCTTAGTTTTAACTTGTGGAACAAAAGTAGACGAGAGTAATCGTTTGGCTAGAAAAGAAGAACTCTTCTTTGGAAGATCATCATTGATTGCTTTCAGAAACTCATGCTCTTGCTCTAAACTTACCTACTCATAGCGTAGCCTCTCATGAGTTCTTGCAAGCTCTCGATGTCCTTAGAGAGTAGTTTGATGAGTTAACTTAGGAGTGTTTAATTCTTTAGTTAGTCGTTCAATCTCTTTCTTATCATCATCATTCGACTTCTTTTGACTAGCATGATTTTTGTCAAGTTCATTTTCAATGTTATCACTAGTATTATCAAAGAGCAAGTCATCCTCTCCTAACAAGTCATCCTCATCACTATCAAAGTCAAAGTACTCGGGTGTCATACGTTGGGACCTTTTGCCGTGAAGCAGTTTCCAATCCCTTCATTTGGTGAATCAAATATGTCATAGGAGTTGGAGGACACGAGTGCAAGACTGGAAAAACTTCACCTTGACAATAGTCGGAGTTGGAGTGGTAGCTTCTCTCGGATTGGTTGTCGGACTCGGTGCGGGAAACCCATTCACCAGAGTGAGCTTGATGTCTTCTTCTCGTGTTGCTCTTGGTGTACTTGAACTTCTTCTCCAATTCATTGCTTCCCCGGGAGTTTCTTCGTTTATAACGATCTTCTCTACTCTATCTCTCTCTGCGAGGTGACTCATCTCTTGAGCGTCGTCTTTTAGGTGACTCTTCTCTTTGTTTGTGGGCAGCCGAGCACTCATTGGAATAGTTTTTCTGGTTTCCAGAGTTGTAGAAGTTTCATTCATGACTAGACGAGCGCTTCTCCTCATATCTTGAGCTTGAGCTTCTCTCTATGCCTCTACTCTTGTAGAACTTGTTGAATTTTCTGACCATGAGGCTGATACCTTCATTGGTAATAAGGTTGTCATTTGAGGTAGCGAGAGTATCACTTGAAGCTTTGTAAGCACCCCTTGACTTGTTGTGCAACTCATCTTTGTCCTTGAGTGACATCTCATGAGCAACAATCCTTCCATTGACTTCGGTTGGCTTGAGATCCTTGTAGTTTGGCATCATCGGATCAATGTGCAAACGGTGTCATATCTTCCATCCAAGGCCCTAAGTATCTTCTTGATGATGAATTTGTCAGAAATCTCTTTGCTTCTTAAGCCGGCAATCTCATTTGTGATGAGAGCTATCCTAGAGTACATCTCAGCGACTCCTTCACCATCCTTCATCTTGAAGTTATCAAGCTGACTTTGAAGCACATCCAACTTATATTCCCTGACAACTTATGTACCTTCGTGCATATCAACCAGAGTATCCCAAATTTCCTTTGCATTCTCAAGGCGGCTCATTTTGTTGAATTCTTCGGGGCACAAGAATTTGAACACGACGTCGTAGGCTTGAGCATTGTATGGCAACATCTTAAATTCTTCCGTTGTTGCATGACGATCTGGTTCTCTTCCCTCTACAACGAAATAACCTTGCACACCTACACGAACAACAGCCCAAATGGCGGGGTTATGACCAAGAATATGCATTTTTCATCTTATGCTTCCAACTTGCAAAGTTTGTACCATCAAAATATGGACCTCTATGATGTAAATTTCCCTCACTAGATGCCATACTCTCCTAGGTTGTGAAACCAATGCAACGGAGACCAAAGTTGTGATACCACTTGTAGGATCCGAAGCATGTCTAGAGGGGGGTAAATTAGACTACTTGAACAAAACAAAACATAGCCTTTTCCCAATTTTAGTCATGGACTACTTTTAGAAATTATGACTAATCAAGTTCACCCTACACATGCACATCAAAGAGTATAGAAGAAAAAAGTAAAGATATGCAAATGTAATGTAGAGGGTAGGGAAGAAGATCAAATGTAATGATTTTTGGCGTGTTGCTTATAGGAGGTGCTATCATTCATCCACGTTAGTCGAGACTTCAAGCCTACGAGGGGTCCACCTACAAGGGGTCCATGAAGAAGAGGCCTTGTCTATTCCACCATGGCTTACGTCCACACAGGGCTAGCCTCACCCACGGTAGATCTTTATGAACTAGGCAATCTCCTTGCCCTTACAAACTACTTGGTTGAACTCCACAACATGGAGTAGGAGGCTACCAAGCAACACCTACCCAGAGGTAATAGATGCGATAGAACGATGAACTCCCGTATCTTGTGCTTCAAAAGATAGTTTCCTCAACACTCAGTCACTCTCTCACAGATTCGGCATGGGTAGGAGAGAATATTTTTGTGGAAAGGAGCTTGCTGAGGCTAGACATCAAGTTTCAAATGGTTGGATTGGAATCTCTTGATCTCAACACATGAGTAGGTGGCTCTCTCTCTGAAAAACGGATCTAGCAAGTGTAAGTGTGTTCTGAGTGCTCTCTCAACGAATGAGAGGAGGTGGAATGCTATATATAGGCATCCCCCAAAAGCCAACCATTAAAATATTATTGCCCAACTCGGTGACACCAAAGTGAATTCGGTGGTACTCACTTGCACTAAATGTGGCAACTTCTGAATTCTCAGTGAGACCGATATATAAATCTCGGTAGTATCGATACGGTGACCTAGAGCAGTTTCCAAATCACGGTGAGACCATTTGCAATCTCGGAAATTCCGATTCTTGGAATTGACACAATAGAAAGTTGGTCACTCTTCTAGGTGGTACCAATAAGAAACTTGGTGGTACCGAAAATTAGGGTTTGGCAAAGGATGTGTCGCTAGATAAATCGGTAGGGACGAGTGGGAAAAGTTAGTGGCACCGATTTTGCTGTTTTTGCTTGGGATGGAGATATTTGTGGGAGAATGAGTGAATACTTTTGGTGGCTATCACTAAGCACTTGAGCAACCAATTCATCATAATAACTCACCCCCTATTAATAGTATTGGATTTTCTATGGACTCAAAGTGATTTCTCACAAACGTAAAATGTAGAGTCTTCTTGCTTGAAGCTTGTGCCAATCCTATTCCTTTCCTTGCATCAAGGGGTTTCTCCTCACAATCCTTTAGCCAATGCATCTTTGAACTTTTTTGAAATATACTTGGATAAGATCATTAGTTCAATGATACATATGTTGTTATTAATTACCAAAACCACCTTAGGGATCAATTTCGCTTTCACATAGCCATTGCAACTCGTATTGGTAAGATTTAACTAGTTAGTTCATACTTGGTAAGTCCTGAGGGGTAGTTACTGGGTCACTTCAACTTGGCCACATCCCGCCCCAAGTTACCGGTGGCAGAGGCGAGGTGTTCCTCTGGGTCGACGGAAGGATGAGTGGTGGTGACATGTGTACCTGCAATCAACCAGTAAATGTTAGAAGTTAAACTGCAATTGCATAAATGATGTGAAATACTGTAAAACATGGTGTGGAGGTAACGTCGACAGCAAACAGTAGCACCGCTCATTATGGCCTTGCGGAAGTACATGGGAATGCATGTTAAGTAAAACAGGATTAGCATCCATAAAAAATAGAAAATAGAAATAAAACGACACCATCTCTAGTGATATCTTCATTGCGGAGAGTGTCATGGTAGAAAAGGGACGGATTAAAAACTAGAGGCAACTATTAATTACAATAGGCTTAACAACTTCTTGAGTCATGTATTTTATGTTTGGTGATGGTATTGTTGAAATTTAGCTGGACAATTAATACTCGAAAATCACACAATGTGCAGTACTGAAATAAACAAGGCACGAACATGCTTAATACATCATTATGCAATGGTAAATGAGCTCTCAATTTCATCAGCACAGGTGCATGTCCTTCCTCCTCTGTAGAAAATTCTCTGGATGCAGAGCCTTTATTCTTCTATGCGGCAGGAATGTCCTTGGTAGTCCTCTTAAGAGTTATTGGCTTCTTAGGAGCTGAAGACATGGGTGTAGTCTTCTTTGGCATAGCATCAGCCATAAGCTTTTTCTTCTTGGCAAGAGTGGCAACAGGTGTGATTTCTTCCTCCTCTTCCTCAACAGCTTTTGGTGGGTGTTCATACATTTCTGCCGTAGTTACAACAACATGCACTACTCTCTTCCTAACTCCTTTCTAACCTAGATTCGTAGCAAGCCTGGAAGAAGTGCCTTCAAAGGTGATCTTCAACCCTTTCTGAGTAGCCTCTGGAACTATCACACCAGCAGGTCTAGCATACTCCTTCCTCAGGGTCCTTCTGACTATGGTATTCTCCTTCTGCTTCAGAGAAGAAATCTCATCTGGGAGAAAGTCATCATCTTCCTCATTTGAATTAAGCTTCTTCCTTTATCTGGTAGCAGCCTTGGGCAAGCCATGAGAGCTAGGTGTACTTGGGTCAGAAGTTGTCCTCTCTGGACTAGTGCGTGAATCCATGTCAGCACTGGGCTGACTGAAGTTTTTCTGACTATCCTCTGATCCTAATATACCGATGAACAGTCAAGCTAACAAGAAGACCATGTGAAAATATTAAGAAGAGCTGGATTGGATGACAATTAGAAAATTTCAGAAGTTTTGCCAAAACTTGAACTCTGAGAAATTGGGTTTAACATTCAGCAAAAAGGGATCACGGTTCCACAAAGTCAAAATTTTCGGAGCCACCGAGTATGACATTCTTGTTAGTAGAAACTTGGAAACCCTTTTTGGTTTCACCAAAAAGAGATACTCTGTTTCACCGAGATTATTCTCAGCAGCCCTAAAACAAAATATGTAAGACCGACTTTTCATAATTGGTGACACCAAGATCCGGTTTTGCTGATGGCTAACCCTAAGTTCTTCTTAGTTCTCTAATATACGGGGATAATCTTCTGGATGGGGTTACTGTAGTCGTGGACAGATGCAAACGGAGCCAATTTGTACATGAATCAGTGATGGGAGCGCAAACAGGGGACAGATCGATACCCTAGCTTGTTGATAGATCCACTATGGCGACAACAACGGTGTTGATTACCATCGACGATGAGGACTCCGGTGGCGAGGGCGCACAAGAGAGTCAAGGCGATGTCCTGATGACAAGGACATAGAATGAAACTCATCTGAGATGATTTCCAAAGACACATTAATTACCTTGTCCCTTGCTTACCTTTGAGGTAATGTGTGACTCCTTTAACTAATGCATATGGTTGGAGTTGATTGCATATAGTTCTTCCCATAATGAATAACAGTGAATTTCATTGGCGGAGTCACCCATCCAGAAGTCTTTTAGTTCCTCATATTCCTCAAAAGCTTCTTCTAGATCTTCATGCATTGATGTTGGCCTTCCAACAACATGCACTATTCTCTTCGTGGCTCTTTTCTGACCTGGCTTCTTAGCAAGCCTGGAAGAAGTGCCTTCAAGGGTGATTTTTCATCCCTTTCTGAGCAGCCTCTGGAACGATCACATCAGCAGGTCTCGCATACTCCTTCCTCACAGTCATTATGATTGTGGTCTTCTCCTTCTGCTTTTGAGAAGAAATCTCCTCTACGACAAAATCAGCACCTTCCTCATCTGAATTAAGCTTATGTCTTGATATGGTAGCAGCCTTGGGCAATCCATGATAGCTAGGTGCAACTGGGTCACATGCTGTCCTTTGTGGACTAGTGCCTGAATCCATGTCAACGTTGGGCTCACTAAAGTTGTTCTGACTGTCCTCTCATCCTAAAATACTGACAAACAACCAAGATGACAAGAAGACCGTGTGAAAAGATTTAGAATAGGTGGAATGGATGAACATCACAAAATTTCAGTAGTTTTGAAAAAATTGAACTCTAAAAAATTAGGTTCAACATTCAGCAAAAAGGGATTTCGGTTCCACCGAGTCAAAAAATTTAGAGTCACCGAGACTGACGTTCTCTTTAATAGAAAATTGGCAACCCTTTATGGTTTCACCAAAAAGAGATACTCGGTTTCTCCGAGACTGTTCTCACCATCCTTAAAACAAAATTAGTAAGACCGACTTTTCTGAAACGATGACACCGAGATACGGTTTTGCGGTCGGCTAACCCTAAGTTCTTCTTCGTTCTCTAATCTACGGGGATAATCTTCTGGATGGGATTATTGCAATCATAGACATATGAAAATGAAACCTATTTGCGCATGAATTGGAGATGGGAGTGCAAAGAGGGGCCGAATCCATACCCTAGCTTGGTGACGGTTCATCTACGATAACGATGGCGGTTTTGGTTCCCGTCGACGGCGAGGCCTCCGGTGGCGAGGGCGCACAGGAGAGTCAAGGCGATGTCCTGAGGACTAGGGCACGACGGCGAGGAGGTCTGGGAGGCAAAGTTTGAAGAAGTATTTCAAACATCGCATCCACAAATTATATACCCCCTGGGTGTCGGTGACATCGAGATGGAATTTTTGGTGCCACGGAGTTCCATAACTGTCAGCTAAGACAGAAACTCAGTGAGGCCGAAAAGGAAATATCGGTGGTACCGAGATAAGAAAAACCTGATCAACCTTAGGCTTTGGTGGTACTGAGTTTTTGAGGTTGGTCATACCGAGATGCACTTTGGGAGGTTTTGGAAGTCAACCCTTGTCGAGACGGATCTCCGAGTCCTCGTCACACAGAGTGTCCCTAAAGTGCTTGCTCAAATTTTGTGATGTAGAATGAATAGAATTTGAGATGAGAAAGCATAGATAGCTAGATAGAGGTACTTAGGCATTCTTTTATATCAAATAGGCCAAATAAAATAGAAAGCCAAATAACAACAATTGGATATCCTCGAATGTGCAAAATATGCATACAAACATGGACACACAATAAGATGTCAAATAAAACATGGTGCACATGCACAAACAATCTAATATCTACCAAGCACTTTGGCGATGGCAAATTCATCTATATATGAGTGTATTGACTTAGGAGCCAAGCAAGAATACTTGATGAGAGGTCATACACATCGCTTAAGCACAAGTGGGGTTACCACTTTTATGTAAAGTTTTTAATGTGTTTACATCTTTAGGAGATGCTTACACTCAAGTCTTAGAGTAAAGCTCCCCTTTGATGTGACACCCTCCCTAAGAGGGATAAACTTACCTTGGGTTTTGTCATAGAAGACTTCAAGTAGGTGTAGTAGTGCTGGATGCTCATTGTTCATGAAGATCATCTTGAGTTGGGAGCAATCCTTGTTGTTTCTAACTCTTCTCACCTACATTGGTTAGTCCCAAAGCAAAAGGAAAAGATACAAGATGTCACATCCCTAACCCTTAACCAAGATAGCATTGTGCTCATGTTTTCTTTGCATTTGCATCCAAGAAGTTTGAACAAAAACAACAAAGTGGCAAAGGAAAAACTCAAAAACCCTAGCCACCATTTCAATTAAAGGAAATTTCAACTAGTTCAAAATCAATGAACCCAAAATGGCCTCAAGAAATGTTCAAACTTTCTGATAAACCATGAAAGTAAATGAGCATTAGAGAAAACTATTTTCTTGACACTTTAAGCATTTTAAATAAATGCAAAAGCCACTGGTTTCAAATTTGAAAATTTGAAATCAGAAACTATAATTTTCCAAAAATGTTGAAAGTCTTGGAAATGAGTGGGGATATTATAACAAATATTTCAGGAGGTCAAAATTAGTTTTTACTTTTTGTTTTGGAGCTGAAATAATTAGCAAAGCAATAAATAGCAAAACAGAAAAACCAAAAAAGAGAAAATGGGAAAAAGCTTACCTGTCGCCCAAGCCAGGCCCAGCCCATCTCGCCACTCATCCCCTTCCCCGCGCCAGTAGGCAGCAGGAGGTGGCCGCCGCCTCCTCCGGCGCGGCCACGCACCTGCGTGCCTGCCTGGCCACCAGTTCGCGCTGGCGACGACGGGGATAAGCTCCCCAGAGCTTCCCCTATCCATTCCTCGCCTCGGTTCTTCCCCTCCTCCCGGATCCCCTCCTTGTCCCTGCTGCCGCCATTAGAGCCGAGCTCGAGCTCGAGCTGGCCGTGCCCCTGGCCCTAGGAACCCCTCCCCGAGCACGCCATTAGATCCGCCTCATCGCCCTGGTCGTCTCTGCAGAAGCCGAAGCCTCCTCGAGCCCTGCAACGCCCGCAACGCCGTCGTCTTCCTCCTCCGGCCGCCGGACCTCTCCCGTCGATTCGTCGCCCCCACGCCTTCCTCGAGCCGTCTGAGCTCTTCTCTGCACCCCCTGTGAGCATGCGGTGGTTTTCCCTAAGCTTTTCCCGTCGATCCCCTCCTCTAGCCCTAGTTTCACCGGAGCCCGACGAGCACCGCCGCTGCCGCTCGTCGCCGGTAGCCCTCCGATGTCCAGCTCGTCCTCCCGAGAGCACCAGCAGCTCCAGGACGACGCGTAGATGCCGTAGCAGCTAAGAACTAAGCGTGGATCCCTCTAATTCAAAGCCCCCGACGACGCCCGAGCTTTGGCCTCCGCTCCGGCTCATCGCCGACGCCTCTTCCGGCGACCCTAGCCTCCCCAGTTGGTCCTGCCAGATCGGCCACTTCGCGAGCTTGCTGTAGCAGCCAACCGTGTGCGTTTTCGTGCTGTGCAGCGCCGTCTAGGTCGCCTCCGGCGAGCCCTCCGCCGCGGGTTTGGTCGCCGGCAACCACCCTCCGGTGGCCGTCGACGTGGCCGACCATTAGGGCGTAATCGCCCTCCCCTCAGTCGCTGACAGAGGGCCCCACGGCTGGTCAAACCCCAATTAGGGGCTGCTCAGCGCGGGATTAGCCCCAGAGAGGCTGACCAGTGGGGCCCCCCTGTCAGGTTCGACCTGAACAGGTCGACTGACCTGCTGACGTCAGCCTGATGCAATAAATGGAATTTCCAGTATAAAAATAATTCAGGAAATTGCTAAAAATTGCAAAAATCATAGAAATTAATCTGTAACTCCAATGAAAATTATTTATATATGAAAAAGTATCAGAAAAATTCAAGGATTCTGATTATGCTATTTTCAACTATGTTTGAAAAAGTTACAGAACCCAAAATTGTGAAATAAGAAATAATTCAATTCTTTTAATCACTTTATAAATGGAATTTGCAAAAATATCCAAATTTCATTATAATACAATGATCACACACTGCCCTAGAGATAAATCAGTACCATAACATGACATTTCATGCATGTTAACATTAGGTTGATCTGAGCATCAGGTCGAATCAATTAAACCGGTATCCGAGAATACCCGTTTGAATTGCTATTCGAATGTGATTCAAATCAACTCTAAACCTAAAACATCTTGATTATAATAACTTATCACTTGCATTCTCATGCCATGCTCATGCATCATTTTGATTGCATATGATTGTTATTGAATGTTGCCATTCATTTCGGTAGGCTCCGGACCCCCGGATTCCACCGAATATCCGTCCGACGGATATCGTCCCTCCTCTGAGCAACAAGGCAAGCAACCCTTTTGATCATCCCGATAACTCCTATGTTCTTGCTCCTGCACCTATTTATTGCATTAGGATCAAATGCTTCATCTGCTTTTGCCACGATAGTTGGACCCACATCCTTTGCATGACTTAACCTTGTCATAGTAAATAGCCGAACCTTGCAACCTAGCATACCTGGTAGTTGCTTGAGCTATGATGTGCCTTATCCTGCTATGCATGCTATGCTTAGAGTTGTGTATGGTCTGTCATCTGGGAGATGAACAGAAATGTGGAATGTGTTCGGTGAGCAAAGGTCGTGTGTTGAACTTGATTTGGTAAAGGTACCGGTGAAAGGCTGTGTAGGAGTACATGGCGGGTTGTTTCATTGGAACCGTCCTTAGGAACTGAGTTCCGTGTATGTAATCCAAGACTAGATACTACCACATGCTGGGCCCTGAAATATGACCCCGCTCGGCCTATTAATCGCGTAGTACTCGGTCCAGGAGTTGCAAGTAGTTATTGGTGTTTATAGTAATCCTGGAGGCCGTGCATGGTGCTGACCTGAGAGGTGGACCGTGATGCGGTAGGCAGTGGCACGGTGTACCAAGTGGCACCCGGATGGTGGGTTTGGGAACCCTGCGCACATCGTTTGAGGCCGTGGCGGAAACCTCGGCCGGACTTCCGTATGGGTTACTCTCAGATAGGCGATAAACCTGGACTAGGTAGTAGTGTGGTTAACGGTCATGGCCGACTCCCTCGCTGGGCTTCCGCTTGAAGGTTGCCGAGGTGCATGACGTGCACATGGCGATAAGTGGCGGGAGCGTGTGTGACGAAGTACACCCCTGCAGGGTTATGATCTATTCGAATAGCCGCGTCCGCGGATATGGACTACTTGGAGACATATGTTGTTCATAGATAACTTCAATGGCTACTCATAAAATTGTCAAGATAAGCGTGAGTGTCGTGGACGGCATTTCCGTATGAAGACGGAATGATTCCATGATAGTGTATTGTTGTGGTGTTAGTGGACTCGTGTGCGAGAAATCAAGTTGTCAAAACTAATTTCAAAAAGCAAGTTGTCTAGCCACAAGTCAAATGCTGGCTTTCCGCATGAAACCCCACAACACCTTCTTGATACCTTGCATGAGTAGTTAGTCAACCTAAAGTCATGCTGAGTACCTTCGTACTCATGTTTGCTTAATAAATGTTGCAGAGGTTGCTAATGACCCTAATGGAGGGTTCTTCATAGTCATCGACGACGACGAGTAGCTGGTGTCCCAGCTACGATCTCGCCCTACGTCGGCTGTGTAGTATAGTCAGGCCATGTGCCTTCTAGTTGCTCTGTCTGTACCCAGACAGTTTATAACTCTTCCGCTGGTTTGTATTTGTATGACTGCTATTATGGGTCGAGAGACCCTTAATGTATAATATTATGTGTGTGGCTCTTCCGAGCCTCTTAAATAAAGCTTGTATGTTTATGGTTATGTTGTGATGCCATCGATGTATCTATACATATTGGTATGGCATGCGTACGTGTGTCTTACTTGATATTTATGGGGTTCGCATACCTAGTCGTGAACTTTAGTAGTACCCCTTACAAGGAAATGCCCCTTTGTGATCCAACGAGCCTTGGTAGTTCGCTACTACTCCGGACACATTGGTTGACCGGCATGTGTCCTTCTTAGCTGCTGTGTCTGTTCCCTTTGGGGAAATGTCACGCGACGTAATGGAGTCCTTGTAGCTTGCTACGACTCGTCTACGTTCGTTGATGATCGACACCTGCTTTGTTGGGTCATGTATGCCTGTCCTTGTGCGGAACTGCCACTTTGGTTTATGACTAGACATGTCGATCCGGGTTCTTTGACATTGGATTGCTAGCGACACTATCGCATACGTGAGTCAAAAGACACAAACGGTCCCGACTAAGGTAAGGCTGCAGCCGTGGAGTTAACCGTGCGTGAGACCACAAAGGGATGCGATGTATTACAGGCTGGATTCCTATGGCTTAGGATCGGGGTCCCGACAATGTTGGTATCAGAGCCTGACTGACTGTAGGATTACTAAGCCAAACTGGTCGAAGTTGAGTCTAGAATTGCTTTAGTTATATATAAGGGAATTGTTTGTGGAAGGGAACGTAACACTCTTGTTCTCTTCTCAAGATATTCTATTCTGGTCATCCTCGTCTTTTCTGCGGGAATTAAGGACTAGGTTACTCATCTTCTCCTAGGCTCGGATTTTTGATCGGTAGATTATAGGACTACGGGTCGAGGGATATTGGGTTTCTTTTATTCCTAGGAAGCAGGAAGTAAGTTTGATGATCAGAGAGTTGAACTTGATAGTTGAGTGGTGACGCTATTTCATTTTGGGTTGTCTCAAAATTTGTTTTGAGCATTTACAGCCGTTATGCTGCCCAATTTTGCATTCAGAGCTCTAATGCTTTTTGCATTACTCTCTATTTACAGATGCCTGGCCGTCCTTCTCGTCAGGTGATACGTCTGACCAGGTGCATTGATGTACCGGGTCATACGGCCATGCTGGTCAGGATGATGTCGGTGTGCGGTTACCGCTGGTACCCCGAGTACACAGTGGAGGAACAGTACCGAGACTTCAAGCAGAGCCAGTACATCTGCACTGTTAGGGTATTTCCAGAATACCCTGGAGCGGAGAAGCCAATCCATTGGTCCTATGGGTTGGGAGTCACTGTTGACATGGCAGTACAAGATGCTGCCTATTCAATGCTGACTATTATGAGAGCGAAACATGCACTGCTGCAGAATTCAGAGTTCTGCTATGTTCCGGCCTCTCAGCCTGGTGAAGAGGGATACCTCAGTGGAGTCTATTTTGATTCTTCTATGGAGGATCCACTTCTGCAGTCTACTGTTGAGATGCTAGAGAACAGAGACAAGGATGCTCGTGCCCTCCGCATGGAGCTTTATGCTACCCGTGCCCGTCTGTGGACAACTTTGACGCGGCTGGCACCGGTAGTCCAGACAGGGTATGGAGAGATGGAGATGCTGAACCCTGTTAGGA